>NC_090653.1:194578919-194908919 GCF_040937935.1 Hyperolius riggenbachi | reverse complement strand
CATTCAAGCGCTCAATATCCTTCCTTAGTTCATCGACTTTAGGATGCAGATATTGTATGGTAAGATACATCAAATCCTTTGAACATTGATTCAGGATGCCATACCACTTTTTCATGAACACAGGATCATCTTTACAAAATATTGGTGAAATAAACCCTTTTCAGGGGCCGAAATCCTAACTGGTATCGCCTCCCTTAAGCTAGGCAAAAGCCCAGGCCCCGATGGGTTCACTGGAGCCTTCTATAAAACCTTTGCCCAGAACTTAGCCCCTACTATGCTGAACGCTTTTAACAGAGTCTCTGATGCCACCCCTTTCCCTCCTCAATCGTTAGAGGCTCACATAGTGGTGATCCCCAAGCCCGGCAAGGATCCTAAAGCCTGTAGTAGTTACCGCCCCATCTCCCTCATAAACCTTGACATTAAGGTATATTCCAAGATTATAGCAGAGAGGCTCAAAGATCATGTCCCCTTCCTCATACACACCGATCAGGTCGGCTTCACACCCCACAGAGAAGCAAGGGATAATACCCTCAAAACTATATCCCTTATACATAGGGCCCATAAAGAGGGGATTCCCCTGTGTGTCCTCTCGGTCGATGCAGAAAAGGCGTTCGACAGGATCCACTGGAGCTTTCTTAGGGAAACCCTGCTCCAAATTGGACTCAGCCCTGCGTTTGCTAACAAGATCCTGGGCTTACATAGCTCCCCTTCGGCTCGCGTTAGAGCTAACGGGATCCTGTCGGACGCCTTCCAGATCAGCAATGGCACCAGGCAGGGATGCCCCCTGTCACCTCTGCTTTACATCTTATGCATGGAACACTTTGCGAATGCTCTGCGGGAGAACTCCAATATAAAAGGCATCAGTTATGATAGATCCCCAGTAAAATTATCCCTATATGCGGACGATTTACTTTTGTATATTACGGAGCCTCTAATATCCCTCCCAAACTTTCTACAGGAGGCCGAGCGATTCGGCTCACTTAGTAACTTCAAGATCAACTTATCCAAAACCGAAATACTCAACATATCCCTTCCAGACCATACGGTTAAAACCATTCAATCTTCATTTTCATTTAAGTGGGTTCCTGATGCCTTGAAATATCTCGGAGTTCTTATACCCGCAGACCTCTCTAAATTGTTTTCATGCAACTTCCCCGCCCTTGCAGATCAAATCCAAAAAGACCTACTCACTTGGAATAACCTTAAATTATCTTGGATTGGGAGATCTAACGTGCTCAAAATGGACATCCTGCCTCGCCTGTTATACGTTATGCAGACTGTTCCCATCCCTCTGCCGCACTCCTATATGAAGCGACTTAATCAGATGTTCAGATCCTTCCTATGGCAAAACAAAAAATCCAGAGTTAACATTAATCTACTATACAGACCTAAGGAGGATGGAGGCCTTGGCCTACCAAATCTATATAAGTATCAGGAAGCCTCGCAATTGTCCCTGGTCTTAGACTGGTTTCATGGCCGCTCCCAGAAACAATGGGTCCCCCTGGAGGCACTTGTCGATCCTATTGATCAGAGGGCCATCCTATGGACACCCAAACCCAAACGACCACCGTCAGCTGACTTACAATTTTGGACAGGAGTGGTCTCCCAGAGATGGGACTCCCTGCTAAACAAATACAAAATCTCCTCTATCCCTAGTCCCCTCACATCAATTATTGACAATATAGACTTTGGCCCAGGTATGCACCAACCCTCCTTGCTAGGCAAGGACAGGATCTTTTGGCCACAAATAAGACATTTTATATCTAGATCATCTCTCCTCCCTGTTGAGGAATGGGTAAAGACCGGAGAAGCTCGTCAGCCGGGCTGGTTTTTCACCCTTCAATTTCGTAAATTCTATACATCCCTCTCTCCTAAACGCCAGATACACAGAGACCTAACATTCTTCGAGTTGCTTTGCACCGCTTCAGAAAGACCCCTACACCAACTATCCCAGCTTTATAAAATATTAAATGAGAATTCCGGGGATAGTAACTTAAGTAGACTACAGGAGGTGTGGCAGAGGGATTTGGAGAGAGAGGTGGATCAGGAGGATTGGGATAAAGCATTTACCCTTGCTCACAAGATGTCCCCCTCGGTCCTGGCCCAAGAAAGGAATTATAAAATCTTTACCAGATGGTACAGAGATCCTGCACGTCTCTCCAAGTTCCAACCCAGCTGCTCAGGGCTTTGCTGGAGATGTGAAATAGAGGTGGGTGACTACATACATATATGGTGGAGGTGTAGAGTCCTCCATTTCTTCTGGGCGAAAGTTTTTGAACTACATAAATTACTATATTGCCACTCTCTCCAACATATTCCAGAAATTGGCCTCCTCTCTATTATTCCAGGATCAATTTCCTCAGCAAAAAAATCCATCTTCAGATTCATTTTAATGGCTGCTAGAGGTCTGATTGCCAGAAAGTGGAACCAGACCGAAGCACCCTCTCTCACTGAGCTATTTACTCAAATCAATCACATTAAACGGATGGATGAATTGCTATTAACAGCCCAGAATAAATGTGACGTCTTCACCAAGAGGTGGGCAGTCTGGATTGATTTCTGTGACTCTGACGCCCTGCAGGTTTTCTTAAGCACCTAAGATTGTTAGATTATGTTCCCTCTGTATATACCAACGTTATTGCACTCAAGCCTAAACCCTATATCCTACATACAAAATATCTCATCTCGATTTGGCAATTGTTTAAGGTGTGAATCTCGCATTCTGCTTAAAAAAGAAAATATGTTATACAAGAGCTGTTTAATGTGCCTACCTGAGACACTGGTCCATAACCTGTTGTATGTTTAACCCCCACTTCCCCTCCCCTTAACTTCATCCCTACCCCCCCCCCTTCTCCCCCCCAACCCCCCCCCCCCCCCCTCCTCCCTTACCTCTATTCCCGGCTCCCTGGCCATCAACCTTCATACTGGTCCAGTTGTTAAGTGACTCTTTCTTAGTCTGTTGTATTAAGACTTGACCTGCTGTTACACTAATAACCGCGGCTGGATAGCCCAATTGTTGTTACCTACCTTTATCTGTTTCAATAAAAATTATTTTTGAAAAAAAAAAAAATATTGGTGAAATAGTGATTCTCAAACCTCTGGGGATACGATCAACCTTTATATATTCCACAAGCGTAGATATGTGCATAGAAAGATTCAGCTCCTTTCTTGCTAGGTCATCAATCTGTTTCTTTAGTGCATCCACTGGATTAGAGTCCTCTGAGATGAAGGTGTACCTCACCCAACCTCCAAATTCCAGTATAGCCTGCCTCTCATCATCCGAGAAACTGTGATAATCGATTTGAGATACCGACTCCAATGTCACGTTTTCCTCCTGTGACATGGTCAGTACCCACGACATGTGTCAGGGGAGTATAAGGTGGTGGATACACAAAATCCAGAGCAATAAAGAGTACCTTAATGCTTCAACCCCAATAAGTATTCATACCAGGGAGTCAACCAGTCACACCCGTATCCACCTAAGGTGCAGCAACAGTCAAAACTAGAAAGAAGACCGGGTCTCGACCTGGATTTAAGGCCTGTTTGGCCAATTTTATTGTATCACAGTGCAAACCAGCACAACGTTTCGACCAAATGGGTCTTTCTCAAGTGCTTACAGACTTCATGTGCAAAGACCATACATATAGACAGATTAAAACACACCCCTGCAGGGGCGGGCACATTACTTAAAGAGACAGACCATTGTATTCACACTTCATAGGAAACACTTTAAATTATAGGCCTCATTCATGCCATTTGGCGCAAGAGTGCCCAAATCATATATCCATTTGCTTTCCCTACGTAGCAGGGAGATTTGGGGGTCCACCCCATCTTGCGAAAACACCTTCTCCAGTATGCACCATCTCACACCCACTGTATGTCCACACTCATGGAAGTGGCGACCTACAGGAGATTCAAATTTGTCCTTGGATTTTTCTTTACTCTCCTTTTCTTTTTTGTAATTCCTAATATTAATCCTATGTTCATTAATCCTCCTCCTCCCATCCCTAGTCGTCTGTCCAACGTAACCCATTCCGCAAACCAGTTATATATGTCCACCTTTAAATCAAAAAAGGGCTGACAGAAGGAAGGTACAAAACTCAAGCCTTGTTAACCAGTTTATATATGTCCACCTAATAGTCTTGCAGGGGAGGCGCAGAGGATAGTGTGTGAGGATAAAAAGGAGAGAAACCGAGAGCCCAATATAGTGAAGTATGTTTGAATCAAGGAGGAATTGTGACAAGTAAGTATTATACTCACAAACGTGGGTTACCTCTCAGGTAACCACTGTATAGGCAGGTGGGGAGATTAGACCTGTCCCCACTCAGGATTAAGAAGTCGCTCTCTGAAGGAAGAAAAAAGAGGGTTTGTCACCCTTCCACCCAGGGTGGTAATCACGATTTAACGATGTACAGAGGCGCCAGTAGGATAAAAGATGTTTAAAAAGTTTAAAATATTCGGGTGGCGGCGGTGGACCAGCCACTCAAAAGTGGACTTGATGCGTCAGTTAAGGAACATACAATTTATTCACATACTCCAATGAACAAAATCGCAACGCGTTTCACGGGCACAATCCCGCTTCATCAGGCATTCAACAGTAGGAGTATAACACTAAAAAATGACAGAGATCAAACAGGCACATCAGAGTTCTGCACAAGTTATTATTGTAGAAAATATAATGATATAATAAAGCACATGGTGTATGGTAGCATTACACATCATAAACCATGAGACATGCAATATGGTAACAGTTGCAAATCCCATAATAGTTGTCAGTGATTTCTATGACCGTATGTAAAACATACAAGGATGTGAAAAAATTGGTAGTTTGAGGTGTATCACTAATGTGAGCAAATCTCCTGTCTAGTGGAGAGTGTCGTATTTGAGAGAGTAAGCGGTGCTGGGGAAAAAGACAGGTATGACAGCTGTTTATAAGAAGGGCTGCGGGGGACTCTGGGGGAAAGAAGGGATTGCGTGAGGAAAGGGTATTTGGTGAGGGGATATGAGCAGAGTATAAAACCAAAAATAGACCTTCATGCTAAAGAAATATAAAACCAACATTTACCTTGAACAGGTCCAGTGTACGCTTGGCACCTCTGTGCCGTGGTGTCAGCGTAGGACCTTTAAATAGAAATATATGGGTGATGGACGGAGCGAGTACGTGCGGGAGGGGGGTGTGGGAATGCGGAGGGTGCTGGCCAATGAAAATCCGTGTCTTGGGGACTGTGGCCAATGAGGGTCGGTGTGGGGCGGGGTTTCGCCGTTTGTAATACGCCGTTTGCCCCTACCCCTGCCGCCTAATCCCTCATTTGCTGTTTTATTACAAACGGCGAAACCCCGCCCCACACCGACTGCCCTATAAACTATATGTAAGGAACACAATTATGCAAGGAGTAAAAGTTCATCTCGGATCCACTTTAAAGTGTGTGAGGATGTTCCTGATAAACTGAGAGCCAGGAGTAAGTTGGAGGCACCTTTAAGTTGTCCGACACTAGATGTTTTCGAGACTGTGCTGTTGAATAAGTTGGAAAAGTTATGGGCGAATGAAAAGTATCGGAATATGCATAATACTCCCCTGGTGGAAAGGCAGGCTTTGCAGAGTCTGCGGAACAACCATGAGGTTATTTTTAAAAAAGCTGACAAGGGGGCGCTTTGGTAGCTCAATCCAGGGTGGATTACCTGTCGGAACTGGCAAGGCAGGTGAATGATGTATCAACCTATAAAAGACTGCCGAGCGATCCCTCTCTGAACATTAAGGAAGAGATTGAGGCTTTGCTGTCCCAAGCATATGATGATGGGCTAATTTCTGGTGAATTGGCTGTTGCTTTGAAAAAAGATACATACAGGGTCCCTGTGCTGTATACACTCCCTAAGGTACACAAAGATTTAATGCATCCGCCTGGCAGACCAATTTTGTCTGCAGTGAATTCACTATTGGAGCCATTGGGAGTGTATATAGACTCGATCCTGCAGCCCGAGGTCTGGTCTAATCCCAGATGTCTAAAAGATACTACTCATTTTCTTTCATTTTTGGAACAACAGACAGCAGATGATGTAACATTTCTGGTTAGCTTGGATGTAATAAGTCTATATACTAACATTCCTCATGCTGAGGGTGTAGCGGCAGTAAGAAACAATTTTGAGGGAAAGGAAAATATGCAAATATGGACCGCACGATGTTTGCTGTAATGCTATTGGAATTCTGTCTGAGGTCTAATTATTTTCGATGTGGTCAAGATTTTTTCCTACAGGTCCAGGGAGTCCCTATGGGGGCCCCGTATGCGCCAAGTTTGGCGAATGTGTACATGGCAGAGTTTGAGGCCAAGTTTATGTTGGAGAATGACATTTTCTCGAAGTATAGCAAAGGCTTCTGTAGGTACATTGATGACCTATTTTTTTGCTGGACAGGGCCTGAACAACTTTTATTGGATTTTTTTAATGGCCTCAACCTCTGCCATGATACATTAAAATTCACGCTTGAATACAATGCTACTAAATACATTTTTTGGATGTGAGCATAGAGATTAAAGGGGGAGTTTTTGAGACAGACCTGTTCCGCAAGGACACAGACAGGAACAATGTGTTACTGGCAAGCAGTTGTCACCCTCCAGCTTTGATTAAAGGACTCCCAAAAAGTCAGCTCATTAGAGCCCGCAGAATCACATCCAGTGATGAGAAATACCAAAAACAATCTAAAAGGATGGTGGTGGAATATGAGAAGCGGGGGTATCAGAGAGAGATGGTAGAGGAGACTGCAGCTCATGTAGCCAGAATGGATAGAAAGACGTTGAGGGAGAAAAGATGTTAGAAAGGAGCCCCAGGAGGGAATGCAATTTATTCTAACATATGACAATCATGCATCGGACATTAGGAGATGTCTGCTTGGAGCTTGGTCAGTGGTGGAAACAGATCCGCTGCTGTCCAAGATATTTTACTCCCCCCCTAGACTGGTCTTTAGGAAAGGAAAAAGTGTTAGGGATCAGTTAGTGAGGGCTGACTTAAAGAGAACCCGAGGTGTGTTTAAAGAATGTTATCTGCATACAGAGGCTGGATCTGCCTATACAGCCCAGCCTCTGTTGCTATCCCAAACCCCATTAAGGTCCCCCTGCACTCTGCAATCCCTCATAAATCACAGCCGTGCTGTGAGGCTGTGTTTACATCTGTAGTGTCAGTCTCAGCTGCTCCCCCGCCTCCTGCATAGCTCCGGTCTCTGCCCCCGTCCCTTCCCTCCAATCAGCAGGGAGGGAAGGGATGCAGGCGGGGACTGGAGTTCTGCAAGAGGCAGGGAGAGCAGCAGACTGACACTATAGAGATAAACACAGCCAGTTCTGACAAGCTGTTTGTCAGCAGCCTGGCTGTGATTTATTGAGGGATTGCAGAGTGCAGGGGGACCTTAGGGGGGTTTGGGATAGCAACAGAGGCTGGGCTGTATAGGCAGATCCAGCCTCTGTATGCAGATAATATTCGTCAAACCCACCCCGGGTTCTCTTTAAAGGAACCTAATAAGAAGACCGCTATGTCCATTTCGTGCCGTAAGGGCACGTTCCCCTGTATGAATTGTCAAAACTGTTCATCGATAATCCGGGGTGACTATGTCACTCATACCACAAAAGGGACAAGGATTAGGATTAAGGGTAATTATTCCTGTACTACGACCAATGTGATTTATCTGTTAAAATGTCCTTGCGGAATGGGTTACGTTGGACAGACGACTAGGGATGGGAGGAGGAGGATTAATGAACATAGGAGTAATATTAGGAATTACAAAAAAGAAAAGGAGAGTAAAGAAAAATCCAAGGACAAATTTGAATCTCCTGTAGGTCGCCACTTCCATGAGTATGGACATACAGTGGGTGACTTGAGATGGTGCATACTGGAGAAGGTATTTTCGCAAGATGGGGTGGACCCCCAAATCTCCCTGCTACGTAGGGAAAGCAAATGGATATATGATTTGGGCACTCTTGTGCCAAATGGCATGAATGAGGCCTATAATTTAAAGTGTTTCCTATGAAGTGTGAATACAATGGTCTGTCTCTTTAAGTAATGTGCCCGCCCCTGCAGGGGTGTGTTTTAATCTGTCTATATGTATGGTCTTTGCACATGAAGTCTGTAAGCACTTGAGAAAGACCCATTTGGTCGAAACGTTGTGCTGGTTTGCACTGTGATACAATAAAATTGGCCAAACAGGCCTTAAATCCAGGTCGAGACCCGGTCTTCTTTCTAGTTTTGACTGTTGCTGCACCTTAGGTGGATACGGGTGTGACTGGTTGACTCCCTGGTATGAATACTTATTGGGGTTGAAGCATTAAGGTACTCTTTATTGCTCAGGATTATTAGGAAGCCTTGGCCAAAGCCTCCTTACTATTTTACATACTGGCTTGACCTAGCAATCGAACCCTGGTCAAAGGCTCAAATCCTACGTCAAAGGCAACAGCAATAACCCAGTACGGGATCCAGCTGACCTAATTTCATTACCTAATTGTGTTATTTTGAGTCAAGCTTTATAATCATTTTATTTGAGGTAACAGTCCCTAAATAAGTTATTTGTATGTCATGTTGCCTACCTAGGGTATCTGAGATCACAATGTATAATCATGCTTTTTGGGTATCACGTTTCTTAATTATGTTGTTTGGGGTCATGTTCCCTAATTAGGTTATTCAGAGGACATGTTAGTTGTTGTTTTTCCCTCGTCTGTGACCACTGTCAGTATGCACACAGCTTCTGCTAGGATTTGCATGGTGCACATGGATATATTTTGTTATCTCCCAGGAGAGGATGGCAGATTATGGTTTGATCAATGCATTGAATGTTTGCACTATGCATATTACAGGACCAGAATTAGGACATATACGGATTCCAGGGTAGCTTGACACAATGTATGTGCCTAGGCAAGAGAATGTATTATTTTGCAACAAAGACCCTGGCTTTTAACTTGGCTGTTGTGCCTAGGCAAGAGAATGTATTATTTTGCAACAAGGACCCTGGCTTTTAACGTGGCTCTATGGATGGCAGTGGTTCCTGAATGACTGCTTTGGATGAAACCATTTGTTCTTCTTGATCGAAAAAAGATTATTTCTCACTTCCATTCAATTTGATTGTTTTGGTTGAAACAAATGACGGGAGCATCAAACATTTTTTATTGTACCCTGTACAGGCACAATAAAGCCAAGTACCCTCGGCCAGATGGGAAGGAGGGGGGGGGGGGGGGGCTGGCGGCTGGTGACAGTGGGCCTTGGGTGGAGAAAAGTACAAATCCGGCCCTGTTTATACCAAATGGGTATAAAGAGAAATACATCTCTAGTGTGTTGGAGGAATTTAAGAGTTTTAATAAAGATAAAAGGAATGGAAAAACAAAGGAGCAGACATCCAATGAGTCCAAAACATATAGAAACAAAAACAGAGGCCCTTCATTTGTCACGACTTATAATAAAAGTGCCATGAAAATAAAAAACATTGTAAAGAGAAACTGGCGTATTGTGTTACAAGACCCTGGGTTGAAAAATTAGCTGCCTGACAATCCAGAAGTGATATTCAAAAAGGCAAGATCCATCAAAAATAAGCTGGCACCAAGTAACATTGGCAACCGCCAGCAAGAAAGGCCCCGCTCCTCATTCTTCCCACAGCTAGAAGAAAACTTCAAATGTAACAAAAAACGGTGTGGGTGTTGTATGTACATCCGACATCGTGTTTCTGACATCTCTGATGGTAATGGTGAGCCAGTTAGAGTAAAAGACTTCATCAATTGTGGATCTTCCTTTGTTGTCTATTTATTATCATGTGGATGCCCCAAAAAATATTATGTGGGTAGGACTACCAGACCCCTACGACAACGATTAGGTGAACATAAGAGAAATATACAGAATGGATGTATAAAACATACCGTCCCCAGACACTTCTTGGAGGTCCATGAAGGACAGGTTGACAGCTTGAGGATAATGGGGATTGAAGTCATCGCTAAAAACCTAAACAAGGGTTTAAGATTCAAAAAGCTGTGCGAACTAGAATCCTATTGGATTTTCAAATTCAATTCCCTAGTTCCAGTAGGACTAAACGAAGGGTTGGAAGTAGCCACATACATCTAATACCCCTTCTGTGGTGACAGATCCTCATCTCTGACCTTAAACACCATGGGACTCTGCTTAGATCTCTCCTCGGTCCTCTCCTGGGGTGGCTCCACTGCTATTTACCCTTTTTATCCACCATGTACAGTGCCTGTTCTTTTCTCCTTGGGCTTTCTGGTGAGAATTCCACACACAGATGCTGTCTTGAATACATGATAGGGTCCTATTTTCCCCCCATTTTTTACCATATATGTACCAGATTTTTTGATCTTTAGACAACAGTATATGTGCTAACTGTGAACAATGGTGTGTAAATCTAAGGCAACCATTGAATGTTCGTTTGCCCCCCCATTTCAAGTTAGTAGTGATTGAATCACCCATGGTGTGCATCTAATTGCTAGCACAACAGGGATTCTCTTACCTCTTCTAAAGAGGTTGCCTGGAAGCAAGACGCTAATACCTCACCCCTCCCCGCCTCACGCTGTGAGTTTACTTTTTCTGTTCCATCACAGCCACCATCGGAGCTCAGAGGTGGGTTGCCTGGCAACCGGACGCATTCTTACTTGCGCCACCTGTGCCATTGCGTCATCTGACGAGGGTGTGGAACGCCGAAACGCGTCATGACGCAATAGGCGCAGGGCAGTTGCCGACACCATTCCATGATCCTTATCCCGCTGGCGCTATTGAAACCTTCGATTTCCCTCACTATTGGCCAAAGTGTGGAGGCGGTCTGAGCGGTGAATACAACAGCAGGACGCGGTGTTGTACACTACCTAGTGTGATGAGCTTTGTTTTAATTCTGCACATTGTGAGTTTTTTTTCTACCTTGCATAAGAAGTGAAATAAAAATGGTTAATACACCAGAGAGCGCTCCTCTCTTTCCTTTTTCTGTTTTTACCAGTGCATTTACTATGGTCCCAGAGTAATACAGTAGCAGCACTCATTGGTGATTCAACGTGATCCTTGTGGAAGCTTTGTTTGATTGAGCGCAGTGGAACTGTGTTTTTGGATTATTCTGAGGAACAAACTGTCTCTTATAACTACCAATGGACTTCAACGTATCATGCAACAGCACGGAAGGAATCCCAATCAATATGCTCCTCACTTAATCTATCAATACATTCTATTAAAATTTCTCCAAATTTTGAAATGGGACTTTCACATACCAGATGTATTAATGTGCCCTTCGCCCCACACCCTCTCCAGCATGTATCGCTTACACCCGGATATACAGAAACCAGTCTATCTGGCATTCTGCAATGATCTGCTCTGCTGTCTGCACCGGCAGACAGCTTTTTGACCATTTGTTAGGTCTGAGTGCTGCAGGTCCCTGGAAAAGAGACCTGTCTCCACTCTGCAAGCTTCAGAGTTGCTGTTCTGGTGAGGAATTTGCATCCACTTGTCATGCAAATTGCTTAGCTGCTTCCTCTGATGACTTGCTGTATAAATTCCATTTCCTCCCAGAATTCCTTGCTGGTCATGATGGTTTGTTCCTGCTAACTTACCTGGAGTCTCAGCCCTTTGCTTACTGTTTGCTAATATTTTTATCTTAGAGTAGTTCCTTCGGAGTGCCCTAGCATTCCTGTCAGCATAGTCAGGTTGTTTGTTAACTGTATTGCTTTGTACTGTCTATCAGTTGCGATTGTCTTGTCACCAGCGGCGGTCGACAGGAAATCGTTCTGTCTGTTGGGATCGCATTCGCCCTAGCGGTAGAGGCGGTGGTTCCTTCTGTACTCTGTCTGGGAGTGTAGCCAGAGCAGCGGTTGCTACTGGTTGCTCCATCTGTCTGTCTGTTTGGATCGCATTCGCCCTAGCGGTACAGGCGGTGGTTCCTTCTGTATTCTGCCTTAGGAGTGTAACTAGAGCAGCGGTTGCTACTGGTTGCTCCATCTGTCTGTCTGTCTGGAATGGTGAGGTAACCGTTTAGCATGCGTTCGCGTTCTCTTTTGTTTTCGTGTTTCTTTAGCTAGTCAGGGTTGGTACGCTTTGTTGCTATTGCGCTTCTCGTGTGGCGACCGTGCCGTGCACGCGCTTTGTCGCTATTGCGCTTAACGTGTGGTGCCCGCGTGTAGTTCTTCCTGTCTGCTCCTGTGTGTTGGATTACAGTTTGTTATTAGTTCTGTCTGTATTCTTCCTTTGCTCTGTCTTACTCAGTCTTGCGTCGCTTATAGCAATCGCCATTCTTGCGATTGCGTTCCCACTTGGTCTTCGCTGTAGTGTGTTCACCGTCGCCGGGTGGCAACTAGATTGGTGGACACGCATACATTCTGTCCCTGTGCTCACGCTCTCTCTCTAAGGGCTATCTTGCCCTGTATTGCTTCACCTCATACAATTCCCATCTGGCATCTGTGGCAGTGCAGAGGGTTATTCCTCTGCACTCCACAGCTCCATCTGTCGGTGGGAATTTCCCTCTACAGGTGCATTGCACCCAAAGCTGGGTTCTGTTATTTTATACACTTGTGGAGGATTTCCACAGTGTCACCACGGAAATAATTCCCCAATCGTTACAGTATGAACAGCCAAACCTAAATTCCCAGTGTAGAGGGAATTTCCGATTTGTACGATTTTTCTCAGGTTTCATTACCCCAAGCAAAAGCATATGTGGATTCTATGATAGGCAGAATTATACACTATATTAAAGCAGTAAGAAAATCTATGCGTGTTCCTGATCCCAACCCGTATGAGTGTTTCCTTGATAGAGGGTTGTTTGAGCCTCCATTCGCTCCGTGGGAGATTGGGGCTTTGATTGAGGAGGTCGAGTTTGATTGGAAGGCGCTTTGCAATTTTTAAATCGCAGAAAGCGAAGAGATTCTTAATGCTTGTATCGATTCTGTGTACACTTTGATTGAATCTGATGAGTGTAACGAGTGTGTTGTGGATCTGGTGATTTGTGTGTGGCAGATGATTTTGGATGAATTGCACACACACCAACCATTTGACTCCAATAAAGAGACACCGTTATCGGATGATTGATCCTGCCTTTCTGGGGTAAAGCAAGTGAGTTTAGATACTGTGCGATCTGAAATGAATGGGTGTACCACTGTTGTTGACACCTGTGTGAATTCTGAAAGATTTTCTTCTGCTTGTGTGGAGTTTGAATCTGTGCGATCTAATGCCTGTTTCTCAGGTGTTCCTGTGAGCCTGCCCTGTACCATGATTGAAACTATGAGGTCCACTCGCACTGACATTTGTGAGTCCCTTGCTTGCTCTGAAGAAAGTACTGACTCTCCACCCTGTACTCTGGATGAATCAATTTTGCCTTGCATAAAATCTCCTGTAGTAAACCTAGAGGCTCGTTTAGGTATTTCAACTACTCTTACCTGTCCTTCTGCCAGTTTGGAATTGCAGTCTAGTTTGACTGCTCTGCAGGATCCTGCGTGCAGTGAGATTAGAGTCAAGGAGTCAGTGTTTGTTCCTGTAGACCTTCCTGTGCATCCTGTTCTTGATGATGAAATTCAGTCTCAGCATATTGTAGAACCTTCCCTGGGACATTTGCCCAGTCCGCAAGATGTATTTGATGTTTTGCCCTGTAACATGGATAGTTCAGAATCCTTGATGACTTTGTCAGAGATCTTGGGAAATGATGCTCCTGAGGTTTTGTTTGATGTTCTGGAAGTCTCCAATTTCCTCCCAAAGGGTGCAGGACTTTTAGGAGATGCCTCCTGCCCCCCAGGTCCTACTGAGGTATTGCCCACTTCAGTAGGCATTGCTATTATGCTGACTACCTGTGCAGCTCTTGTGGAGCTTCAGTCATGCGTAATCAATGATGCGTTTTTGTTAGACACAATTACAGTCGCAGAGACTTCTGAGTCTGAGTCCAAGTCTTCTTTTGAAAGACCAGTGCTTGTGACCACTACTCGTGTTGATTTTCTGCCCGGTCCTGGTTTTGGTCTTGTCGTGACGGACTCTGAGGTTTGCAGTTCCTCGACGTGTCCTGAGGTTTCTCTTGTGCTAGTGTACCCCAATGCGCTCTGTGAGCCAGAACGCCCAAGTGTGTCTCGGTTACCAGCATGCTCAGATGCTTCCTCGGTGGAGACATGTTCTGATATTGCCTGCCTGCCTGCATGCCCAGAAGTGGGTACCCTGGATGGGATCAACAGTGGCTTCTGTGTTGATCGTGATACTTCGAATAGGTATTGTGAGAGGTTTGGTATTTTTGGACGGTCCCTGGAAGGTGGTGGGTATTGCTCGGAGGGTTTCGATGGGTTCTTCTCTGGCACTTGCAGTTTTGATGGGTGTTACGCTGAGGCTTGTAGTACTGATGGGCATGTTTCGGTGGCTTCTGCTTCCGATGAGTTCGATTTCGGGAGGATTGACCTTGTCGGGCTGACCCGACCTTCATGAGTGTTCAGTCAGATTTGTTTTTTGGAAATATCAGTTTTGAGAGACGTCTGGAAGCCGTCTCTAGAGGGGGGTACTGTAATGATCTGCTCTGCTGTCTGCACAGGCAGACAGCTTTTTGACCATTTGTTAGGTCTGAGTGCTGCAGGTCCCTGGAAAAGAGACCTGTCTCCACTCTGCAAGCTGCAGAGTTGCTGTTCTGGTGAGGAATTTGCATCCACTTGTCATGCAAATTGCTTAGCTGCTTCCTCTGATGGCTTGCAGTATAAATACCATTTCCTCCCAGAATTCCTTGCTGGTCATGATGGTTTGTTCCTGCTAACTTACTTGGAGTCTCAGCCCTTTGCTTACTGTTTGCTAATATTGTTATCTTAAAGTAGTTCCTTGGGAGTGCCCTAGCATTCCTGTTAGCATAGTCAGGTTGTTTGTTACCTGTATTGCTTTGTACTGTCTATCTGTTGCGATTGTCTTGTCGCCAGCGGCGGTCGACAGGAAATCATTCTGTCTGTTGGGATCGCATTCGCCCTAGCGGTAGAGGCGGTGGTTCCTTCTGTACTCTGTCTGGGAGTGTAGCCAGAGCAGCGGTTGCTACTGGTTGCTCCATCTGTCTGTCTGTTTGGATCGCATTCGCCCTAGCGGTAGAGGCGGTGGTTCCTTCTGTATTCTGCCTTAGGAGTGTAGCCAGAGCAGCGGTTGCTACAGGTTGCTCCATCTGTCTGTCTGTCTGGAACGAACGCTTGCTGTCGTCTCAGTGAGGTAACCGTTTAGCAAGCGTTCGCGTTCTCTTTTGTTTTCGTGTTTCTTTTGTTAGTCAGGGTTGGTACGCTTTGTCGCTATTGCGCTTCTCGTGTGGCGACCGAGCGGTGCACGCGCTTTGTCGCTATTGCGCTTAACGTGTGGTGACCGCGTGTAGTTAGTCCTGTCTGCTCCTGTGTGTTGGATTACAGTTTGTTATCAGTTCTGTCTGTATTCTTCCTTTGCTCTGTCTTACTCAGTCTTGTATCGCTTATAGCAATTCTTGCGATTGCGTTCCCACTTGGTCTTCGCTGTTGTGTGTTCACCGTCGCCGGGTGGCGACTAGATTGGTGGACACGCATACATTCTGTCCCTGTGCTCACGCTCTCTCTCTAAGGGCTATCTTGCCCTGTATTGCTTCACCTCGTACAATTCCCATCTGCAATCTGTGGCAGTGCAGAGGGTTATTCCTCTGCACTCCACAGCTCCATCTGCCGGTGGGAATTTCCCTCTACAGGTGCATTGCACCCAAAGCTGGGTTCTGTTATTTTATACGCTTGTGGAGGATTTCCACAGTGTCAGCGCACATCTTGTGCGCTGACCACGGAAATAATTCCCCAATCGTTACACATTCTATACCATCTACTCAGCAATTTAAAATTAACTTCCTTAATCTTAGTACTTACAGAAGTAGCATGGGCCAAAACACATATTTTCCTTTTTTGAATGTCACTCAAAGATACGTTAAGAGCCTCCTCCTACTTCCTTAAATATACCAGAAAATTCTTAATCCCATCCAAAATCAATGCTTTATATAAAAATGATATCAGATGCATTGGAGGAGCCTCCTTCACAAATAGTTTAACCATGATTCTTTGCCTAAGCCATGGGCGTCCGCACATATGGCAAAACCGGGCATCTGCCCGAGCCTGGCCGCCCGCTGCCCCCCCCTGGCCGCGTGCCCGTGCAGCCAGCAGGAGGGGAACACGCAGAGAAGAGAGAGAGCGCTATGGGCACAGTGGGGAAGGGCGGACGTCTCCCCCCCCTTCCCTCACCTTAGGGGTCTCTCTCTCCCTCGCTGTCCCCTCCGGAATGAAGTGTGCAGCGGCTGGCAGCGGTGGGCGGAACTTACCTCCTCTCGCTCCTGCGCCGGAAGTTCTGGTGCCGCACTCTGGTCTGGATCAGGCCAGAGTAGCGGCTAATCCATCCGGCGCGTGCGACGAGAGGAGGTAAGTTCCGCCCACCGCTGCCAGCCGCTGCACACTTCATTCCGGACTCCGGAGGGGAGAGCGAGAGAGGGAGGGAGAGCCCCCTAAGGTGAGTGCCCATAGCTCTCCCTCTTCTCTCCGCTGCTCCCCTCCTCCTGCACACATGGCCACTTTTTCTGGGGACATATCCCCCTGGCTACATATACCGGGACATATACCCCTGCCTACATATACTGGGACATATACCCCTGCCTACATATACTGTCTGGGACATATACCCCTGCCTACATATACTGTCTGGGACATATACCCCTGCCTACATATACTGTCTGGGACATATACCCCTGCCTACATATACTGGGACATATACCCCTGCCTACATATACCCCTGCCTACATATACTGTCTGGGACATATACCCCTGCCTACATATACTGTCTGGGACATATACCCCTGCCTACATATACTGGGACATATACCCCTGCCTACATATACTGTCTGGGACATATACCCCTGCCTACATATACTGTCTGGGACATATACCCCTGCCTACATATACTGTCTGGGACATATACCCCTGCCTACATATACTGTCTGGGACATATACCCCTGCCTACATATACTGTCTGGGACATATACCCCTGCCTACATATACCCCTGCCTACATATACTGTCTGGGACATATACCCCTGCCTACATATACTGGGACATATACCCCCTGCCTACATATACTGGGACATATACCCGTGCCTACATATACTGGGCACATATACCCCTGGCTACCTGTTCTGGGGACATCTCTACCCCTGGCTACCAGTTCTGGGGACATCTATACCGCTGGCCACCTATTCTGGGGACACCTATAGACCTGGGGCTACCTATTTTTGGGGAACCACTGCTGTCAGATTGAGTGTATTTTGGGGAACTGCTGCCAGGTGAGAGGTGTCTACATATTAAGGGGGCATTCTGCCTATTTATGTGAAAAGCTGTCTATTTATGTGCCTCATGACTGCTGAATTTGTCTTGTTGCGGGCCTCATGGTTACTGACTTTGTCTTGTTGGGGGCCTCATGATTTGTTGGGGGCCTCAAGATTGCTGAATTTGTCTTGTTGGGGGCCTCATGATTGCTGAATTTGTCTTGTTGGGGGCCTCATGATTGCTGAATTTGTCTTGTTGGGGGCCTCATGATTGCTGAGTTGGTCATGTTGGGGGCCTCATGATTGCTGAATTTGTCTTGATGGGGGGGGCCTCATGATTGCTGAATTTGTCTTGTTGGGGGTCACATGATTGCTAACTGCGAGACTATGGAAAAAGCTGAATCATCATCATATGAGACAATAGCATTAAACCTACTTTTTCTGCTTTTTAAAACAGAAAATGAAACTGGGAGGTTCTAAAAAAAATGAATAATTTTTTTCAGGAGTACGATGGATGAAATTGTTTATCTTCACAGTTTATTTTCAACTTAATTTTCCATAATGTTCATGTATGAGTTAAAACGTTTGTATTTAGTTTAAATTGCTGTTGGCACTTTGTGATAGTAAAGTGACTTTGCAGTTTGGACACTCGACCTCCAAAAGGTTCGCCACCATTGTCCTAATCTAATGTCCCACCATTGCTTAGTTCATGTAAACTTGTCTCCACCCACGACCACACCCACATTCTGGTTCATGACCACACCCATTTTTCGGCGCGGCGCGCTACGCGCGCCGCATGACGTAGCTCCATTTTTAACTCCCCACTTTTTGCCCCCCCCTGGAAAATTTTCTGCGGACGCCCATGGCCTAAGCGACTGCATTCTATGATCTGTTCTCTTGGGTTATGTCTTGCCTGCATTACTACCCATTTGCCTGTCCCCTGTGTACTGCAAATTGTCTTGTGTGTGTATGTATGTATATATATATATATATATATATATATATATATATGTAAATATCTATTTTCCGTGATCTGTGTGCACATATTTGTATATACACTGGGTTGCTCTGCATGTATACCGTATGCAGGATAGTCTAATTGTATATACCCCAGATTGCATGTGTGTGTTGAATACACCTGCCTGCAGGAATATTATCTTGTGTTGCATTTGGATTTCATTGCATTTATTTCTGTTGCTGTACATTATGTTAATGTACACTGCTGATTACACTATTTACGTTCCTTGCATTGTTAAACATTTTAGCCCTCTGGGATTTTTCACCTTATGCATCAGAGCAATTTTCACCTCCCATTCATTCGATAATAACTTTATCACTACTTATCACAATTCATTGATCTATATCTTGTTTTTTCCGCCACTAATTAGGCTTTCTTTGGGTGGTAGATTTCGCTAAGAATTTTTTTTTTATAAATGCATTTTAGAGGATTAATAAGAAAAAAAATGGAAAAAAATCATTATTTCTCATTTTTTGGCCATTATAGCTTTAAAATAATCCACGCTACCATAATTAAAACCTATGTATTTTATTTGCCCGTTTGTCTTGGTTATTATACCATTTAAATTTGTCCCTATCACAATGTATGGCGCCAATATTTTATTTGGAAATAAAGGTGCATTGTTTCCGTTTTGCGTCCATCACTATTTACAACCTTATAATTTAAAAAATGTTTGTAGTATACCACCTTAAATGCATATTTAAAAAGTTCAGACCCTTAGGTAACTATTTGTCTTTTTTTTTTTTTTTTAATTGTAATTTTTTTTTCCATTAAAAAATTTATTTGGGTAATATTTTGGTGTGGGAAATAAACAGTTAATTTTTAATGTTATATGTGTAAATTGTAATGTAAAAAATATGTAGATGTAGTTTTACTATTTGGCCACAAGATGGCCACCTTCAGGTTTTTTTTCCCCCTCCTTGTGCTTCTCGCTAAGCGGAAGCAGAAGGGGGATGCGGAAATTTTGACGCGCAGAAAGACTGAAGCCTCTTGTAAGAGCGCTTCGGTTTTTCTGTGGGGGACACGGATCGGTGATCGGGAGCGCACCAAAGCGCGGCACCGCAGCAGAGCAGCCGCCCGGACGTGAGCTTCACGTCCGGGCGGCAGAAATGGTTAATAAACTGCCTTTATTCATTTATTCCTGGCCTTATTTCCCGAACAGTGACTTTTCCATTTGGTTGTAGATATTGTGCATTGCTTTTGAAGTGCTTGTGAAGTGCAATGCATGATTCCAATATACTCATTTCAAATGAACTAGCCATACACTGTCACTGGGAAATACTGAAATCTCATTGTTTCTATCATGATTGAAATGAATACAAAGCAACTTCTTGAATGTGCTGCTATAGCAAGAAATGAAAGGAAAACCTGTTATTTATTATTATTATTTTTAGTATTTATATAGCGCCGACATATTACGCAGCGCTGTACACAGGGCCGGCCCTAGACTATTTGCCGCCTGAGGCAAAAGAAAAATTTCCGCCGCCGCCACCCCCCCCCTCCGGTGGGGGGCGCGCTCTGGGGGGCCGCCGAGCTGGAGGGGTAGCTGGCAGGACGGGGGTATTGGGCCTAGCGGCGGGGAGGGGATCGTACCCCCCCCTCCCTCGCCTGGGTCCCCCGTGCTCCGCTCCCCTCCAGCCTTAAATACAAGCAGCCGCTATGTGTAAGACACACGGGCGGGGAGGACTCACCTCTTCCCAGCGTGCGCTCCACTGACATCACTTCCTGCAACGCTGCAGGAAGTGACGTCAGTGGAGTGCACGCTTGGAACGAGGAAGAGGTGAGTCCTCCCCGCCCGTGCCTCTTACACATAGCGGCTGCTTGTATTTAAGGCTGGAGGGGAGCGGAGCACAGGGGACCCAGGGGAGGGAGGGGGGGTCCGACCCCCCTCCCCGCCGCTAGGCCCAATACCCCCGTCCTGCCAGCTACCCCTCCAGCTCGGCGGCCGGCTCCCCGCACCCACGGACGGGCGGGTGCCGCCCCTGGAATTTTGCCGCCTGAGGCAAAAGTTTCACCCCGCCTCATGAGCGGGCCGGCCCTGGCTGTACAGTATATATATATATATATATATATATATTGTCTTGTCACTAACTGTCCCTCAAAGGAGCTCACAATCTAATCCCTACTATTATCATATGTCTATGTTTGTATTATGTAGTGTAAGTACTGTAGTCTAGGGCCAATTTTAGGGATGAGCCAATTAACTTATCTGTATGTTTTTGGGATGTGGGAGGAAACCGGAGTACCCGGAGGAAACCCACACAGGATCAGGGAGAACATACAAACTCCTTGCAGATGGTGCCCTGGCTGGGATTCGAACCGGGGACCCAGCGCTGCAAGGTGAGAGCGCTAACCACTACGCCACCGTGCTGCCCACTACGCCACCGTGCTGTTATCATATGTTTGCAGATGATACCTATGAGGATTTAAAACCATTCATTTTACAGGTTTAATCTTGCATCAGAGAAGGAATCTTTTCTCATGAGCTAGATTTCTTGTCTGTTTTACAGGAATGTTGTTCTGAAGCCAAACCAAGTTCAGTTGGTTATTATTCCGCCTGCTATCAGTTTTCTCAGCCGCCAGTGCCTGTCAAAGTCAATGATTTACAGACAGTGAGAACTTATCAGCCCCCATTAAAAGTCCTGCGTCCTCTTGTAATCAAGCCAGATCCTTGCCATTAATTAAAGGGGCACTATGGCAAAAAATTGTAAAATTTTAAATATGTGCAGTTGGACAAAGTTATTGCCATTCACTAAGTGCTTTTGAAAATAAATAAATCCTTGAGAACCCCCACATGAAGAGATGGACTAGTCCAAAACCTGTCACTTCTGTCAGATTTCTACTACCTACTGTAAGTGACAGCAACATAGGAAAAAAATGATTTAAAGCTCATTTTACTCTGGAAAAAACGTACTTCTTATTTGTATATGTTTGCACATATTTTAAATTTTACAATTTTTCGCCATAGTGCCCCTTTAAACAGACCAAGCTAGTTAAATTCAATCATGATCCTGCTGCCTCCATTAACACTGGAAATGCAATTGTTTTAGATCTGGAAGTTGACTGGACTATTCAGCATAATAAATACTATTCCTTGTTAGCGGATAAAAACAAACATGATTGTTATAATAAATTGTCAGCATATTCCCGTGAGGAATTAATGCAAATTATTATGCATGTTAAATCTCTTGTGCAATAGGGCAATTTTGCAGAATCTAAGGTGCAATTATTATAACAAATTCTGCAAATTCTTGTCACTGTAAGAGATCCTTCTACTTTCTGGACTCAAGCCCAAACCTTGCCAGTTTCCATTTATTGCAATCATTCTTCCACAGTAATGAATCAGTCTGAACCAATTCAATCAAATTGGCCTCAATTCATAAAGTATTACTGCATTCGGTAATGCAGAAAACAGCTGACTTTACCGAGCACTTGGGAAAGTGTCAATTCATAAAGGTTGTTACCGCATGAAAAACTGAAATTACTGAGCAGTAAGGTAAATTACTGACTTGTGTGGTAACTACCTCAACACATGTCAGTAAATGTCAGCAAATGTCAATTCATAAAGCCTACAACATTCGTTAATACCCACAATAATTACCGACACCTCTGGTGTGGTCTTAACAATGCGAAGTCTCTGTGAGTATTTGCAGGGAAGTGTGACTTACACAAGCAAAGCAGAGACAGCTGCTGACTGACAGGAGCAGGGAGCCAGGGAGCCAATAGAAACTGCCCGTCTCCTGATCAGATTTTGATAGGAACCGTGGCTTCACGGCTTCTCCGGCGGGACAAAACTTATCTAGCCCCAGGCAGCCAGCAGAGAATCCGAACAAAAATTTCCCCAGAAACTCTTTAGCAGTGTAACCCATTCAGTTCCTGATTGAATATGCAAGGAACTACTGGGTAAAATCACATAATTATGACATGTGAGCAGAGGCAGTATAATAAACGTAAATTTTAAAGGGATGTCACTCGGGATGCCTCCTACTATTGTAATGCCCTCACTGCATGTAATTACAGCTTGTAACAAAAGAGAGAGAACTCCACACTTCTGCTGTTAGGCCTGGTGCACACCAGAGGAGTTTTTCTGAGCGTTTTGAGTTTTTAAATCTGCTGCTAATGTTATCCTATGTGTCTGTGCACACTGGAGCAATGAGGATTTGTAAAAAAACCCATAGCATTACATTGGGAAGAGC
The DNA here is from genome assembly GCF_040937935.1 of Hyperolius riggenbachi. NCBI lineage: Eukaryota > Metazoa > Chordata > Amphibia > Anura > Hyperoliidae > Hyperolius > Hyperolius riggenbachi. The sequence continues at coordinate 194,886,443 of NC_090653.1, read as the reverse complement.
TTTTGAAACCTCTAGCGTTTGGGCGCTAGAGGTTTCAAAAGCTCTTCCCAATGTAATGCTATGGGTTTTTTTTTTACAAAACCTCATTTCTCCAGTGTGCACAGACACATAGGATAGCATTAGCAGCAGATTTAAAAACTCAAAACGCTCAGAAAAACTCCTCTGGTGTGCACCAGGCCTCACTGCTCAATGGGCTTCAGTAGTTTACTGAATTTCAAAGGCAGCAGTGAAAATCTTTATGAATTTGCACACAAAAGTCTAAAATACTGGATGCGGTAATTTAACGACCAGAATATTTTATCGCACAGCCTTTTATGTTCCTGTTACCTCTACACAGACAGTTCAATCCTCAAGTTGTATTCAGGGTAATCTACCAGCTCCCATTAAGAGTGATTGGGATCCCCCATTTGGTAGATGGGAAATTGATGCATTAACGATGAACTAAAGTATATTTGGGAATCATTTAATGACTATTACTCTGCAACAAGTGGTGCATTTTTGAATGTGAGTCTCCAAATACTTTGGTAGATATGGGTATCTGCAAGAATGACTGGGTATTTCCTTTGACCAGGATAAAGGGGAAAGAGGTGCCCAGAGAAGATAAAATGTGTTAAAAACAAATAAAATGCAAAAAGTGAGGTGGCTTACCTCAATGAAGACAAATTCACGTGTTAATGGAATTTTATTGCACTTGCAATGCGTTTCGTGGGTGCATACCCACTTCCTCAGGCCAAATAGCAGTGCCTAATAGTACTTGTAGCCACAAATAAGGCGCCTTATTTTTGGCTACAAGCACTATTAGGCACTGCTATTTAGCCTGAGGAAGTGGGTATGCACCCACAAAATGTGTTGTAAGTGCAATAAAATTCTATTAAATACATAAATCTATCTTCATTGATGTAAGCCACCTCACTTCACTTTATTTGTCTCTGGGCGCCTCTTTTCCTTTATCCTGTGCCTTCACCCTCATTTTGGAGGGGAATCAACCCCCTTTGAACAATTTAGGTCATTTGAGGTTTGTTTGTTATCAAGAGTGAGACCATCACCAGCTCCGTCTGGTCACCCGAGTGGAGTCGGGGTTATACATCTCCGGTTGTCTTTCTGCAACCCACCTTGGTGAGTATAATCTATCCGCATATTTTACATACTTCTGCTACTGTGACATACTGCAATTTGGGCTCCTATTGTCTTCGTGTTTTCTTTCGGCAGGGTGCAATTTTCATTATCCCTACTTTTTGTCTGTTTCCTTTGACCAGTGCATGGAAAAAAATGTTTCCATGCAAATTTCCCTTCTGCTGATGTTTCTAGCAGTCAGTTCCTGTAGCACTCAGTAATCAACAGTAACCCTGTCAGTTCCAGTATCAAGTTTGTTAACTTTGATCCGGTATTTCATCCAGAAAAGATTGATCATATGTTTGATTCTCTTAAAAGAGACAGAGATTGTTTTCTTGCATCTTATTCTGAAAAGCATGATTTGTATGTGTTGGCATGCATGTGTGCAGTCCAGTCTATGATTGCTCACAAAAATTGAAAGCGTGAATCGGCTTCTGCCTTGGTAGTCGCTTGGAAAAGAATACGGTCTCCTTCCTACCAGGTCCAAAACCCACTATCAACAGCAGTTAAAACCAGCTGCAGAGACTTTAATTTATCCATACCTGTGACTCAAAGAAAACCTGTTCCTTTGCAGACAGCAATTAAATCCACACCTTGGTCATTCCAGCATCCAACAAATATATAAACTATTACAAGCTTAATCCTGCTTCCAAACTGAGCCAGAAAACTAAAATTTAACGAAAGTATTTTCCTACAGCCTCCATTTTTCCAGATACCTCCGTAAATATTCCAGCAGCTACGTTGTCAGGTTCTACAAATCCACAAACTGCTTCTTTGCAGAAAAACGTTCCATCTGTACTCCAGCCTACCGTTCCAGTTGTATCCATTACCACAGCAGTGCCAGTTACATCTGCCATGCCTGTGCCAGTTACCTCTGCCCTGCCTGTGCCAGTCACCTCAGCAGTACCGATGTCTGTCAGTCCACTGATCCTTCTGTCAGATGTTTTGGTAGTGTCCCTGTTGGTCAGTTTGGCAGTGGCCCAGTCAGACAGCTTGGCAGAACCTCTGTCAGTTGGTTTGGCAGTGGGTCCTCCAGACGTCTCAGCAGATCTCTTGCCAGCTGCTCCGGCAGAATCCCAGCCTGCCGTTTCAGCAGAACCATATTCCACAGCTCAGCCAAAGGCCCAGCTGGTTGCTCGATCAGTAAGTCTGCCAGTTGCTCGATCTGAGGTTCAGCCAATTGCTCTGCCGAAGGTCCTGCCAGCTATGCAGCCAGTGGTCCAGCCAGTCGCTCAGCCAAAGGTCCAGCTTTCTCGAGTCTCTGCTGATGTTCATTGCCCTCTAACTTGTGCTAGAGCTCAGATTTATGCTGAGGTTCGATCTGCACAGATGCCTGACACTCAGTTACCACAGATCTCCACTGTTGTCAAGTTCCCACAGTTATCTACTTAAGTCCATGCACCACAAACTCCTGTTGATACCCTGTTTCCACAGGCTTCTGCTGGGGCCTTGTAATCAATTAACCCTGCTGAGACCCAGCTCCCTTAATGCTCTGCTGAAGGTCAGTTCCCACAGTTTCCTGCTGAGGCACAGTGCACACACATTCCCACTGGTAGTTTGTCCTCAAAAATGTCTTCTGGTACTCAGTTCTCACAGACTCCTCCGGATACTCTGCATTCCCAAACTGTTGTCCAGCCTTACAAACTTTTTACATGAGATTTCCAGTATGCTGCTCTGCCTGCCCTACTGGTGAATGACTTTCAGTTTATTATCCATCCTCATTGTGACCAGTCTGCTGTTTCTGATGGCTTCCAGTCTGCTGTCCCTGATGGCCTCCAGTCCAGTGGTGTTCCTGATGGCCTCCAGTCCAGTGGTGTTCCTGTTGGCCTCCAGTCCAGTGGTGTTCCTGATGGTTTTCAGTCTGCTGTTCCTGATGGCTTCCAGTCCAGTAGTGTTCCTGATGGCATCCAGTCTGCTGTCCCTGATGGCTTTTGGTCCAGAGCTGTTCCTGATGGCTTCCATTCTGCTGTTCCTGCTGGCCTCCAGTCTATTGTCCCTGCTGGCCTCCAGTCTGCTGTACCTGCCACTGCCTTCCAGTCCAGAGTTCTTCCTCATGGTGTGGTGTCCTGCTCTTCCTGTTGGTAGCCGTCCTACTTTCCTTCTCAATGGTATCCAGTCTACTGTCCTACCAGATAACTGCTGATTCAGTGTTCCTGTGGATATCCAGCTTATTGTTTCCTCTGATGCCTAGTTTCCTGCTTTGCCTGAAGGTCTTCAATTTGTCTAGTATCTTCTGTGTTTTAGTGGCCCTGAGTCTGTTAAGCTCTGTAGTACTCGGGTGCTTGCCTTTTCTGTCATGACCTAATTTGCTGAACAGAATCCTACCTGCCTTTCTGCCTAGTGTTTCCTGGGATCCAGGTGGGTGTGAGTTCAAGATCAAGTGGAGTGTCCTGAGTCCGCTCCTTAAGGGGGGGGGGGGGTAATGTACAATCCCCATCTGCTGGTGACATCCCTGTGAATATGCTGCATGAACTTCCACTCTTCACTAGCAGATGTCCTCATGAAGCCTGCCTAAAATCATGTTATTTCTCCACCCGCCAGCAGAGGGCTCACTCCTCCTGAGCTTGCATTCCTCTACAGACTGTTGGGAGGAGAGCTGAATTGTCACCTGATTTACCAGCATTGGATACGAACCAAGCCTGAGCACTTATCCAATCTAGTTCATTGTTGCTGCTTAGCCTGTGTGCTAGCCTGTCCTGGTTTCCCATGATTCTTGTACCTTGTATATTGCCTTCCTGTGTTTTGACCTGTGCTTTCCATTTGACGATTCTTTGCCTAAGTGACTACAGGGTAGGCCATTTATATGGATATACCTTAATACAATTGGAATGGTTGGTGATATTAACTTCCTGTTTGTGGCACATTAGTATATGTGAGGGGGAAACTTTTCAAGATGGGTGGTGACCATGGTGGCCATTTTGAAGTCGGCCATTTTGAGTTCAACTTTTGTTGTTTTAATAGGAAGAGGGTCATGTGACACATCAAACTTATTGGGAATTTCACAAGAAAAACAATAGTGTGGAATTCCCAATACGTTTGATGTCACATGACCCTCTTCCTATTGAAAAAACAAAAGTTGGATTCAAAATGGCCAACTTCAAAATGGCTGCCATGGTCACCACCCATCTTGAAAAGTTTTTCCCCATTCACATATACTAATGTGCCACAAACAGGAAGTTAATATCACCAACCATTCCCATTTTATTAAGCTGTATCCATATAAATGGCCCACCCTGTACATTGTGTGATCTGTTCTCCTGGTTTGTCTTGCCTGTATGACTACCCCTTTGCCTGTCCCCTGTGTACTACGAATTGTCTTGTGTGTGTGTGTGTGTGTGTGTGTGTGTGTGTGTGTGTGTGTATATGTATTTGTAAATATCTATTGTATATATAATCCAGGTTCCAGGATCCGTGTGCACACATTTGTATATACACTGGGTTGCTCTGCATGTATAACTTATGCAGGGTAGTCTAATTGTTTATACCCCGGCTTGCATGTGTATGCCTGTTGAATACACCTGCCTGCAGGAATATTATCTTGTGTTGCTTTTGGATATCTTTGCATTTATTTCCGTTGCACTACATGAGGTTAATGTACACTGCTGATTACGCTATTATTTACGTTCCTTGCATTGTTAATAAACTGCCTTTATTCATTTATTCCTGGCCTTGTCATTTCAGTTATTTCCCGAACAGTGACTTTTTCCCTTCGGTTTCAGGTCTTGTGCATTGCTCTTGAAGTGCTTTTGAAGTGCAATGCACGATTTCAATATACTCATAACAAGAGCTTTTAGCCAGCAACAATGGAAAGCTTTCAGAAGTCTCTCATCACTGCCTGTGTGAAAAAATGCCTTGTTTACCAGCTGTTTGTAACAACTGGTGTCTACATCGTACTAGAGGCTAGAGCTATACCATATAGCTCGGTTCCACTTCTCTGCCACTATTCACAGAGGAATGATTTACTGTTTATTTCTGCCCTGCCTGCTTTCTCACAGATCATATGAAAACAGCTGCGGGATTTTTAGATACAGAGAAGTATCTGACAAGAAGGACCTGTAGTTTTCCCTTACTTGGACGCACCCCCCCCCCCCCCCCCCCTCCATTCAGAAGAAGCTATTCCTGGCTGTAAACTGTTTACTATAGACTGCAAGGCAAAGGGGGAGAGAGGCAGGAACTAGTGATGGTCGAACATCCAGATGTTCGGGTTCGAGAACGTTCGGCCGAACGGTGTCCCGATGTTCGGTACCTTCGTGCCGAACACCGAACATAATGGAAGTCAATGGGGACCCGAACTTTTCTGCTTTGCAAAGCCTCCTTACATGTAACATAGACCAAATTTTCAGGGTATGTGGACAGGGGAGGTGGGTATAAGAGGAAACTATTTTTTTCCGAAAGGACCTTATAGTTTTTGAGAAAAACGATTGTTAAGTTTCAAAGGGAAATAGTCTTTTAAATGCGGAAAATGTCAGTTTTTTTTGGCACAGGTAACAACAATCTTGTATTATTTTCAAAGCAAAGCAATGAGTTTTGTCGCTATGCAGTGATTAATAAATAGAAATGGTATATTACGGAAAGTGGCAACGCTAAGCCATCACAGATGTTCATGGTCCTTGGTCGGGGTCGGACTCGGGGAGTGTTGCGTAGTCGTTTCCAATCCACGATTGATTCATTTTAATTTGTGTCAGCCGGTCTGAATTTGCTGTGGAGAGGCGGATACTCCGATCTGTAATTATGCCTCCGGCAGCACTGAAACAGGGTTCGGACATAACGCTGGCTGCAGGACAAGCCAGCACCTCTATTGCGTACATTGCCAGTTCGTGCCAGATGTGTAGCTTAGAGACCCAATAATTGAAGGGTGCAGATGGATTGTTGAACACGGCTACGCCATCTGACATGTAGTCCTTGACCATCTTCTGCAGGCGATCGGTGTTGGAGGTGGAACTGGGCGATTGCTGTTCTGTGGGCTGCTGCATGGGTGTCATAAAATTTTGCCACTCCAAGGACACTGCCGATACCATTCCCTTGTGGGCACTACCTGCAGCTTGCGTTCTTTGTTCCCCTCCTCGTCCTGGGTTAGCGGAAGTCAGTCTGTCGGCGTGGAACTGGCTAGAGGAGGAGGAGGATGTCAATCTCCTCTCTAATGTCTCCACAAGGGCCTGCTGGTATTCTTCAATTTTGACCTGTCTGACACTTTCTCCAATGAGTTTTTGAACATTGTCTTTGTACCGTGGATCCAGAAGGGTATAAACCCAGTAATCTACGTCGTCTAGAATTCGAACAACGCGCGGGTCGCGTTCAATGCAGTCTAGCATGAATTGAGCCATGTCTGCCACAGTCCTAACAGAATCCTCATCATGTTCTTCGGAGCTTGACGCACCCTCATCATCATCACCAGCATCACGCCGTCGCCCACCTTCTTCCTCGTCTTCTTCTGCTGTCCATTCCCGCTGAATCGTGGAAGTCACCAGCATCACGCCGTCGCCCACCTTCTTCCTCGTCTTCTTCTGCTGTCCATTCCCGCTGAATCGTGGAAGTCCAACGTGCACCGCTCTGTCCCTCGGCAGTGGGGGCATCCAAGTCCTGCTCCAACTCCAGCTGTTCCTCGTCCTCTTCTTCAGCATAGCTGGGAGGACTAGCGTTTCCTGACGCAAATTGTCTGATGTTGGTATCATCATCACGCTGATCGTTGTCCTCTTGAGATTCCCCCACTTGCATCCTGACTGCGGCTTCCTTGATCTGCAACATTGATCTCTTCAGTAAACACAGCAGTGGTATCGTAATGCTGACTGAAGAGTTTTCACCGCTCACAAGCAACGTGGATTGCTCAAAATTTTGGAGGACTTGGCAGAGGTCCAACATGGTGGCCCAATCAGATCCACAGAAGCTTGGTAGCTGCCCGGATGCGCCTCGGTACTGCGCCGTCATGTACTGGACCACTGCACTCTTCTGGTCGCAAAAGCGTGCTAGCATGTGCAGCGTCGAATTCCAGCGCGTGGGTACGTCACACACCAAGTGATGGTTCGGTAGATTGAACCGCTCCTGCATCTTGGTGAGTCCCTCCGAAGCGGTACTGGACTTTCAGAAATATTTGGCCACTCGTCGCACCTTCAGCAGAAGATCTGCCACGCCTGGGTATGTCCTCAGGAACCGTTGAACAACTAGGTTCATAACGTGTGCCAGGCAAGGGATGTGTCTCAGCTTAGCCAACTTTAAAGCGCAAATGAGATTGCTCCCATTGTCACACACAACCATGCCTGGTTTCAGGTCCAGCGGTGCCAGCCACAAATCGGTCTGTTCCTTGATTCCCTTCCAAATTTCTTCACCTGTGTGCTGCTTATCTCCAAGGCAGATCAGCTTCAGTAAGGCTTGCTGACGCATGGCAACAGCTGTGCTGCACTGCTTCCACGACGACCCTATTGCTGGGTTACCGATGCCGGATGAGGTACAGCTTTGAGAGGCGTTGGAGGAGAAGGAGTCAGAGTCGAGATTGGTGCCTCTGAGGGACGCCGGTCCAGCAGTTTGCGGCGTGGGCAACACCCGCGCCGGAGCCGGTGAGGAGGAGTCACTGCCAGGCTCCACAAGGTTCACCCAGTGCGCCGTCAGGGAGATGTATCGACCCTGTCCAAAGGCACTCGTCCAGGTGTCTCTGGTGAGGTGAACCTTGCAGGCAACGGCATTTTTCAAGCTTCTGGTTATTTTGCTAACCACGTGCTCATGTAACGCTGGCACTGCAGACCGCGCAAAATAGTATCAGCTGGGAACCACGTAACGTGGGATGGCAAGCGCCATCATGCGCTTGAAGCTGTTTGTCTCCACCACGCGATATGGCAGCATTTCGCAGGCCACAAACTTGGCTATGCTGGCTGTTAGTGCCACGGCCCGGGGGTCATTTGCTGGCAATTTTCTCTTGCGCTCAAACATCTCCGGGACAGACAAATGAACCGTAGGATCGCACACTGAAGGACAGTTGGTTGTTGTTGTCGTGGTGGTTGAAGACTGGGAAACGTCAAGAGGACTGTTGCGGAAACTGACATCGTCGTCTACTACGGATGTTTGTGCACCACGTAATGGCTGGGCTGCTGCTGAGGAGGGTCTGGTGACAACGGAGGCAGTGTTGCTGGGGGCTGGAAGCGAGCCGCTACCCTGGCCTTGCGTGTTTGACCACAGAGTGCTATGTTTGGCTACAATGTGGTGGCGCATGCTGGTGGTGGAGAGGTTGTTGACATTTTTCCCCCTGCTCAGTCGGGTCCTGCACACCTTGCAAATCACCATGGTAACATCCACCCTGCAGTCTTCAAAGAAAGCCCAGACTTTTGAGCTCCTGCTTTGCTGGCGAGTTTGCTTCGTGCCTCTTTGGCGTCTCACTTCTACGGCTACGCCTGTTGTGTCCGAAATACCCCGCCTACTTTGTGGCACACGGCGAACTCTTGCAGCAGTGGGTTCTGCAGCAGACTCATCTGTACTGCTGGTATCCCAACGGCGAGGTTCTACTTGATAATCCGGGTCTGTGTCCACATCGTCCAAAACCTCCTCTTCCATCTCCTCATCTGTGACTGTGTCTGTGTGCAGTGGACTAGAGCTCCCCAGAACACCCTCTGCGCACCTCACTCCCATGTCTTCAAGATGTTCTTGGAGGACCTCCTGCAATTCCAATTCCTGCGCACATTGCTCAGGGATTTGGGTGTCTTCGTCCTCGCCTTGCATTTGAATGAGTGGTGCAGTTTCCTCGCACAATGGTTGTGAATCCGGGCACAACATTTCTGACTGTTCCATTGTTTGTGGGGGTAGGAGTGGGAATAGCTCCTCCGAAGAGCCCATTGTGTCCGGAAATAATTGTTCGGACTGCTTATTTGGCCATTGTGTGCATGGTGTAGCTGCTGGTTGTGTCACCTTTATGCCCACTGGCTCCTTGTAACTGGCAGAGGACCTCGTGCGTGACAAGGATGTGCTGGTGCTGCTGCTGCTTAACCCGCTGCTGGACGCTTGAGAGGTCAACCAATTCACTATCCGGTCCTGCTCTTGTGGATTAGTGAGGGTTGTTTGTCTGGCACACATGGGTGGTAGTGAGTGGGCTTTCTTAGGTGCTCCACTGCGGCCTCTACGTGAACCGTCAGGGGAAACACCTCTTCCCTTGCCCCTCCCTCTTTCACTGGATTTCTTCATTATGGTTGTACTGATCCCAGCAGTACACGCACACTGACTGGCAGTACAGTGGCAATAAGACAATGCTATATAGTATGTTATACACTGGTGACGGACGGAAGTACTACTGATCCCAGCAGTACACGCTGACTGTGGCAGTACAGTGGCAATAAGACAATGCTATATAGTATATACTGGTGACGGACGGAAGTACTACTGATCTCAGCAGTACACGCTGACTGTGGCAGTACAGTGGCAATAAGACAATGCTATAAAGTATATACTGGTGACGGACGGAAGTACTACTGATCTCAGCAGTACACGCTGACTGTGGCAGTACAGTGGCAATAAGACAATGCTATAAAGTATATACTGGTGACGGACGGAAGTACTACTGATCCCAGCAGTACACGCTGACTGTGGCAATACAGTGGCAATAAGACAATGCTATATAGTATGCTATATACTGGTGATGACGGACAGAAGTACTACTGATCCCAGCAGTACACGCTGACTGTGGCAGTACAGTGGCAATAAGACAATGCTATATAGTATGCTATATACTGGTGATGACGGACGGAAGTACTACTGATCCCAGCAGTACACGCTGACTGTGGCAGTACAGTGGCAATAAGACAATGCTATATAGTATGCTATATACTGGTGACGGACGGAAGTACTACTGATCCCAGCATTACATGCTGACTGTGGCAATACAGTGGCAATAAGACAATGCTATATAGTATGCTATATACTGGTGACGGACGGAAGTACTACTGATCCCAGCAGTACACGCTGACTGTGGCAGTACAGTGGCAATAAGACAATGCTATATAGTATATACTGGTGACGGACGGAAGTACTACTGATCCCAGCAGTACACGCTGACTGTGGCAGTACAGTGGCAATAAGACAATGCTATATAGTATATACTGGTGACGGACGGAAGTACTACTGATCCCAGCAGTACACGCTGACTGATAGTACAGGGGCAATAGACAATGCTATATACTGGTGGCGGAAGTACTACTGATCCCAGAAGTACACGCTGACTGGCAGTACAGTGGCAAATAGACAATGCTATATACTGGTGGCGGAAGTACTACTGATCCCAGCAGTACAAGCACGCTGCAGTAGTATGACTAGGAGGCTGGGGGGGCCCCGGCTAGCCTAGCTGGTGAGAGAGTCTAACCTGCCTGCCTACCCAAAGCTAAACCCAACTTCAAGTGGCGGAGAAATGACGCGGTTCAGGTATTTATTTACCCGAACCACGTGACCCGCTCGGCCAATCGCAGTGCGAGCCGCGTGTTCGAGCCCGAACCACGTGACCCGCTCGGCCAATCACAGCGCGAGCCGAACGTTGGGGGAACGTTCGGCCATGCGCTGTCAGGCCAAACATAAGTTCGGCCACATGGTCGAACGCATGGTCAAACACCACGAGGTGTCCGGCGGAGCCCGAACCGAACTCGAACAGCCCAAAATCCGGGCGAACCCGAACAGTGGCGAACACTGTTCGCCCATCACTAGCAGGAACACACAGAGCTGTAGTTGATGATTATTTACACACATTTGAAGCTATATTTCTATTTTCTATCATTCTGAACAGATTCCAGTCACAGTATTACAGCCAGTAAAGATTGTTTCTGTATGCTGGATGTTCTGGACACAGTCCTCCATAGTAATGCCCACAGTGAAAACTGTTCTCTGCAAATGTCATATTTTCTTCACATAAAACTAGAACAGATGAAAAAAGCCTTTGCATTGCTATTTGCTAGTAATTGCTGGAAATATATGTGGAATTTAGAATTTTAGTTAACTGTGATAGTTGTCCTTTAACTCTTAAATTTGAAACATAATTAACCCCCCTCTTACTTTTTGAATCCCTCTACCACTAACTTGCTTAAAGAGACTCCGTAACAAAAATTGCATCCTGTTTTTTATCATCCTACAAGTTCAAAAAGCTATTCTAATGTGTTCTGGCTTACTGCAGCACTTTATACTATCACTGTCTCTGTAATAAATCAATGTATCTTTTCCCTGTCAGACTTGTCAGCCTGTGTCTGGAAGGCTTCCAAGTTCTTCAGTGTTGTGGTTCTGCTATGAACTCCCCCTTCCAGGCCCCTCTATGCACACTGCCTGTGTATTATTTAGATTAGGACAGCTTCTCTCTTATCTTTTACAAGCTGGATAAATCGTCCTCTGAGCTGGCTGGGCTTTCACATACTGAAGAATTACAGACAAGGGCAAAGCTGTTTGCAGGAAGAAACAAGCAGCCTGAAATTTCAGTGCATGAGAACTGCAGGGGGAAAGAAACACACAAATGAGCTCTTGAGATTCAAAAGGAAGGCTGTATACAGCCTGCTTGTGTATGGATGTATTTTCTATGTGTGGACATACTGTACATCAAGCTACTTCCTGTTTTGGTGGCCATTTTGTTTGTTTATAAACAAACTTTTTAAAACTGTTTTTAACCACTTTTAATGCGGCGAGGAGCGGCGAAATTGTGTCAGACGGTAATAGGAGATGTCCCCTAACGCACTGGTATGTTTACTTTTGTGCGATTTTAACAATACAGAATCTCTTTAAGGCCTCTTTTCAACGGACTGTTGATAGGCAGTGAAATACCTCTCAAACGCTCACAACTGCTCACTGCTGCCTGGTACCTGCTAGCTGCTGCCTGGTAACTGAGCACACAGTTTAACTGTCCATGGAAAAGAGGCCTAAGTCTTAGGGGAAACCCTCAGGGCTTCATTATTCGCTCTCTCATGCATGTGGCTGCATGTGTACTTAATTAGGTTGTGAGCACAAATACTCTCCTGCATAGGGATGTAAAATGGAAGCTGACCCAGCCCAGTGACAGGGAGTTGACCTACTCCACTCCAGGATATAGGCTGGGCCATAGTTATTGGGACTGATTTGTGTTAATGATGGATTTCTTAAAGCATTAGGTGCCAGGTATCAGCAATTACCATCTCTCTAGCGCTCTCAAATCTTAGAACTACATGGTGTTCAGTTTCTAAGTCTGAATTGTATATTCTAATACATCTACTCTTGTTCAGCATGACATTTTGCTCTCTTTAACACATACATCTCTCATTTAGCTCATAATGGTTCCACTTGATACATCCTTTATAACTATCGGTAAAGGAGCAGTTCAAGCTAGCAACCTCAGTAATTCAGACATTTCCTTAAAACAGGCTTAAACATTCAAATATAACCATCACTCATAATCCTGTAATAGGGGTGCCCAGTGGCCAAGTGACCAAAGTCACCCTGTGGTATAGGCAAGTAGGGGGTGATATGGATGTAAATTAGAGCAATTCTATGTTGATCAAGGTATGACAGAAGAACTCATGTAGTAAGGGTAAGGGGAACATGTCCAGTGATGGGTGGTGGCTTAAAACCACCACAGGGTGTACACTAATAGCAGGTGGGGACTATGGGGCAGAACACGTTTATTACCTGCAAAAATAACAACCATATACCACATTTTATATTCAAAACGGGTAGCAATGGGAATACTATGTAGTAGTTACAAAAAGTACCTTTAATTGGTGCTTAAAACCTATAAATACAATCTCAGGTTCTAAAGTTGCTTGAGCATCTCATATATATATATATATATATATATATATATATATATATATATATATATATATATATATATATATATATATATATGTATATATGTATATATATATATATATATATATATATATATATATATATATATATATATATATATACATATTATATCGCCTTATTTGCAACTGCAGTAGAAGTATACATTCCCTAATTGGAACACTACATACGCAGCTCATCAACAATCATACATAGACCATCCAGTGTGTATCACAAAAAGAGGTGCACCATGGGGACAAAAAAAACTATACAAAACTATGCAAAGTCAAGGTACAGACAAAACTATGCAATATCAAGGTGCAGGTTACTAACTGGGCTGCTCTGCGTTTACACTCAGACAACTGCAGGTCCAGTAAACTTGTGCGGAAGAGGGTGTGCTGGGCTGACGCGTTTCAGCGGACACAGCCGCCTTTATCAAAGCCAAAGTTTTATAGGCTTTGATAAAGGCGGCTGTGTCCGCTGAAACGCATCAGCCCAGCACACCCTCTTGCGCACAAGTTTACTGGACCTGCAGTCGTCTGAGTGTAAACGCGGAGCAGCCCAGTTCGCCACATACGCCGGAGGAAGGTGACTTCACCACACGTGAACTGCTATCACCTGGAAGTACTAGCAGCAAGCGCTGGAGCGCAGAGCGGCAGTTCTAATAGACAGGGAGCAAGCAGAGTCGTAGAGCTGCTGGCCGGAGCTCCGACTCGTAAAGACAGAAGACACCTCGCAGTCGCACCTACCAGCCTGAAGGGAGCGTGAGTATACACCGGAGTGTATTACTTCCAACATATTACGGAACTTATTGCGGAGGTCTCTCTTTTTTTGATAAAGATAAGAATTGTAATACCGGAATACGGGGCCATTATTATCAACACACTATTTGATGCAAAGAGACAATTCCTATTCTATATTTCTAGACCCGGATGAATAGATAATCCGTCTGGATCTATTACTATCCTTCACCTTGATATTGCATAGTTTTGTCTGCACCTTGACTTTGCATAGTTTTGTACAGTTTTTTTTTTTTCATGGTGCACCTCTTTTTGTGATACACACTGGATAGTCTATGTATGATTGTTGATGAGCTGTGTATGGAGTGTTCCAATTAGGGAATGTATATTTCCACTGCAGTTGCAAGACTATACAGGATCTTCTCAAAAAATTAGCATATTGTGATAAAGTTCATTCTTTTCTGTAATGTACTGATAAACATTAGACTTTCATATATTTTAGATTCAAATACACACAACTGAAGTAGTTCAAGCCTTTTATTGTTTTAATATTGATGATTTTGGCATACAGCTCATGAAAACCCAAATTTCCTATCTCAAAAAATTAGCATATTTTATCCGACCAATAAAAGAAAAGTGTTTTTAAAACAAAAAAAGTCAACCTTCAAATAATTATGTTCAGTTATGCACTCAATACTTGGTCGGGAATCCTTTTGCAGAAATGACTGCTTCAATGCGGCGTGGCATGGAGGCAATCAGCCTGTGGCACTGCTCAGGTGTTATGGAGGCCCAGGATGCTTCGATAGCGGCCTTAAGCTCATCCAGAGTGTTGGGTCTTGCGTCTCTCAACTTTCTCTTCACAATATCCCACAGATTCTCTATGGGGTTCAGGTCAGGAGAGTTGGCAGACCAATTGAGCACAGTAATACCATGGTCAGTAAACCATTTACCAGTGGTTTTGGCACTGTGAGCAGGTGCCAGGTTGTGCTGAAAAATAAAATCTTCATCTCCATAAAGCTTTTCAGCAGATGGAAGCATGAACCCACTTTTGAACCAGAAACAGCGGCAGAAGTGCCTGACCTGGGCTACAGAGAAGCAGCACTGGACTGTTGCTCAGTGGTCCAAAGTACTTTTTTCGGATGAAAGCAACTTTTACATGTCATTTGGAAATCAAGGTGCCAGAGTCTGGAGGAAGACTGGGGAGAGGGAAATGCCAAAATGCCTGAAGTCCAGTGTCAAGTACCCACAGTCAGTGATGGTCTGGGGTGCCATGTCAGCTGCTGGTTTTGGTCCACTGTGTTTTATCAAGGGCAGGGTCTATGCAGCTAGCTATCAGGAAATTTTGGAACACTTCACGCTTCCATCTGCTGAAAAGCTTTGTGGAGATGAAGATTTCATTTTTCAGCACGACCTGGCACCTGCTCACAGTGCCAAAACCACTGGTAAATGGTTTACTGACCATGGTATTACTGTGTTCAATTGGCCTGCCAACTCTCCTGACCTGAACCCCAGGCACATGCACAGGGGGGTGCTCTGGGTGCCCAGGCACCCCCCTTTTTAAAAATCTTCAAAAAAGGCCCCTCTCGCGTGCAAAATAAGCTCCGCCCCCCAACCGCGATAAGCCCCGCCCACCCGCGGGAAGCTCCTCCCCCGCCTGGGACACTTTCAAGTGAAGAGGCCCAGACAGAATTTCTAGTGTGGCATACTGACCTCTTCCTCCACCTAGGACCCATACTGACATCTTCCTCCCCAGCACCCATAGTGACCTCTCCCTCCACCTAGTACCCAGTGACCACTCCCTCCCCTAGCACTCACAGTGACCTCTCCCTCCACCTAGGACCCATACTGACCTCTACCTCCCCCAGCACCCATAGTGACATCTCCCTTCACCTAGCACCCACAGTGACCTTTCCCTCCATCTAGCACCCACAGTGACCTTTCCCTCCACCTAGCACCCACAGTGACCCCTCCCTCCCCCAGCACCCACAGTTACCTCTCCCTCCACCTAGCACCCACAGTAACCTCCCTTAGCAGCAACTATGCCATTCATAGCAGCACCCATAGTGACCTCCCACCCCCTGCACCCATACTGACCTCTACCTCCCGAGACCTACAGTGATCTCCCCCAAAAGACCCACAGCGACCTCCCTTTCCTCCAGCACCCATACTGACCTCTAGCTTCCACAGCACCCACAGTGACCTACCCTTCCCCCATCAACCACACTGACCTCTACCTCCCCTAGCAGTACTCACAGTGATCTCCCAACCCCTGCACCCACAGCAATCCCACCAATATCCAGCACCCACATTACACTCAACTAGTAACCCCCACTATAGCAAGCACCCAGTACTTGCACCAAGCACCCAGTACTTGCACCAAGCACTCTGCATCCAATACTCACATCCGGCATCAATATGGCACTTAGAACTTGCATCAAACAGCCACATGACACCCAGTACCTGCACCCCTTCACCCTATAGCTGGCACCCAGTACTCACACCCACATGGCACAGTACTTGCACCCAGCCCCAACATGGCACTCACTACTCACACCTGCACACCGCCTTCACATGGCACCCACTATCTGCACTCACATAACTAGTACTAGCACCTAAAGTACCTGCACTCAGAACCCACATGACACACAATGCCCACCCATAGCTAGCACCCAGTACAGGCATGGCACCAAGTATTTGCACCTATGTGATACCCAGTACCTGCACCCAACACCCACATGCTTCATCTACAGTAGTTCCAGTTGCACTAAGCCTCCACTTGGTGCCCAGCACAAACACCAAGCACTCACATGACATCCAGTACATGCACCCAGAAAGGGACTGAGTACCTGCAATCAACACCTACATGATGGTTGATACACACCCATACAGCCAGAATCCACATGACGCCCTGTGCCAGCACCCAGAACCTACATGGCACCCAGCATCTGCCTTTAGCACCCACATGACAACTAATACCCCACTAGCCAGCACCCATCACCCATATGTCACAATGTACTCACTCTCAGTACCCACTTGGCACTCAGTATTTGCACCTAAGACCCCCATACCCCCATAATCAACACCCACATGGCACAGTACTCACACGTCACCAAGTTCCAAAGCCATTATAGTACCCATCCTTGGTCTGAACCCGTATGAGACTCAGTACTCTCCCATGGCACACATCCAGACCACACATGGCACTCCTTACTCACATGGATCCCTGTACCAATTAGCAATCACATGGCACCCACTATTGTTTATCACCATCTGCTACTCATTCAGCACCCAATACTGCATAGCACCCACTGCAAATAAACACCCAATACAAACTGGACCTTGGTACCCAAAGCAGCTTGACACAGACTTTACTTTGGCATCTCAGCACCCACTGCAACTTAGCACACAGTGAACCTTTGCGTCTTACCATCTACAGCATCTGGGCACCCACTGCACCTTGGCACTTACTGCAGTTTTGCATCTACTAATGCTTAGCAACCACTGCATATTGGTAACCACTTATTTGCCTGAAAAGAGGATTGGGTGCTGATCAAGAGGGACAGAGGTCCCAGTAATGAAAGGTGA
The DNA here is from genome assembly GCF_040937935.1 of Hyperolius riggenbachi. Lineage (NCBI taxonomy): Eukaryota > Metazoa > Chordata > Amphibia > Anura > Hyperoliidae > Hyperolius > Hyperolius riggenbachi. The sequence goes on along the minus strand of NC_090653.1, from coordinate 194,869,242 downwards.
GTCTGTGTCTCCACTGTGGGCTCCACTGTGCCCACTCTAACCCACTAACAGTGGGCACCTATCACTGCTGATTTGAGGGTGGTAGCACCAAAAGAGTTGGTTGGAAGGAGACACAAAGTCTGCCTGATACTGCTATAAAGGTGTGTGTGTGTGTGGAGGGGGGGGGGCTGGGGGGGTATGTGGGGGAAGGCATTGCCAGGCCCCTTTTTTAAATTTGAGCACCCCCCACTTAAAGACCCTCTGCACAGCCCTGCTGAACCCCATAGAGAATCTGTGGGATATTGTGAAGAGAAAGTTGAGAGACGCAAGACCCAACACTCTGGATGAGCTTAAGGCCACTATCGAAGCATCCTGGGCCTCCATAACACCTGAGCAGTGCCACAGGCTGATTGCCTCCATGCTACGCTGCATTGAAGCGGTCATTTCTGCAAAAGGATTCCCAACCAAGTATTGAGTGCATAACTGAACATAATTATTTGAAGGTTGACTTTTTTTGTTTTAAAAACACTTTTCTTTTATTGGTTGGATGAAATATGCTAATTTTTTGAGATAGGAAATTTGGGTTTTCATGAGCTGTATGCCAAAATCATCAATATTAAAACAATAAAAAGCTTGAACTACTTCAGTTGTGTGTAATGAATTTAAAATATATGAAAGTCTAATGTTTATCAGTACATTACAGAAAATAATGAACTTTATCACAATATGCTAATTTTTTGAGAAGATCCTGTATATATATATATATACATGTATGATTTGATGCTCAAGCAATTTTAGAACCTGAGATTGTACTTATATGTTTTAAGCACCAATTAAAGGTACTTTTTATAACTACTACATAGTATTCCCAGCGCTACCTGTTTTGAATATGAAATACACTTTTGCTTATACTAGGGATAGTGGGTACCCTAATATACAGGCCAGCAGCGGGTGAAAGTTAGATGCAGGCATCAATCTAAGCGCCCTCCACCTTTTTTCTCATATACCACATTTACTTAATCAGTAGCTCCCCTAAGTGAACAAACCCCCATGACTCCAGCCTCTCAGCTCCTATAAGTTAGTGCACTGAGACATCCAATCACAAGACTGCTAGTTCAAGCCCTGTTCAGTAGTGAGAACTAAGTCGCCTTTTGTTCTTGGGCGAAACCGCAGTCAGGTCTCAGCCGGAACGGCAATCAAAGAAACTCCTGATGCCCCATGCATGTTAATTTATCCCACAGCTCAAACACATCACTGTGTCTGATGGAGGGTCCAACCCAGCGATGCATGTATGACCAAGATTTTTCGCTGAGCTAGGGGGTAGTGAGAGATACAGTGGTGATTCCCCTCTCCCCCAAAAAAGAAACATGGTGTCAGTGCTATATAAAAACACAATAATAATATGGTAGGACATGACTATTTACTCTGTATAGTGCTGCAGAAGAGGTCAGTGCTATAAAAATACTTGATAAAATGGTAGAACATTAGACTATGACTATGGCAGGGATTAGATTGTGAGCTCCTCTGAGGATGGTCAGTGATGTTACAACTCTGTAATGTGCTGCAAATAAAAGACAGCATTCAAGCCTTGCAGCAATAGGGTACTATGGGGTTGATTCATGATTACTAACGTGCTGACACAGCGTGAGTAATCTCCACTTACTACACGCCTATCCATTACCGCAACTTAATTATACACACCCTGTACACTACACGCTAGTGGCAGTGTAGCATGCATTCCTAAGCAACAGATGATACTTTAAATAGCCGCAGTAGTGATGCACTGCTACCACAATGTTTCACCAGCAGGGCCGTTACTATGTTAATTAACGTAGTAGCGCCCGCGCTAGTGAAGTATCGCGGCACTGATACATCACTACCGCACGGCTATTTAAAGTATTGGCAGCCGCTTAGGAACGCAAGCTACTCTGCCACTAGCGTGCTTAGCGTGCTGGGGGTGTAGCATTAAGTCATGCTAATTGATTAGCGTGTGGAACACAATAGAGATAATGGGGGTATATGGCAATGAAGGTGACACATGGGGAGGGGGGGGTTAGGGCTTTACAAGGGATTCTGGGGACACCTAGGTGCACTCAGGAGACTGTGGGGACATTGGAATACTGGGGTGACACACTGTGGATAATCATTGCTATACTGTGGATTCTGCATTAATTGAGGGACAGGACCACAGATTATGAGGGGACATAATTGATTGGGGTGTGGGTAGTTTGTAGCTGCAGATCTGTTTTTTAAATCAGGAGTCCTAACTATTGTGGAAGCGTGGGAGAAGAAATGGGGGGGGGGGGGTTATGGTAGGGAGCATTGCAGACTAGGTGTAAGCTAGCAGAATTCTGTGCAGAAAGAGTGGCATTTGCTGCTGTCATAATGCCCCAGCATCTCACACAAACTTAAGTCATTGTAGGGACAGATCATCACTGCCTGCCGTGTCCAGAGGGGGTGAATGAAGGTGCATTTCGCAATGGGGTTCGCCATGTTGGCTCCCTTTGTCCCAGTGGCTTCCACACCACTGTCTTGGGCAGCCCAAGTTGGGCTCGATGTGGTGGGGTTTGGTGCGCACTCGGGGGGGAGGCCCTGCCATGGTTTCCATTTGGGAAATTTGGCTGTACGATTGCCTTCTCCCATTTCAGATGGCAGTCCCATTTTAGGAGCAGCTGCCTCTGGGTGGCGCGGGCATGGCTGCCCCCCCCCCCCTCCAAACTGGTGCACCCCACATTTCCTGCTGCGCCCACGGGATGGGGCATCCCGCCTCTCCCCTCTGGGTGTGGGTGCTCCCGGCCAGGGGGATATTGGCATGCTGCAGTGATCGACTGCATGTTTATTGTGCCCCTTTAGCTAGAGAGCAATCTGCCACCGTAACTTATATATGAGGTAACACTCCTGTACGATTGGAGTGCTCCCTTGTTTACACTGTTCCCACTCACTTTAGCCCCAAATAAGTCCTGGCTAATTATGGACTAGGTCGCAACAACCAAGGTTGGGCAGTGTGTCGGGTAATATTCCCGATCACTCCTTCTATAAACAGGTCTCCCCTTAGTGTTTTTAAAGTAGTTAGTAGGTACTTTTTTGAATAAATAGAATGGTTTTACTTTTAATATAATGTAACAAGAGTTTTGACAGTTGGCTGCATATAGAAAAATTCCTTTGCAGCGATCTGCCATGATATTAACGGTGTCTTAAAACAATCAGTTTCACTTAAGGCTAATATTGCCTTTCCTAATGCCACTGACACTAATGGTTTTATCCCTATAATTATTTAGACACACCAATACCTTTTTATTTAATCAATTTTCATTATGAAGTTTAACTTCCGCCAGCACTGCCGTCTGCACGGACTTTTTGTCCGCCCACTTCCACCAGGACTGATGTCCTTTCCCCTCAGACACTGAACACTTCCTGTAACCTTCACTCACGGACCAATGACGCACGCTGTGGGCGGGGCCTCAAGCCTTGATGTCCGAGACTTAGAAGCGCCGTCATTTGCCCGGATACGCACGTGAGCAAGCGCTGCAGAGTGCAAAACGGCATCCTTTTCCCCTGGTCACCACGTCCCTCCACGCAAGCCTCACTGGACGCACTTATAAATGTACTGATGTAAGACGTTGGACAGGTTTGATGTAACGCTTTCACTCATCATCTTATGTCATTGGCTGCATACTGTGAATAAATGCTAGTAACAGGACAGTGCCCGGTCTACTCATCTCTATGTTTTTTTGATATTCAGATTATATTTGGTAAAATAGCATTCACTTTTATTTAGGATAAAATAGTTAGAGGTGTGGTGGGGGTAGGGTTGCCGCGGTATACCGTTATGACTGTACACTGCGGTTTGATTGTGCATGGTAATCATGCCACTCACAATCACGTTTTACCGGTTTCTGAGGGGGCGGTGCGGTGCAGCGACAGGGATGTGCGCAGCGGTGGGGACACAAACAGCAACGGGGTAAACACATACCCACTTTGCTGGGGTCCTGCGCATGTGTACTACTTACTTCTTCCTCCTTCCTGTTCATGCATTCCATCTCTCTGTAACAGCGCCCTCTGGGCTACTTATACTGCGGCCACCTATTACTAGCTGCACCAATCTTGGCTACCTATACTGCGGCCACCTGTTACTAACTGCCCCTATCCTGGCTATCTATACTGCGGCCACCTACTACTGGCTACACCTATCCCTGGCTATCTATACTGCGGCCACCTATTACTGGCTACACTTGTTCCTGGCTACCTATACTGTGGCCACCTGTTACTGGCTACACCCATCCTTGGTTACCTATACTGTGGCCACCTACTACTGGCTACACCTATCCCTGGCTACCTATACTGCGGCCACCTATTATTGGCTACACCCATCCCTGGATACCTATACTGCGACCACCTATTACTGGCTGCACCTACTCCTGGTTACTTATACTGGAGGCACCTATACCTAACTAGCTATACTGGAGGCATCTATACCTGGCTACCATACGGGAGGGGTGGGAGAGGATCTCTGTAAAAACAGCGCCGGAGATTTGGGCGCAGCCGGAGCCGCCATAAGCCGTAATAGAAAATACGACTATAGCGGCACTTGGTGAGTAATTTGGGCGCTGTCAAAAGACAGGGCACAAATTACTATAAAAACACGGTAATGTGGCTGCCAGCAATAGCTGGAAGCCGAATTTCATCTTTCACCACTATCCATGGCAACCTGGAGGGGGAATAGTATTTAACGCTGCCAGGACTCTTGCAGGAGCAGGGTGAGCCTTTTACAGCATACACAACACATGCAATATATGTCTGTGTGCGTGTATATGTATATACAGTGGGTTGCAAAAGTATTCGGCTCCCTTGAAGTTTTCCACATTTTGTCACATTACTGCCACAAACATGCATCAATTTTATTGGAATTCCACATGAAAGACCAATACAAAGTGGTGTACATGTGAGAAGTGGATCGAAAATCATACATCATTCCAAACATTTTTTACAAATAAATAACTGCAAAGTGGGGTGTGCGTAATTATTCGGCCCCCTGAGTAAATACTTTGTAGAACCACCTCTTGCTGCAATTACAGCTGCCAGTCTTTTAGGGTATGTCTCTACCAGCTTTGCACATCTAGAGACTGAAATCCTTGCCCATTCTTCTTTGCAAAACAGCTCCAGCTCAATCAGATTAGATGGACAGCGTTTGTGAACAGCAGTTTTCAGATCTTGCCACAGATTCTCGATTGGATTTAGATCTGGACTTTGACTGGGCCATTCTAACAAATAGATATGTTTTGTTTTACCGTATATACTCGCATACAAGCCGAATTTTTGACCCCAAAAAGGGGGTCAAAAGTTGGGGGGTCGGCTTGTATGCGAGTCTGGTGCTGGTGATGGTGGTCCGAGCCCCCCGCACTGACACCCCATCCCCCCCCCTCCCCGCGGCCGCCGCTCCTGATGCAATTACCTTTCCCGGCGCCGCTTCTTCTATTCCCCTCCTGTCCGGCTCCGTAAATCACTGCAGCACTCTTCACGGCGGCTGCAGTAGAGAGAGAGTGGTTCCCATAGCAACCGCCGCTACAGGAAGCTGCGCTCTCCGCTGCTTCCTGTCTGATCACAGCAGCCGCCGTGAAGAGTGCTGCTGTCCTACGGAGCCAGAGAGGAGGGGAATAGAAGAAGCGGCGCCTGCTAAGGTAAAAGCAGCGGCGGCCGCGGGGGAGAGGGGAGGCGGGGGGCACTATACTAGCGATACTGGGGCACTACCTAGCGATACTGGGGCACTACCTAGTGATACTGGGGCACTATACTAGCGATACTGGGGCACTTTACTAGCGATACTGGGGCACTATACTAGTTATACTGGGCACTATTCTAGCTATACTGGGGCACTATACTAGCTATACTGGGGCACTATACTAGCTACACTGGGCACTATACTAGCTATACTGGGGCACTATACTAGCTATACTGGGGCACTATACTAGCTACACTGGGCACTATACTAGCTATAATGGGCACTATACTAGCTACACTGGGGCACTATACTAGCTATACTGGGGCACTATACTAGATATACTGGGGCACTATACTAGCTACACTGGGCACTATACTAGCTATACTGGGGCACTATACTAGCTATACTGGGGCACTATACTAGCTATACTGGGCACTATACTAGCTGTACTGGGCACTATACTAGCTGTACTGGGCACTATACTAGCTGTACTGGGCACTATACTAGCTATACTGGGCACTATACTAGCTATACTGGGCACTATACCAGCGATACTGGGCACTATACTAGCGATACTGGGCACTATACTAGCGATACTGGGCACTATACTAGCAATACTGGGAAACACTAGGGGAATAAGGCGGCCAGCATTTCCTACCCCCGGCTTATATGAGGGTCAATCATTTTTTACTGGTTTTTTAAGTAAAAGTGGGGGGGTCGGCTTATATGCGGGTCGGCTTATATGCAAGTATATACGGTAAATCATTCCATTGTTGCCCTGGCTTTATGTTTAGGGTCATTGTCCTGCTGGAAGGTGAACCTCCACCCCAGTCTCAAGTCTTTTGCAGTCTCCAAGAGGTTTTCTTCCAAGTTTGCCCTGTATTTGGCTCCATCCATCTCTCCATCAACTTTGACCAGCTTCCCTGTCCCTGCTGAAGAGATGCACCCCCCCCAGCATGATGCTGCCACCACCATATTTGACAGTGGGGATGGTGTGTTCAGAGTGATGTGCAGTGTTAGTTTTCTGCCACACATAGCGTTTTGCATTTTGGCCAAAAAGTTCCATTTTGGTCTCATCTGACCAGAGCACCTTCTTCCACATGGTTGCTGTGTCCACCACATGGCTTGTGGCAAACTGCAAAAGGGACTTCTTATGCTTTCTGTAAACAATGCCTTTCTTCTTGCCACTCTTCCATAAAGGCCAACTTTGTACAGTGCATGACTAATAGTTGTCCTATGGACAGAGTCTCCCACCTGAGCTGTAGAACTCTGCAGCTCATCCAGAGTCACCATGGGCCTCTTCACTGCATTTCTGATTAGCGCTCTCCTTGTTTGGCCTGTGAGTTTAGGTGGACGGCCTTGTCTTAGTAGGTTTGCAGTTGTGTCATACTCCTTCCATTTCTGAATGATCGCTTGAACAGTGCTCCTTGGGATGTTCAAGGCTTTGGAAATCTTTTTGTAGCCTAAGCCTGCTCTAAATTTCTCAATAACTTGATCCCTGACTGGTCTTGGACCTGTCTTGTGTGTTCTTTGGACTTCACGGTGTTGTTGCTCCCAATGTTCTCTTAGACAACCTCTGAGGCCCTCACAGAGCAGCTGTATTTGTACTGACATTAGATTACACACAGGTGCACTCTATTTAGTCATTAGCACTCATCAGGCAATGTCTATAGGCAACTGACTGCACTCAGATCAAAGGGGGACGAATAATTATGCACACACCACTTCGCAGTTATTTATTTGTAAAAAAATGTTTGGAATGATGTGTGCTTTTCGTTCCACTTCTCATGTGTACACCACTTTGTGTTGTTCTTTCATGTGGAATTCCAATAAAATTGATTCATGTTTGTGGCAGTAATATGATAAAATGTGGAAAGCTTCCACAATACTTTTGCAACCCACTGTATGTGTGTGTGTGTGTATATAATTCTATATATATATATATAGAGAGAGAGAGAGAGAGAGAGAGAGAGAGAGAGAGAGAGAGAGAGAATTTTATATATATATATATATATATATATATATATATATATATATATATATATATATATATATATATATATATACACACAGTATATATATATATATATATATATATATATATATATATATATATATTCTAATCCAGATTAAACTTTCAGTCATTTACTTCTAGCATTCTGGCACGCTGACTCAAATGGCCTCTTTCATCTGCTCTAACTAAACAGGGATCTTTGTGGTTTGTGTCTTGTCTATGCAACAATGTATGAGGCCACATCTCTAGTGCTGGTAGCTCCTGACACCACTCAGCACCCTGTGATTAGCTGTGACTAATACAGATGGTTAGAGGAACAGTGACACAAAGAAATGTAATACGGGTAAGAAAGAAAGGCAACAACAAATAACGGAATTGTACGAATTGATCAGATAGAAGAGCAGTGTTTAAAAATGAAAAACTTGGTGCAAATGAAGCATTTCTGAATGTAAACTATACACTTACATTTTTCTGGAATTTACATGTACATCACAAGAAGGGTACTGAGAACGGCAACAGTTGCAGCAATCTTCCCTAGATGGCCCCCTCTGGGTTTTGCTTCTAGCACTTAACAGTTCCTTTCAATATAAGAACAGTTTATATTCATATGACCAATTTCAACATATAATCATACACAACCATAGCATTTTTCCTCTTTTTTAACAGATAGCTATAAAAGTGCTCCCAGTTTTGTTTAAATTGGAAATCTTATTTTACATTACAAAAAAAAAATTACTGCAGTATTTTGTTTATGCTAATCATAGCTTACTGGGAGAATATAATAAGGCAGAACAGGTAAAATAGGTGCATGCTGAGTGGGGTAATTTGGAAGCCCCGATAGGCCACAATGCAATGTTGCAAATGGTGGTGTGGTATGGTTCTGATCCAGTTCTGAAACATGCCTGAAGAAGAAACTTAAAGTTTCGAAAGCTTGCAAAGGAACCCTGTACAGTTAGTCATTAAAGGTATCAACTAAACAACTTTTGTTGTTATGTCTTCGGATTCTCTCCAAGACTAATACCGGACCACACGCAACTGGCAAAAGGTGGTGACAGGTTAGTAATTTGGGTGCAGTAGCTGAACTTTGGCTAGCTGATTTTAGCGGCTTTACAGCCGTTCAGTTACTTAGCGGCTTGATATCCACTCGGATAAACTATTACCGCAATGCATGATCTGGCATGATGTACCTTATTGCTTTTGGTCTGTTTTTTGTTGACCGTCACCCCCATTATAGGTTAAGGCCTCTTTCACAGTGGGACGTTGCGTTTGATGCAACGTTAAGGTCGCATAACGTGACCCTAATGCAATGCATTGAAAGACTATAACTTGGACGTTATAGTACATTCTGTAGCCATGCGTTTGGTGCACCGTTTTCGTCGCACAGTGATGGAACGAAAACAGCGCATGCATTACATTACAAAAAAACATTACTGAGCATGTGCAGCGCACACATGCAGCAGATTTATTGCTAAACGCACAGCATGCAGCACTTTCTAAATATTGCTACACGTTACACACAACGCAACGTGTGCACTGTGAATGTTGCACAGACTTAATATTGCTGTGCGTTAGTCCACGTTAAAACATTTTCTAACGTGCGACTTTAACGTCGCACTGTGAAAGAGGCCTAAATCTGTAACTTTATTTATTGTACAGTGCTGCGTAATGTGTTGACGTTATTTAAATCCCATAGATAATAATAAATTGCAGCTTTACAGTCAGTCGGTTAAATTGCGGTTTTGCAGCCGCTCAGGTAAATTGTGGTTTTGCGGCTGCTAGGCTCAATTGGGGCTTTACAGGTGCTCCAGTAAATTGCTGGGCTGTGGTTTTCAGCAGCTATGTAGACGCTCATAGTACACTGAAGTTCATCAGCTAAAATTTGCTTGGCTGTGGGGGTTGGTCACAGTAGTGTGCCGGAGTTTGGCACCTTTAGTGGAAGAAGTAAGTTTGGGCACTCGGGTGTGCGCTTAGCTATAGCAGGTGGGGTAGAAATTGGGCTCCAGGTTATCATCAAATGAAAGGGGGGTTAATGTTAGACATATCTAAGGGGAAGGTGAATGTGAGAGTTAGGTTACAGAGTCGGCAATGGCGGCTCCAACTTCACATTTCTGGGGGGCACAATAGTGGGCTGGTGGGGTACATTTGAGCACATGACAGGGGAAAAGTATACCCAGCAATAATCTATAACAGTATGTAAAGCGTATTCAGTAGATATTGACCGAGGACCCCAAAGCTCATCACTCAAACGCCTTGACCGATTCAATGAAACTTGGACTTAATGTACAGATCCCTTACTACCTGGGAAGATATGTTTTGGGGGTCTCACCCCCCTCTCCCTTCATGCACACTTGGACAGAATCACAAACAGCCAACAAGATTTCACCCATTCACATTGATAGGAACATTTAGAAGGCTGCCATTCTCAAAGTAATAAAGCTAGAGTCCTCAAATTTGGCACAGTTGGTCAATTGGTGACCAAGGTTAAAAATTCAGAAAAAGTAGGCAAAGCAAAAAACAGCCAATCACATTTCAGCCATTCATTTTAAATAGGAAAATGTAAAATGCAGCCATTCTTAGACTGTTCATTGCAGGGGGCTTAACTCGGCACAATTGCTCACTGGGTGACTAGGAGAAATATTCAGGAAAGTGGGTGGAGCCTACAACAGCCAATCAAAATTCACCTATTAATTTTCAAGGAAAATATTTAAATTGGTCTCTTTCTTACACTGTTAATATCAGAGGCCTCAAACCAGCTTCAGTGGATCATTGGTGACTGGGGTTCAAATTCAAAAAAGGGCCAGAGCCACAAACAGCAAGATTTGTTTGATTGATAAACTGTCCCATTCTCACCCCAAGCACCCCAAAGCTCACAAACTTCGTCATTAAAGGGGTTGTGTGGCCCTTTTTCAAAATGCAATTTAAATTAATAGATGTGTTCCTTTCAGTACTAATCTTTTTTTTCCCCCTGTTTCCTGTACAAACAGCTGTGCTGTCTCTCTCCTGCTCCTTTCTAATTCTTCTTCGTTTAGTTATACGAATATTGTGCTGCAGGAAGAGGCAGACAATACAACAGCTGTTCCTCCCTGCTCTCAGCCTCTCCCTCCCCCTGCTGCACGTCATCTCATGAGTAATCACTGACCTTTCTGCAAGCTCCAGATAGCAGGGGGAGGGAGATCTGCCTCCTGTGGCTTTAGCTCATCTCAGCTCTCAGCTCACAGCAGTACAGGGAGACTGTGTACAGACCCAGAAGCACTTTACATTGCAGCCATCTTGCCCAAAGGTTTAAAAATTATATTTTATTAATTAAGTTAGTTATTGGCAGAGGGGAGTGGCAAAAATAGGAGAAATTAAGGGGGAGAATAATGGGGGAAACAGTAATAGGTTTATTTTAATGTGCTGTAAATTCACCACAGATCTTCTTTAAAGCGGAATATAACCCTGCATTTCAACTTTGCACATTTACAGCATATTATATGCAACCAGCATTTTTTTTTACTAGACCAGCATTGAAAGGGTTACACACAGAGCTTTAAAGTTCTGTGGATAGAAATGCAGACGCATCCGAAGTTTAGATAGATACATTTAAGTAAACACAATGTAACAAGTGGTGAATGTTACACACTCTCTGGCTGTCCAGCTCCTGCACAGTCAGAGAGTGTGTGTCACATTCCACACTTGTTACATTGTGTTTACTTAAATGTATCTATCTAAACCACTGGATGTGTCTGCATTTCTATCCACGGAACTTTAAAGCTCTGTGTGTAACCCTTGCAATGCTGGTCTAGTAAAAAAAAATGCTGGTTGCATATAATATGCTGTAAATAATGTTTTAGAGCAAAGTTGAAATGCAGGGTTATATTCCGCTTTAAGTGACTGTGTGTCAAGGTTATAAAAAGTGGGTGGAGCCAGCATCCATTTTTTACATAGGAAAATTTAAATTGCAGCCATTCTTCAACTTTACCATCATAGAATTATGTAATCTTCACAATTAGAGAGGTATAGACTATCACATCAAATATTATCATACCTTTAGTATAACAAACCACAAACTATATCATGCAATCAGCCCTTATACCATTTTATATCTCCCACTACCCACCTCCTTTCCTCCCCTGGTGAAACCTTTCATATAGCTTTAAAGAGGAACTCCAGTGAAAATAATGTAGTAAAAAAAGTGCTTCATTTTTTACCATAATTATGTAGAAATGATTTAGTCAGTGTTTGCTCATTGTAAAATCTTTCCTCTCTCCGATTTACATTCTAACATTTATTACATGGTAACATTTTTACTGTGGGCAGGTTATGTAGCTGCTCCTAGCTGTTTGGGCTGTTACAGACAGCTGTAAACAGCCATTTCCTGTCTGTGAACATTGTTACATTGTGGCAGTTTGCCCCGAGTACCGCGGTACCCAGAGCTTCTTGTGGGAGGGGTTTCAGCACAAAATCAGTCATACAGCGCCCCCTGATGGTCTGTTTGTGAAAATCATTATATTTCTCATGTAAAAGTGGGTATCAGCTACTGATTGGGATAAAGTTCAATTCTAGGTTGGAGTTTCTCTTTAAATGAGCCGTACACTTAAACCTCCCTCTACTGTTCCTATTAAGCTATTCATGACTAGCTTCCCTTTTAACGATATGTACTTTAGAGAAAAAGAAACGAAGAGAGATAAAGAAAGAAAAAGAGAATGAGGCAGAGGAAGATTCCATTGTATGTCGTAATACCTCATCCGAACGCACAGACAACCCTAAGGCCTCACATTTATCCCAGTTTATTCTAAGATTCACCAAAGCACCATATTTCTTAAATTTACATACGAGGTTGGGGAGAGATATCTTAGGCTTAGTGACGTAAAATAAAAGGTTGTCTGTATACACTGCAATTTTAAATTTCTTGCTCCCCATCTTCAGTCCCAAGACATCCCCATTCTGCCTTACCGACCTCAAGAATGGTTCTAATGGTGGCCATACATGGTACAATCTTTTCTTTTTTTTCCGATTAGATAAATTCGTTCCATTATCCCGTTAGGTCGAAAAGATCACACAGTTGTTTTCGGGGTACGAACGTTAGATTAGGCCAAAAATCCGGGGTAAATGATCGAATATGCCGAAAATTCAAATTGAGAAGAAAGATCGAGATAAAAAATAAAGTATTCGACCTAATGGTTTATTCGATCGGAATTGACTTTTTTTTTTCAAACGGAATCTTTTTTCAGCTCAAACTGTATTTTACCTCAGATAGTAAATCCAGACGTCAGTTTTAGCTGCAACCATCCATTGAGCTGTATTCTTCATGTTAATTGTTCGAATGTATTGATTCTGAAGTTATTATTACCTCAGAACCATTATATAGCTGTGTTTTAGCTAAAAAAAAATTGGGGGGGGGGGGGGGGGCGTGTTGAGGGAATTTTCTTACATAGAACAATTACAAATGGCTCTATTAAGTAATAGAAAGAAAGCCAGAATTGCTTTTGCATTGTATCTATGGACTCTCCTTGATGAGGACAAACCAAAAAGGAAATGGTGCAAAAATTGGCTACTAGAGAAAGAGAAATATTCTAATGTGTCACTGCTAAGAGAATTAAAGGAGAATAACCCAGACGATTTTCATAATTATTTGCGAATGGATAATGCAACTTTTCAGTTGTTGTTGCAGAATATTAACCACTTCACAACTGAGGGGTTTTACCCCTTGAGCACCAGAGCAATTTTCACCTTTCAGCGCTCCTTCCATTCATTCGTCTATAACTTTATAATTACTTATCTGTAATGATCCGCTCAGCTGTCTGCACAGACAGACAGCTGTTTGACCATTCCTTACGTCTGAGGGCTGCAGGTCTCTGGAAAAGAGACCTGTCTTTTCTTTGCAAGTTTCAGATCTGCTCTGCTGCTGAGGAATTTGCATACATTTGTCATGCCAATTGCCTAGCTGCCTCCTTTGAAGGCTTGCAGTATAAATACCATGTGATCCCACAATCCTTGGCTGGTCATGATTGTTTGTTACAGCTAACACTCCTGGAGTGTCAGCCTTGCTATTGTTGCTAATAGATTATCTTAGAGTAATTCCTGGGGACTGCACTAGGCATTCCTTCTAGTGCAGTCAGGTTGTATTATTTGTATTGCCTTGTTCTCCCTCTCTGTCTTGATTGCCTTGTCGCCAGCGGCGGTCGACAGGGAATCGTTCTGTCTGTCTGGGAGTGTAGGCCAGAGCTGCGGTTGCTACTGGTTACTCCTTCTGTCTGTCTTGCCGTGTGGATCGCACTCGCTCTGGCGGAAAGAGCAGTGGATCCTGCTAAGCCTATTCCTGTACTTGGATCACACTTGCTCTGGTGGAAAAGAGCAGTGGATCCTGCTAGCTCTGTTTCTGTACTTGGATCACACTTGCTCTGGTGGAAAAGAGCAGTGGATCTTGCTAGCTCTGTTTCTGTACTTGGATTACACTTGCTCTGGTGGAAAAGAGCAGTGGATCCTGCTAGTCCTGTTTCTGCACTTGGATCACACTTGCTTTGGTGGAAAAGAGCAGTGGATCCTGCTAGCTCTGTTTCTCTACTTGGTTCACACTTGCTCTGGTGGAAAAGAGCAGTGGATCCTGCTAGCTCTGTTTCTGTACTTGGTTCACACTCGCTCTGGCGGAAAGAGCAGTGGATCCTTCCTGTCCTGTCCCTGAACCCGGACCGCACTCGCTCTGGCGGAAGAGCGGTGGATCTTTTCTGACCTATTCCTGTTGTTCGTTCGTCTGTCTGTCGCAAACGCTTGCGGTTGCCTGTGGTAAGGCAGCCGTTTAGCAAGCGTTCCTGTTACTTGTTCATTTGTGTTCATTCGGTAGTCAGGGTGGCATGCTTGTCTCTGTTGCGCTTATCGTGTGGAGACCACGCCGTAAACGCGTTCGCTGTTGCAAATGAGTGCGGTGTTCGCGTTTAGTTAGCGTTTGTTATTTTCTTTATTTGTTCTCATTGTTGTTTGCTGTGCCTTTGCTACTCTCGTGTTCTGTTCTGTTCAGCCTTGTGTCACTTCTGGCAATCGCCTCTCTCTTGCGATTGCGTTCCCGATTTGTTTCTGCGAATGTGTGTTCGCCGTCGCTGGGTGGCGACTAGATTGGGGAACACACATTTAGTCTATCTCTGTGCTCTCTGTTTTGGAGGGCTATCGTGCCCTACTTTGCCTTTATCTGTACAATTCCCTCTGGCATCTGTGGCCGTGCAGAGGCTGTGCTCGTCTGCACTCCACAGCTCCATCTGCTGGTGGGAATTGCCCTCTACTGGTGCATTGCACCTAACCTGGGTTCTCCAAATTACACGTTTGTGGAGGATTTCCGCTGTGTCAGCGCGCATCTTGTGCGCTGACCACGGTGATAGAAACCCGCAAACGTTACATTATAGCAATGAAATGAACTATATCTTGTTCTTTTCACCACCAATGAGGCTTTCTTTAGGTGGGACATTATGCCAAGAATTATTTTATTCTAAATGTGTTTTAATGGGAAAATAGGAAAAAATGTGGGAAAAAATTTATTATTTTTCAGTTTTCGGTCTTTATAGTTTTTAAATAATGCATGGTACTGTAATTAAAACCCATGAAATTGATTTGCCCTTTTGTCCCGGTTATAAAACCGTTTAAATTATGTCCCTATCACAATGTTTAGCGCCAATATTTTTATTTGGAAATAAAGGTGCATTTTTTTCAGTTTTGCGTCCATCCCTAATTACAAGCCCATAGTTTATAAAATAACAGTGTTATACCCTCTTGACATAAATATTTAAAAAGCTCAGTCCCCAAGGTAACTATTTATGTATTTTTTTTAATTGTAATTTTTTTTTTCATTACAAAAAAAAAAAATTGGGGTGTAGGAGATAATGAGTTAATTTTTAGTGTAAAAGTATTGTATTTGTATATGAAAAAATGCTTTAGGGTGTAGTTTTACTATTTGGCCACAAGATGGCCACAGTAACTTTTTGTTTATGCGACCTGCAAGTGTACAGGAAGTACGCTTGCAGGAAGGGTTAGGAGGCTGGGAAACTGTTTTTTTCTCACAATGATCGCTGCTTCTCGTAGAAGCAGCTGATCATGGCGGGGGGCAGAGATCAACGAATGGGAAAGGTTTTTCCCATTCATTGATCTACGGGCGGACGGCGGCATGCACGAGTGCAGGGGGCGCGCGGATGAGCGAGCGGGAGCGCGGACAGCGGCGGGAGCGGTGTCAGGTGCGGATTTCTCCGGAGAAATCCGTACCGCTGGGGGTAAAGTGGTTAAACCGATAATTGATAAAAAAAAAATAAAAATAAAAACAAAAACACATAGTGGGAGCCAAGCATCATGGCTAAAGTTTTAATTGAGTCATAGCCCATGGGCAATACTGGTGAGTGTATGCCACTGCACAGAATGGTCCATTGCTGTAACCCATTGCTCTGCAAACTTGTCTCTCCAGCTGTTAAGGAACTACAAGTCCCACAATGCATTTGCCTTTATGAATCATGACTGTGGCAGTCAGACTCCTGCAATGCATTGTGGGACTAATAGATATTTAGCAGCTGGAGAGTCAAGTTTGCAGTTCACTGTTGTAACCAAATTTGAACTACAACCAGGTTTACAAGTCCCTACATGTCAACTCTGACCTGGGGTGCTGACTGAGTAGAACTCCAACTGTTGCCCCTTTGAGCACAAGGACAGGAAAAGTATTGAGTCAGAGCCACAGGCCAGAAAAAAAAATTGTAAGACATGCAGCAAGGAAAAGGTTTCAGTCATAGCCCATGGGCAATACTGGTCAGTGTTTGCCACTATACAGTATGGCCCATTGCTGTGACTCAATTTGATCACAAACAAGATCATACCTGAAACACTGAGACAGTACAAGTCCAGTTGCTGCTGTGAACACAACATCAAACACTCCCATACCTGTCTTTCTGATATATACATATATATATATATATATATATATATATATATATATATATATATATATATATATATATGTGTGTGTATATATATATAGATAGATAGATAGATAGATAGATAGATAGATAGATAGTGGCTTGCAAAAGTATTCGGCCCCTTTGAAGTTTTCCACATTTTGTCACATTACTGCCACAAACATGAATCAATTTTATTGGTATTCCATGTGAAGGATCAATATAAAATGGAGTACACGTGAGAAGTGGAACGAAAATCATACATGATTCCAAACATTTTTACAAATCAATAAGTGCAAAGTGGGGTGTGCGTAATTATTCGGCCCCCTCAGTCCATACTTTGTAGAACCACCACTTGCTGCAATTACAGCTGCCAGTCTTTTAGGGTATGTCTCTACCAGCTTTGCACATCTAGAGACTGAAATCCTTGCCCATTCTTCTTTGCAAAACAGCTCCAGCTCAGTCAGATTAGATGGACAGCGTTTGTGAACAGCAGTTTTCAGATCTTGCCACAGTTTCTCGATTGGATTTAGATCTGGACTTTGACTGGGCCATTCTAACACATCGATATGTTTTGTTTTAAACCATTCCATTGTTGCCCTGGCTTTATGTTTAGGGTTGTTGTCCTGCTGGAAGGTAAACCTCCACCCCAGTCTCAAGTCTTTTGCAGACTCCAAGAGGTTTTCTTCCAAGATTGCCCTGTATTTGGCTCCATACATCTTCCCATCAACTCTGACCAGCTTCCCTGTCCCTTCTGAAGAGAAGCACCCCCAGAGCATGATGCTGCCACCACCATATTTTACAGTGGGGATGGTGTGTTCAGAGTGATGTGCAGTGTTATTTTATCGCCACACATAGCGTTTTGCATTTTGGCCAAAAAGTTCCATTTTGGTCTCATCTGACCAGAGCACCTTCTTCCACATGTTTGCTGTGTCCCCCACATGACTTGTGGCAAACTGCAAACAGGATTTCCTATGCGTTTCTGTTCACAATGGCTTTCTTCTTGCCACTCTTCCATAAAGGCCAACTTTGTGCAGTGCATGACTAATAGTTGTCCTATGGACAGATTCCCCCACCTGAGCTGTAGATCTCTGCAGCTCATCCAGAGTCACCATGGGCCTCTTGACTGCATTTCTGATCAGCACTCTCCTTGTTCGGCCTGTGAGTTTAGGTGGATGGCCTTGTCTTGGTAGGGTTACAGTTGTGCCATACTCCTTCCATTTTTGAATGATCGCTTGAACAGTGCTCCGTGGGATATTCAAGGCTTTGGAAATCTTTTTGTAGCCTAAGCCTGCTTTAAATTTCTCAATAACTTTATCCCTGACCTGTCTGGTGTGTTCTTTGGACTTCATGGTGTTGTTGCTCCCAATATTCTCTTAGACAACCTGTACAATGTACTGACGTTAGATTACACACAGGTGCACTCTATTTAGTCATTAGCACTCATCATGCAATGTCTATGGGCAACTGACTGCACTCAGACCAAAGGGGGCTGAATAATTTTGCACACCCCACTTTGCAGTTATTTGTTTTTAAAATATGTTTGGAATCATGTATGATTTTCGTTCCTCTTCTCACATGTACACCACTTTATATTGGTCTTTCACGTGAAATTTCAACAAAATTGATTCTTGTTTGTGGCAGTAATGTGACAAAATGTTGAAAACTTCAAGGCCGAATACTTTTGCAAGCCACTGTGTGTGTGTATTTATATATATATATATATATATATATATATATACAGAGAGAGAGAGAGAGAGAGAGAGAGAGAGAGAGAGAGAGAGAGAGAGAGAGAGAGAGAGAGAGAGAGAGAGAGGGGCACAACAGGAAAACAGTGACAGGGGCTCTTGGTTACGCTTTAACGCGCTTAAGCTCACCAACTGCGCCAAAGTGTCCCCAATCTGGTGAGTCCTACTCTACCATGCAAAATGCCAGTTTTTATAAGCAGTCTAGTGGGAACTAATCCAAAAACCCAAAAGTCAACTAGATGGGGAAAAAAGAAAATTAAAACACCTCACCCTTCACTAGCTACCAAACGAACTCTCTGAACATGTGCAATGCACTTATTTATATACTTAACTGTGCTAGAGGTGGGCGTGGTCATGCAGGCTCACAGGGGAAAGTTATGAATAAAGTACCAAGGGGTGAGCAGCACAAACCAAATTTTTTTTATGCAATTCTATGCAAAACATGCACGCAGCGCTGGAGACCCCCAGACTCCATAAGAAATATATAAGTACAGAGGGGCTGCAGCACACAACAGGAAAACAGTGATGGGGCTCTTGGTTACGCTTTAATGCGCTTAAGCTCACCAACTGCGCCAAAGTGTCCCCAATCTGGTGAGTCCTACTCTACCATGCAAATTGCCAGTTTTTATAAGCAGTCTAGTGGGAACTAATCCAAAAACCCAAAAGTCAACTAGATGGGGAAAAAAGAAAATTAGAAACACCTCACCCTTCACTAGCTACCAAACAAACTCTCTGAACATGTGCAATGCACTCATTTATATACTTAACTGTGCTAGAGGTGGGTGTGGTCATGCAGGCTCACAGGGGAAAGTTATAAATAAATTACCAAGGGGTGAGCAGCACAAACCAAATTTTTTTATGCAATTCTATGCAAAGCATGCACTGTGAGCCTGCATGACCACGCCCAAATTAATGAGCTGATGGGACATTTTATATTAACTTCCTGGTATTGGCTGAGAGATATCGTTGACTCTCTAGGAGCATTAAAACATAAAAGTTAACGCAAAATGTATGCTTTGTCAAATATGCTTGGTGATATTACTGTTATTCTTGGCTGCAACTTAGTTTCTTGATCTGCACTATCACCGTGAGAGGGATGAGAGTGGGGTTTGGGTCAAGGATTAGGGAAGATTGGTTCAGGGAAAGATAAGGCATATTAATACTTTGTAAACTGCATGTCATCATATAGTCCAAATACTGTTGTAAGGAAATGTATAAGTATATGCAAATTGCTATTTTATATATCAATGTTATGTGCAGCGCCGGATTTGTACTTTCCAGTGATCTAGGCCGGCTGTCACCAACCGCCCCCTTCCCCCCCACCCTGTCCAACTCTGACTAGTGACCACTGGTTTTAATGTTTTGCTGCTCTGCCCCCTGTTCAACAAAGAAGCAGCGAATGCTCTGTCTACTCCATGTAATTTGGCACTCCTGCCTGAAATTCACAGCAGCTGATAGTGTTCTGGGCTTGCATAATTCAGAAATGATGCTCATGTATGAGCAGCACTTGTCAAGTACACATACCCATAAGGGCTCGTTTCCACTATGCTCAGCATGCGTCTTGCGAGACGTGATGCCGGCACAGCTGTGATCTGTCTTGCAGCCAAATCCCTCTAGCCACGCTATGCACAGTGACACGTGAATTTATGCAGCAGGGCCTCAGATTTTTCTCCGGCCACGAATTTGGATGCTCTTCATAGAGTTCTATAGGCGGCCAAATTCCATCCGAATTCGTGGCCGGGGAATTGGCCTGTTTTCGCACAAATGGAAACCTGGCCTAACACTCCTAGGCCCGGCTGCTTTGCACATCTGTACAGGAGTACAAAATTACAAGGAGCCCGAGTGGACAGAGCATGTGATCCTTCTTTGTCCTCTGTGCGACTAGCTGCAGTAAGAGCCACAACAGATGACAGCAGTACAATGCCCATCAGTAGCCCATCCAAACCACAGAACAGGTCAGTAGAAGGATCCCAAACTACACACACTACCATAGATGTAGTGTAATGCTAGGTAAACATGATGCAATTTTCTGACAGATTTACTGTCAGATCGATTATTTCCAACATGTCTGATCTGATTTCCGATCAATTTTTCAATCGATTTTCCGTTTCCGTTGTCTATGAAAAATAATAATTCAGATAATCCATCAGAAAGCAGATAGGACATGTTGGAAATAGTTGATCTGACAGTAAATCTGTTAAAAACTTGCATTGCGTGTACCTAGCATAAGCTCAAGTGTACTTTACACAGTGACTATTTAGCACTTAGGGCAAGTTATGACAGATCTTAACCACTTCGCCGCCCGGGTACAGTATACAGTATCTACGCTCCTTTGGACTTCAGTTCCCCACCCGGAGCGTAGATATACGCACCCCCCCCTGCCGCTGCCGCCACTGTCCGCGCTCGCACGTGCGCGCACTCCCGCAATCGTACACGCCGCCGCCCGCTCGTCCGGAGATCAATGAACGGGAAAATCCATTCCTGTTCGTTGATCTCTGCCCTCGCAATGATCGGCATGGTTCTATGAGAAACAGCGCGACCATTGTGAAAAAACTCAGTTTCCCAGCCTCCCTTCCTGCAAGCGTCCTTCCGACGCTTGTAGGACGCCTAAAAAAAAAATGTGGCCATCTTGTGGCCATAAAGTAATACTACACCCAAAAACATTTTTCACATACACATACATTATTTTCACTATTAATTTTAACTCATTAACTCCCACACTCCCCAATTGTTACCAATATTTTTTTTTTGTAATATTAAAATAAATTTAAAAAAACTTAAATAGTTACCTTAGGGACTGAAATCTTTAAATACTTATATCACTGTTACTTTATAAATTATGGGCTTGTATTTAGGGATAGATGCAAAACTGAAAAAAATGCACCTTTATTTGCAAATAAAATATTGGTGCCAAACATTGTGGTAGGGACATAATTTAAACGGTGTAATAACTGGGACAAATGGGCATATAAGTTACATGGATTTTTACTGCCAACAAATTTTGGCAGGGGGGCAGGTTCATATCATTCCAACAGTTTCGCTTTGGCAGAGAAGCCCCCTGGGGGGAAGCCTATCACTATCTTCAAATCCGTCATTTTTTACAGTCCCAATTTCCTAACTATGTTTTGACTGAGCCCTTTACATTTGAAAACATGTACGATAAAGGGGTTAGACAACCAGGTACTATTTCCTTTCTCTACCAGTTGCTTCTATCTAACCTACCTACTGGTCCTATGTCTTATCAAAGAGCATGGGAGCAAGACCTGCAGACACAAATAGATACCTCCCAGTGGACTACTTGCTGGACTAACATAGCCTCCGTCACAAGATCAGCCATATTGAAGGATACGGCAGTTAAACTTATGCTGAGATGGTACTATACACCTGCCCGTCTTCACCGGATATACCCAGAATGTTCTCCTCAATGTTTTAGGGGATGTAGGACATTAGGTACCCTCACACATATATTTTGGAGTTGTCCTACTGCAGTAGATTTCTGGAATGATTGGCAACAACTATTTTTTGAAGTTTCAGCGGTTCGCCCCAACCTTACGGTGACTATGTACCTATTATACGGCCAAAATCCATCAATTCCCAAGCAATTTTTAAAATTTTATCACTGTATGTTGTTGGCAGGTCATTGGTCCATTGCTCTCAAATGGAAATCTCCAGGTTTAAGCATGCAGATGGTAAAGGATAGACTGGATACTATCATGTTAGCAGATAGACTTTATTATATGTCCATTGAGAATTCAGACAAGTTCCATAGTATATGGGACACCTGGATGGAATTTAGGAGGCTGCATATATCATAACCCTTCCACATTTTCCCTTTTTCTTTTGTTTTTTCAGATGGACATTTGATAACAAATTATGAGTACACTTATTGATGTATACCTCTTACCTTGGGCCTATTATTATCATTCTATTCCAAGTTTGATTTCTGTGACACTAGTTTGTGTTGGTTTTAGTGAAATGTTTGTTCACTGAATATTTTGTATTTGACATGATCAATAAACTCGTTGAATAATAAGTTACATGGATTTTAATTATAGTAGCATGCATTATTTAAAAACTATAATGGCGGAAAACTGAAAAATAATGTTTTTTTTCCAAATGTTTTCCTATTTTCCCATTAAAACACATTTAGAATAAAATAATTATTGGCATAGTGTCCCACCTAAAGAAAGCCTAATTGGTGGTGAAAAAAACAAGATATAGATCATTTTATTATGATAAGTAATGATAAAGTTATAGGCGAATGAATGGAAGGAGCGCTGAAAGGAGAAAATTGCTCGGATGCTGAAGGGGTAAAACCCCTCAGTTGTGAAGTGGTTAAAATCAGTCAGCAGGAAGTTTTAAAGTTTTGTAACAGAATGATACTATTTATTGGCTAACCAAAAGAAAAACAGTGAGCCTTTGGCTAATAAGCCTATTCAGACTATGTTCCTGAATACAGGATGTTAGGGCACACAGATACTGTATATATTCAGTTAGCAGGAGGTGCATAGATTGTTTTGTAAATATAAATAAATGTAATACAGTTGTCATTCTGTTTCAAAAAATCCTGCTTTCACTGATGGCTAACACAGTACAATGCTTTGCTGCTTCTAAAAAGTGTTAGGAAAGAGTTAAACTGTAGCACAAATAATTTTGCTGTCATTCCCTTGGAAAAAAAAAAGGCCATAAATTAAACTGGTCTGAGGTCTTTAACAGCTCTGACCAGTAATAAACATCAGTCAGGGGGAGAGGAGAGCTGATAATTCCTGTCCGTGAATGCGTGCATAAAGAAACTAATCAAAACTCAAAAGTTCTGCTACTTGAGCCAATATATTTTTTTTCTCACAGCAGATTGTTTGTCCCCTCTCATCATACAGAGGACAGGATCATCAGGTGACAGCAGATGCTGACTGTCATCATACACACTCTGCACAAGTGAGAGAGATGCAGGGATCTCTGGAATTCAGGCAGACCAGAGCAAAGCAGGAGAGATGATTTAATTTGACATGTGACCTCTTATCTCTCCAAGTCCTGCGCCCTGCTGATTTTTATCGCCCTAGGCCATGGCCTTTGTGGCCTTCCCAGAAATCTGGCCCTGGTTATGGGTGTTACTAAACATGTAACAATAAAATATATTTGTAAAAAGAAGTGCTTCAAAAGTAGGAAGCCATGGGATTACCACCAAATGAACAAGGTCGGCTCCTGGCCCGGTGGGAGGCTAGGATTGCCAAAAAATTTGAGGAGGCCCAATTTGGGTAAGGGAATGGGATGAGATAAGTGAGGTATTTTTATATTTTGCAGGAGAAACATTATCTGATCAAATGAGAGCTTGGAGGGACACTGGTGCCACGGGATCACTTTCAATATGGGACCACTCAGAGTGGCACCACTGAGATATCTGTGCTGCCCTATAGTACCTAAAGAAATCTGGGTACAACAACCCTTCCCTAGATCTGTTCCAAAACGTTGTTTTCTTTTTTTAGTCTACTCTTTTTTTATTGTTGCATATGAACTGAAAAATGTACCAGATCCTTGAGCGAAGCCTAAGAGACAGGTATAGGAAGGGAGCAAAACAAATATAGGATACAAGGCAGTAGCATCATCCAAACTGCTTGGATCCTACCTGTCCAGTAAATTAATGGGAAGGCCTTCCAGACCAAGTCCTGGTTCAGCTTTTCAATCATGGGTCTATAATTAAGGTGAAATAACTCAGAGGAGTCAGCAGAGATCTTATCTCCCAAGTAGGTGATCTATTTAGTTTGAAGGGTGAGACCCAAAGAGGAGGTTAGGTGAACAGCCTTGGGGGCCCTGTGAATCTATTTGGCTGCAGTATTGTCTGAATATCATCAGAAACAAGCATGCAGTTCATCTTGTTATTTCTGACAACAATATCAGAAACATCTGATCTGCATATGCTTGTTCAGGGTCTATGGCTAAAAGAATTAGAGACAGAATATCAGCAGGACTGCAAGGCAACTGGTATTGCTTAAAATGAAATAAATATGGCAGCCGCTCCCCCGGCTTCTGTATGGCGTGGCTCCCTGCCTGTGTCCTTTCCCCCCCCCCGCCTCCGTAAACTTCCTCCAATCGACTTACGGAGGCAGGGTGGTAAGGGACACAGGTAGGGAGCCACGCTATACAGGAGGCGAGGGAGCGGCGGTGACTGACAGGCACAGGTAAATAACAGGCTAGCAACAATCTGCGTGTCGCTAGCCTGGCTCTTTTTTTTAATGGGGGACAGCAGAGCCCGGGGAGGGGGGCTGGAGGAACGCTGGAAGGACACAGAGGCTGGTAATTGTATACAGAACGTGCTTCTGTGTCCTAATATGATTTATCAAACCCACCTCAGGTTCTCTTTAAACCTGTGTTGCGTTACCCTATTTTACTGCAAGCGGATGCAAAAGCAATGAAAGTCTATGGAGACTTTAACACCTATTGTGGTGCGCCGGTAGTAACCGATCAAATGCAAGGACTGCAATGCGCTACCACAAACAACGTACTTAACGCACAGTGCTTGGGGTAATGGAAGTCCATGGGCAACACAGCAAGTGTAAATGTCAGAGCACGGTGCGTCACGCATGCATGGACTGACAGGCATCCCAGTGACGTACAACCTGCGCAAGGCACAAGTTATAGTGACTGAAGGCCTTAAGGAAATAGAACTACCAGTACCCACAAAGCTATGATACAGGCAAACAATCGTATAGAATCTCATAGTCAGCAAGATGAGGGTCATACACTTAAGCCACATGATTGTCAATCACTATGATGTGCAATCTCCTAGCAAGCAAGTCAATGGTCATACCCATGTATCAGATGACAGTCAATCCTAATTGCAAACAATTTCTTAATCAGCAAACCAAAGGTCATATACATAAGATGAAACAGGCACAGGGATGAGACAGGAGAGTGGTCAAGCAGGCAAGAGTCAGTCAAGGCAGCAGGCAATAGGATGGTCTGTATACAGGCAAATGTTCAGACAAATAAGGAAGGAAGAAATAAGTAAATCATTAAATTAATAAATAATTCAGAGAAATAAGCAAGGAATGCCCAGCACCTAGCTCTAGCATCTTAACACTATCACAGGCAATGAACAACTCCTCCAACTGGCTTTTTATACTGCAACACAATCAGGAGATTTCACCACAGCTGCAAGCCTATGGGACACATAGCCTGCCTCTAGTGATTGACTCAGGACCAGTCAACCACTTCCTAGTTCAATAAAAATAATTACTGTATAATAGTACAGTACAAGTACCCCTAGGACTGCAACCTAAATCAATATATAGTTGTCAGTACAATAGATCAGCCTCATGTAGGTATTGGTCTATAATGCTAATATGGAGTAGTTAAAGAGACACTGAAGCGAAAAAAAAATTATGATATGATTTGTAAGTACAGCTAAGAAATAAAACATTAAGATCAGATACATCAGTCTAATTGTTTCCAGTACAGGAAGAGTTGAGAAACTCCAGTTGTTATCTCTATGCAAACAAGCCATTAAGCTCTCAGACTAAGTTATGCTGGGAATACACGTTTCGTTTTTGCCTTCATTTTTGCCTTCGTTTCGATTGCACCATTTATACTTATGGAAATAGAAGAAATCGATCGTATGGTTAAAATCACCACCCACGGGTACGTTTTTGCTGTCGATACTGATGGTTTCGTTTTTTCCAGGATCGAAGGGTTGCTTGAAACGAAACGAAACTTCCTTTTTTGGTTTTCGTTTTATACCTTCATTTAGTTTTCGATAGCGATAGGGGCAGGTTATAAGGAGTGTGGGATAGTACTTCCGTGCGGAATATTAATACGCCGGAAGTGTTCCGCAAACAAAAGCCCGATCGGATTAGCGAGCGTGTCATTCGCCATTTTGCAAGCAAGGAGTCAGCATGGATGTGTACGAGCCAGATCGTCTGCAGACCTTTGTTGGACTTTTGCTATTGACTGCAGTAGCTAGGAGAAGGGCGGCAGCAAAGCGTCGGAGGACGAGGAGAGAGAGACGACAATGGTGCAAGAAATGGTTGCTACAACGGGAAGAGTTGGGACACATGGGTCTGATCCGTGAGTTGCGTGAGAACAATCCTGATGACTTTCGCAATTACATGCGCATGTCAGACGCTAACTTTCATGAACTGCTGGAGCACATCGGGCCGAAGATAACAAAGCAGGACACCGTGATGCGAACAGCTATTACTGCAGAACAGCGTCTATCAGTGACCCTTCGCTACCTGGCTACCGGACGTTCATATGCAGATCTAAAGTTTACAGCTGCCATTTCACCCCAGGCATTGGGTAGAATCATCCCCGAAACGTGTGCTGCTATTGTGTCGGAATTGATGCCCAAGTACGTCAAGGTATGTACTTATGTTTCTGGATTGTGTGTTTTGCGTGTGCTGTCGAGTGATTACTTTTGAAACTGAACGTCAAACTGAAACGCTTGTGCAAATGACAGTGTTTACATTGGCAACCTATTCTGTAGTGATTTTTCTCCTTTGTTACGACATTGTACTTTCAGATGATTAACCATGTATTTCTCCTTATTTCTAGTTTCCTCAAGATGCATCAGAGTGGCAGGCAGTGGCCCATGATTTCCACATGATCTGGAATTTTCCTAATTGTGGAGGTGCAGAGGATGGAAAACATGTGCGTATCAACCCACCTCCCAACAGTGGCTCGTACTTTTATAATTACAAAGGGTTCTTCAGTGTGGTTCTGATGGCGCTTGTAAATGCACGGTATGAATTCATGATGGTGGATGTGGGGAAGAATGGCTGTGTCTCAGATGGTGGTGTAATGGAGGCAACTGAATTCAACCGCTGCTTGAAGAAGAAACAGCTGCAACTGCCAAACAATGATGACACAGTGGAACATCTAAACTTTGTGTTCGTGGCTGATGAGGCTTTTGCTCTGGGTGAGAATCTTGTGAAGCCATTTCCTCAACGTGGACTGGACAAGCCGAAAAGGACCTTTAACTACAGGGTATCGCGTGCTAGACGTGTTGTGGAAAATGCTTTTGGGATCCTGGCACAGCGTTTTCATGTTTTCCTCACGGCTATCAATGTGGACCCAGATAAAGTGGAGGTCATTGTCAAAGCTGCGTGCACTCTGCACAATTTCCTACGGCAGAAAAACGTACAACGGTATTGCCCACCGACAATGGTAGACCAGGAGGATTTTGAAAATGGAAGTGTTGTGGCGGCGGAGTGGAGGGCACATCTGGGGATGGTTCCGTTGCACAGCGGTTCCTCACACAATCCCACCTACGAGGCAAAAACCAACAGGGACAAATACAAGGACTACTTTACTGGGTCAGGTGCAGTGACTTGGCAGGATAAAATGATCGCTACAGGAAATTGATGTTCTTATTGACTATCAAATGTACCTTTTTTTTACAACAGTTACCTAGGTGTATCCAACATGTGTCTGTTTCCAACATCTCTACTTTTATGTTCCCTTCCTCCACTAATTAGTGCACTTATTATACAGACTCGGTGGTCCACCATGTTGTATGGAGAACCACCCTGAGGAGAAGTGGCAAAATGTCGTATTCTGGTGTGCTGTGTTGTTAATTGTGTGTGTCTCTGCCTGTATGCTGCATGGACTGTGCCGAGCTATGCAAGGGTTGCCCACTTTGGCAGGCGTGAACCTGTTATCCGCCGGCGCACTGCTCTGCGCACACATTCACCATGGGTCCAGGTGTCCCCGTCATGTGCATGGTCTGTGCCCAGGTATGGCTGCCCTCTTTGGCGGCTATACCTGGGCTCAGACCATGCACATGCGTCTGCGCATGTGCAGATCCAGGGAGGCAAGCGCAAGCAGTGCCTCCCTGGGTCCAGGTCTCCCCGTCATGTGCATGGTCTGTGCCCAGGTATGGCTGCCCTCTTTGGCGGCTATACCTGGGCTCAGACCATGCACATGCGTCTGCGCATGTGCAGACCCAGGGAAGCAAGCGCAAGCAGTGCCTCCCTGGGTCCAGGTCTCCCCGTCATGTGCATGGTCTGTGCCCAGGTATGGCTGCCCTCTTTGGCGGCTATACCTGGGCTCAGACCATGCACATGCGTCTGCGCATGTGCAGACCCAGGGAGGCAAGCGCAAGCAGTGCCTCCCTGGGTCCAGGTCTCCCCGTCATGTGCATGGTCTGTGCCCAGGTATGGCTGCCCTCTTTGGCGGCTATACCTGGGCTCAGACCATGCACATGCGTCTGGGCATGTGCAGACCCAGGGAGGCAAGCGCAAGCAGTGCCTCCCTGGGTCCAGGTCTCCCCGTCATGTGCATGGTCTGTGCCCAGGTATGGCTGCCCTCTTTGGCGGCTATACCTGGGCTCAGACCATGCACATGCGTCTGGGCATGTGCAGACCCAGGGAGGCAAGCGCAAGCAGTGCCTCCCTGGGTCCAGGTCTCCACGTCATGTGCTTGGCAGTACAGTGCAAGGTTTGAAGCTTTGCCAAAAACCTTGCACTCTGCTGACGCACCCACAACAAGTGTAGCGGCCACCCTGGGCCAGTGTCAGTGTTGGGGCCCTGTGCTTGGCAGTACAGTGCAAGGTTTGAAGCTGCCTTGCCACTCTGGTGACTTGGCAGGCCAAAAGCCTTGCACTCTGCTGCCGCACCCACAACAAGTGTAGCGGCCACCCTGGGCCAGTGTTGGGGCCCTGTGCTTGGCAGTACAGTGCAAGGTTTGAAGCTTTGCCAAAAACCTTGCACTCTGCTGCAGCACCCACTACATGTGTAGCGGCCACCCTGGGCCAGTGTTGGGGCCCTGTGCTTGGCAGCACCTCTTCGGGGCCCTGTGTAACGTGCACAGACAGGAAGTATTTCAACAAAACAAACCTTCATGAAAGCCTATATTTTTTTATTAAACACAAACAGTAGGACCACACATGTTGTGCCTCCAAAATGTGTGTGTTCTGTGTGTGTGTTCTGTGTGTGTGTCCTGTGTGTGTGTGTGTGTGTCGTGTGTGTGTGTCCTGTGTGTGTGTGTGTGTGTGTGTGTCCTGTGTGTGTGTGTGTGTCCTGTGTGTGTGTGTGTGTGTGTCCTGTGTGTGTGTGTGTGTGTCCTGTGTGTGTGTGTATATGTGTGTGTCCTGTGTGTGTGTGTATATGTGTGTGTCCTGTGTGTGTGTATATGTGTGTGTCCTGTGTGTGTGTGTATGTGTGTGTCCTGTGTGTGTGTGTATGTACACTTATACATAAAAATAACTTTGTATACAATACTATACAAAAGTAACTACTGTAAACTTTACTCTGTCATGTGCGCATGGCTGCAAGGGCTGGCTTCCGACACTCCCGCTATCACAACCTCCATGAATGGAAGTAGTTGGGGGCCGCATCCTATATAGAAAATGTACACTTTTACATAAAAATAACTTTGTATACAATACTATACAAAAGTAACTACTGTAAACTTTACTCTGTCATGTGCGCATGGCTGCAAGGGCTGGCTTGCGACACTCCCGTCATCACTACCTCCATGAATGGAAGTAGTTGGGGCCGCAGCGTATATAAAAAATGTAAACCTATATAAAAATAAAACAAAAAAATTGCTATATATAATATACAATAGAACGTAGTGCAAACTTGCATGCGAACACGGTGAGTAAACGTCAGTCACCCAAACAGTTTAAGCCCTACGATCCTGTCGTTTCACTTATTACTTCCAGGATTCTCTCTAGATCGGCTGACAGCTGTTTCATAAATTTGCGGAATACGGTAGACATTTCTGCAATATCTGCTTGCACACTCTTCACCACTTTATCCATTTCTTTCCTCTGATGTCTTCCAACACGGTTGCCCTTGTGTGCTACATCTGTGGGGGAAACAAAGAAACCGCTTGCACAAAGTTTGCATAAGAAGTACTTGTCAGCTTGTAACTGGCCGAATGTGGAGGTAGGTAGTTGTGTGAAAGACGTGTGGGGGCCAGATGTGTGGTATTCTCGGAAGGTAAGGCCCATTGGTGTGGATAGGGGGCCGTGAAAGGAGTTGTCGTGCAGGTTCCCATTGTTGTGGACTGAGCTGTGTGGGTATTGTGTTTTCGCAGTAGCTGTTGGGTAGGGTGAAGGTGGTTGTAGGTGTAGCCGTAGGTGCAAGTTGTGTGAAATTGGATTACTTACCATCCAATTGCGTTTTACTCGAGGAATGCATTCCGATGCCCACTTTATCAACATCCTGCCGCTTACGCTTGGACACTGGAACCTCCTTGCTTTTGGTAGCTGGTGGTGTGGTAAGACAGAGTATAAACATTACTACAAAATACAAGGTGTGTAGATACAGGTTGCACATGCGGGCAGAGGCTGAACATGCGGGCAGAGACTGGACATGCGGGCAGAGGCTGGACATGCGGGCAGAGGCTGCACATGCGGGCAGAGGCTGGACATGCGGACAGAGGCTGGACATGCGGGCAGAGGCTGCACATGCGGGCAGAGGCTGAACATGCGGGCAGAGGCTGCACATGCGGGCAGAGGCTGAACATGCGGGCAGAGGCTGCACATGCGGGCAGAGGCTGCACATGCGGACAGAGGCTGCACATGCGGACGGAGGCTGGACATGCGGGCAGAGGCTGGACATGCGGGCAGAGGCTGAACATGCGGGCAGAGGCTGCACATGCGGGCAGAGGCTGCGCATGCGGACAGAGGCTGCGCATGCGGGCAGAGGCTGCGCATGCGGGCAGAGGCTGCGCATGCGGGCAGAGGCTGCGCATGCGGACAGAGGCTGCGCATGCGGACAGAGGCTGCACATGCGGACAGAGGCTGCACATGCGGGCAGAGGCTGGACATGCGGGCAGAGGCTGGACATGCGGGCAGAGGCTGCACATGCGGGCAGAGGCTGGACATGCGGACAGAGGCTGGACATGCGGGCAGAGGCTGCACATGCGGGCAGAGGCTGAACATGCGGGCAGAGGCTGCACATGCGGGCAGAGGCTGGACATGCGGGCAGAGGCTGGACATGCAGGCAGAGGCTGGACATGCGGACAGAGGCTGGACATGCGGGCAGAGGCAAATATAGAACAGGGATTGTCCAACAAACCACAACATACAGATTCTCACCTCCACTTGTATGCACAACAGAGACTTTGTCCTGTGTAGATGATACCCTCACACGTGTCTCTACCCGTTGTTTCCCTACAATGAAGTGGGTAAACAGAAAATTAAGAATTTGGTGCTGAAAGATAAAAAACAGCAATATACTTTTGTCACAACAAACATTATTATTGGTCACTGAATGATTGAACGCACCTTTCTTTATTTCCTTGCAAATTTCCTTTAGGCGCTCCTTCTCTCTTTTCAAATCAAACCAGCGTTTTTGCAACGCTTCTTTGCTCTTGTGCACACCAAACTTTGCATACAACTCCTGTTGTACTAGTTTTATGATGAGATTTTTATGGCTATTTGGGTGGGCAACCTGAGTGTACAGACAATCATAGTCCTCCATGTCAAACCTTTTCACCAACACCAACACCTGCTCCTTGGGCATGGCATCTGCCCGACCGACATGAAGACCACTCATCTGTAGAGTCGCTGGTGTCATTGTCTTGAGGATGACATCTCGACTTGCGCCGCTGTGCGCGGACATCTTCAGAGCACACCGAGAGTACATCACTATCCTCCACTTCAACAGACTTTGCTTTCTTCTTGGAGGGACGTACCTTTGTGTGCCTTTCACTTGTTGGTGGTGCTTGCCCCGCTGCTGATGCCGTTCTACCAGCTCGAAGGGATGGTTCAGGCACAGTGTGTGCTGGAAGATTTCCTGCTTTTTCTTGAATTTCAGCAGCAGCACCTCCGTTCGTTGCTGCCTCCGTTGGTTCGGCCGGAGGACTTGTCACATGCAGACAGAGGCCAGGTGCGCTGGCAGGGTCTCCAGCGGGTGCAGGAGAGACCATATCTGGTGTGTGCTGCACGGATGGCAACGGATGCTCCATGTCCCCCTCCTCAGACGCCATTTTGCCTCCTCTCCGCCTTCGTCCTCGAGCTGGGCTTTCACAGGAAGTGGAAGTGACGTCACGCGTGACGCACGCTTGCATTACGATCGGATTGCCGGCCCACAAACACCCACATTTATGCAAAATGGTACAGGGACGGACTACGAATCGACGGCATAAACGAATATATAATCGATCTAAACAGCCATCAAGCCTACCAATGGCTCGATTAGATGGATAAAGAGAGATAATATCAAACATGTTCGATCACTAGTCGTTCGTTTTTGGGGTCTATTAATCGAAACTATAATGAGATTATGACTATTTTCACATACGTTTTCAACACTCGATTCGTTTACTGAACGAATCGAAGGCTAAAACGAAGGCAAAAACGAAACGTGTATTCCCAGCATTAGTCCTGGAGAGGGCTGTTATCTGACTTTTATTATCTCAACTGTTCCTGGACTATTTACTTTTCCTCTGCCAGAGGAGATGTCATTACTTCACAGACTGCTCTGAAAGAATCATTTTGAATGCTGAGTGTTGTGTAATCTGTACATATTATAGAATAATGCAATGTTAGAAAAAACACTATATACCTGAAAATAAAAGTATGAGAATATTTTCTTTGCTGCTAATCTTCTAGTAATTATTCATAGTACAAAACCAATTCATTATATCATATTTTTTTTTTCGCTTCAGTGTCTCTTTAATAAGTAATCAAGCACTAATACGCCAGATAAAAAAATATGAAAATACTAACAGTAGTGTGCTGGTCAAGGACCTCCCTGCACTGTCACTCCATCCCTCTGAAACATGTCACACATTCCATGGCCTCACCGCTTTTTCAAAGGTGACTATCTCTCAGCCCTGCACCCATACTTTCTCAATACGTGTCGTGTGTAAGCACATGGATAGGGAACTAGCTAATGGAAAGAAAACAAAGAGTTGTGGTCAAAATGGGTGACTGTTAGCAGTGGGGCCAAAGGGGTCAGTACTGGGTCCAGTGCTCTTCAATTCATGGATTAATGACCTAGTAGATGCAGTAGAAAGCAATGTTGCTATTTTTGCAGATGATACAAAATTGTGCAAAATCATAGTTACATAGATATTTGGGTTGAAAAAAGACATACGTCCATTGAGTTCAACCAGAAAACAAAGTACAACACCAGCCTGCTCCCTCTCATATCCCTCCTGATCCAGAGGAAGGCGAAAAACGCTTACAAGGCATGGTCCAATTAGCCCCAAAAGGGGAAAAATTCCTTCCTGACTCCAGTTGGCAATCAGATAAAATCCCCTGATCAACACCACTGGGGATAACCTAGTAATTATAGCCATGGATGTCTTTCATCGCAAGGAAAGCATCTGAGTCTCCTTTAAATGCAGATATAGAAATTGCCATAACTACCTCCTGTGGCAATGCATTCCACATCTTAATCACTCTTACTGTAAAGAACCATTCCCTAAATAAATGGCTAAAACGTTTTTTCCTCCATGCACACATCATGTCCTCTAGTCCTTTGTGAAGGCCTAGGGACAAGAAGCTCATCCGCCAAGCTTTTATATTGCCTCTGACGTATTTGTACATGTTAATTAGATCTCCTCTAATGCGCCTTTTTTCCAGACTAAATAAACCCAGTTTATCTAAACTTTCTTGGTAAAAGAGATGTTAGATCCCTCGTACCAATTTTGTTGCTCATCTCTGCACCTGCTCTAAAACTGCAATATCTTTCCTTTAATGTGGTGCCCAGAACTGAATTCCATATTTCAGTTGTGGCCTTACTAGAACAGGGGCAATATTATGCTAGCATCTCAAGTTTTTATTTCCCTTTTAACGCATCCCAACATTTTATTTGCTTTAGCTGCAGCGGCATGGCATTGAATATGAATACTGTAAAGAAACCTTTCCTAAATACATGGCTAAAACGTTTTTTCCTCCATGCGCAGATTATGTCCTCTAGTCCTTTGAGAAGGCCTAGGGACAAGAAGCTCATCCACCAAGCTTTTATATTGCCCTCTGATGTATTTTTCCATGTTAATTAGATCCCCTCTAAGTCATCTTTTCTCTAGACTAAATAAACCCAGTTTATGTAACATTTCTTGGTAAGTGAGACCTTCTATCCCTCGTATCAATTTTGTTTCCAGTCTCTGCACCTGCTCTAAATCTGCAATATCTTTCCTGTAATGTGGTGCCCAGAACTAAATTCCATATTACAGATGTGGCCTTACTAGAGAGTTATACAGGGGCAATATTATGCTAGCATCTCGAGTTTTTATTTTCCATTTAATGCATCCCAAAATTGTATTAGCTTTAGCTGCAGCGGCTTGACATTGAATACGATCATTTAACTTGTTGTCGATGAGTACTCCTAACACCTTCTCTGAGTCTTCCTGAGAGTTGATGAGGTGCATTATTTTCATCTTCCTCATCAGGTATGCTTGCTACTCCCTTGCAAAGTCTGCTGTACAATCTGTGACTGCAATCGATATCTGCACGATTTAATTGGTATGCTTGCTACTCCCTTGCAAAGTCTGCTGTACAATCTGTGACTGCAATCGATATCTGCATGATTTAATTGGTATGCTTGCTACTCCCTTGCAAAGTCTGCTGTACAATCTGTGACTGCAATCGATATCTGCATGATTTAATTGGTATGCTTGCTACTCCCTTGCAAAGTCTGCTGTACAATCTGTGACTGCAATCGATATCTGCACGATTTAATTGGTATGCTTGCTACTCCCTTGCAAAGTCTGCTGTACAATCTGTGACTGCATTCGATATCTGCACGATTTAATTGGTATGCTTGCTACTCCCTTGCAAAGTCTGCTGTACAATCTGTGACTGCAATCGATATATGCACGATTTAATTGGGATGCTTGCTGCATACATTGCTACTAAGATTGTTTAATATAAATTTAAGTAGTTCAGCAGTGTTAGTAAATTCCCATATTACATTTGTGAATCCTTGTGTTCTGGCCCAGTGAGCAGTAAATATTTATTGCAGCAGGCCTGGTTTTTGGTAGCCACTCCCATCCTCAGCTGAACTGTTTTCCCAATTTCTAAATGAGAATCACTTCCAATTCAGCCATGGCAGCTACCATACCTATTTAAGCGCTGGAGCTTGGTCACTCGTGGCCTAGGTCACTTGTGCCATTTAATTCCGAAGTGCCATTTATTACAAAGTGCTTTACAACTTACCAAGAATTTACCAAGAATTCACCCAGGAATTCAAACAGGATTCAACAGCCACAGGACTCTGCTGGAAACAACTACTCTGCATCCACAACTGCCTCCAATGCTGTTGCTAAAAATGCCACTGCTGGACATATGTTGCACGGCCAAGTAGACTCTGCTTCTTTACACAGGTTTGCTTGCACTAACTGCATACTCATATAAACTGTTTAGTGGTTGGAAACTTCCTGGTTATAATCAGAGACCATTACCATGTTTACTGCACTTTTTCTTATGTTCTGCCTGTCTGCAAATATCTACAAGTTGCATTGCAATATGCATCCTCCCAGTGTACCACACTCCATATTCATTTCACCTGCTCTGCTTTCCTCACCTTACTCAGCTTCTCATGAGCTGTTAGCTCTCCTGAAATCTCTCTCTCCCTCCAGCAGCTCAAAAACCTCACAAACATTTAAATCCCATTCACATTTGCTTACTCTCTCCCTCCTACTCTTACTTGCAGCTGGTGATATATCACCCAATCCTGGGCCACAGCCTGCTGCCAGACAAGCATCCCCTGCAGACCTGCTTCATACACTTCACAGCCCTCTGTCCACAAATAACCTCAACAACCATCCTCGCTCCAACCTTATTTCCATCCATCCCACCCACAAACACATGCTCCCCCTACCCTGCGGTCTCTAGAATGCCAGATCCGTCCGCAATAAACTTACAGCAGTCCACGACCTCTTCCTCTCCAAATCCGTCAACATCCTCGCACTCACTGAGACATGGCTCACCCCCTCTGACTCTGCCGCAGAGGCTGCCCTCTCCTACGGGGGGCTTCACCTCAGTCACACCCCCAGACCAGACAACAGGACTGGGGGAGGGGTGGGTCTGCTCCTCTCCCCATCCTGCACCTTCCGTGTCCTCACCCCACCTACCTCTCTACAATTCAAATCATTTGAGGCCCACACCATCCGCCTCTACCACCCCCTCCCTGCCATTGTTGCGGTCTTATACCGCCCTCCGGGCTCCACCCCACAATTTCTCGATGACCTTGCCTCCTGGCTCCCTCACATCCTCTCCTCTGACCTCCCCACCATCATCCTTGGGGATTTCAATATTCCCATCGATGAAGCCCAGAGCTCCGCTGTGACCCGGCTACTCACCATTGCCAACTCACTTGGACTAGTACAACACGCCAACACCCCCACTCACACTGCAGGTCACACTCTCGACCTTATATTCACTAAATCCACCACCATTGCACATCTTGACATCGCACCCTTTCCACCCTCAGACCATCACCTTCTCACCTTCAACCTCCTCACGGAAGGCACCTCTAAATTAGCCACCCACCCACCTGGTCGATGGCAGCGAGACCTACGCAAGCTCAACCCTAGTGTCCTTGCTGACCCCCTCCATGCCCTCTCCTCCACTCTCCCCACCCTAACCTGTCCTAATCTCGCAGCAGCTCAGTATCGCCAAACTCTCTCATCAGCCCTAGAGAAAGCTGTTCCACCAATATTTCGCCGCAACCGACCCCCTAACCCCCAGCCCTGGAGCACTACCCATACTCGCAACCTCCAGAGGAAAACACGCGCCGCTGAACGGAAATGGAAAAAAAATAGACTTTACCAGGATTTCCTACAGTACAAGACCAACCTGCTGCAGTTCCACACTGCCCTTGCTCATGCGAAGCAGGAATACTTTAGCAAGCTCATCGGAGCACAAGCTTCCAACCCCCGGCGTCTTTTTGCCACTTTCAACTCCCTGCTTAAACCCACCCCCCCACCCTCCGTTTCCTCCCTCTCTGCCACAGATTTAGCCACCCACTTCACCAGCAAAATTGTCTCCATCCGCCAGGAAATATCCAATCTCCAATCTTCACCTCCAACCCCCTCCCACCCAACTCCTCCTCCACCCTATCCTCCCCTCACATCCTTCCCTCCTACTACGACCGAGGAAGTTAACCACCTACTGCAGACTTCCCATACCACTACTTCCCCCCTTGACCCCATCCCTTCCGATTTACTCCAGCCTCACTTCACGGAATTGGCCCCAGTCCTCACTACCCTGTTCAACCTCTCCCTATCCACAGGCACCTTCCCCTCAGACTTCAAGCAGGCCACTGTACTACCCCTGCTCAAGAAACCCTCCCTCGACCCTTCGCTACCCTCCAACTACCGTCCTATCTCCCTCCTCCCCTTTGCCTCAAAACTCCTTGAGCGCCTGGTTCACAAACGCCTGACCCAGTACCTCAATGCCAACTCACTGCTAGACCCACTCCAATCTGGATTTCGGCCTGCCCACTCAACCGAAACTGCTCTCACCAAAGTGGTCAACGACCTTGCCTTAGCTAAAGCTGAAGGTAAATACTCCATTCTCCTCCTCCTTGACCTGTCAGCAGCTTTTGACACAGTAGATCATCCCCTACTCCTCCAGTCCCTCCAGTCCTTGGGCATTCACAATCTCGCCCTGTCCTGGCTTTCATCCTACCTCTCCAACCGCTCCTTCACGACCGTCTTCAATGAGTCCTTTTCCACCCCCAACCACCTCTCGGTGGGAGTCCCCCAAGGTTCGGTCCTTGGCCCCCTACTGTTCACCCTATACACATCCTCCATTGGCAAGGTTATCTCCTCCATGGGTTTTAACTATCATCTGTATGCAGATGACACCCAGATCTACCTCCACACCCCTGACATATCCACCACTACCATGGACAAGGTCTCCTCCTGCCTATCAGCCATCTCCTCCTGGATGTCCGCTAGGTTCCTGAAACTAAATCTAGACAAAACTGAATTTATGATCTTCCCACCCCGGCCATCCACGAACCTCCCAGATGTGCATGTCACTGTTAACCACACTACCATTCGCCCTACCTCTCAAGCCCGCTGTCTAGGTGTCACCCTGGACTCCGCACTCTCCTTAACTTCCCACATCCAAAACCTCACTAAGTCCTGCAACTTCCACCTTCGTAACATCTGTAAGATTCGCCCTTTCCTGACCACCAAACTCCTCATCCATGCCCTCATAATTTCCCGCCTTGACTACTGCAATGCCCTGCTGTCTGGTCTCCCTATGACCCGAACAGCCCCACTGCAGTCCATCATGAATGCGGCAGCCAGAATTATCCACTGCTCCCATCGCTCCACCACGGCGGATCCGCTCCTAGAATCCCTCCACTGGCTTCCTATCCAGTCCAGAATCAGATTCAAGATACTGTGTCTGACCTACAAATCTGTCCACAAAACCTGTCCAACCTACAATTCCGATCTTACTCAGAGGTACACACCTAGCCGCTCACTCCGCTCTTCCAATGAACTTCGCCTAACCGCCCCCCCGAATCACCCAGTCCCATGCACGCCTCCAGGACTTCTCTAGAGCTGCTCCAACACTATGGAACTCCCTACTTCCACCCATTAGGGCCGCCCCCTCCTTCAACATCTTCAAGAAAGCCCTCAAAACTCACCTTTTCACTCTGGCCTACCACCCCTCACAAGTGCTCTAAACCTACAGCTGAACTCTGGTCCCCTACCATTCGTGTCCTTACCTCTCCCTCTAGATTGTAAGCCTTTGGGCAGGGTCCTCCTCCTTTTGTGTCCTACCTGATCTTGCACCTCCATTACTGTGCACCCATGCTATGCATCTGAGTGAACCTAACCTGCCTAATCTCCATGCTCCATCCAGTGACTGACTAAGCATTACCTTGTACTCATACTATGGTGTGTGATCTGGTTTTCTTGTATTCCTGTATTGTCATATTGCTGTATGTCACCCCTAAATATTGTCTGTAACCTAAATTAATGTTCAGCGCTGCGTAATATGTTGGCGCTTTATAAATACAATAAATAATAATAATAATAATTCTGCACAATGTTGCAAAAATAGCAAAATTGCTTTCTACTGCATCTACTAGATCAATAATAAATAAATTGAAGAACACTGGACCCAGTATTGACCCCTGTGAGACCCCACTGCTAACAGTCACCCATTTTGAATATGATCCACTGACCACAGCTCTTTGTTTTCTGTCCATTAGCCAATTCCCTGTCCATACACACATACTCTTCCCCAGTCCTTGCAGCCTCCACTTTTGCGCCAGACTTTTGTAGGGAACAGTGTTGAAGGCCTTTGCAAACTCCAATTATATCACATCTAAAGCATTCCCAGTATCCACATTAGCGTTCACTACCTCACAAAAGCTGAGCATGTTAGTCAAACAGGACCTGTCTTTAGTAAACCCATGCTGATGCTGAGAAATAAGATTATTTTCTACTATGAAGTTATGTATAGTATCTCTTAGTAACCCATCAAACAGTTTGCATACAACTGATGTCAAGCTTACAGGTATATAATTTCCTGGATCTGATTTCTTGCCCTTCTTCTTAAATAATGGGAAAATGTGAGCTGTACGCTAATCTATTGGAACTCTATTGGAATTGCCAGTTGAAAAAAGAGTCACAAAAGTTAATATAAAGGGGTTTATCGATAACTTAGCTAAATTCTCTTAGGACCCGAGGATGCATGCCATCTGGGCCAGGTGCCTTGTCTATTTTTAATTTATTTAGCCTTGCCTTCACTTCTTCCTGCGTTAGGTATTTAATATTACAGTTGGAAGATTGATACTCTTCTGCAACTGTAATTTGCAACAGTGATGTTTCCCTTGTATAGACAGAAGCAAAGAAAGCATTTAATAACCCTGTCTTACCTCGGTCATCCACCATTGAGTTACCACCTTCATCCTTTAGGAGTCCAATACAGTCAACTTTTTTTTTTTTTTTTTTTAAGAGTTCATCAACTCTCAATCATCAACTCTCAGGAGGATTTTGACATATTGCAACAGGAGCTGGATAAGGAAGGCTATATGGGCACATAAATAGCAAATGAAATTCAATGTTGAAAAATGTAAAGTCATGCATTTTGGTCGTACCAATGGTCTAGCACCATACAAAATAAATACACAGATGGGGACATCAAACTTGGAGCAGGACTTAGGAGTACTCATCGACAACAAGTTAAATAGTCATATTCAATGCCAAGCCGCTGCAGCTAAAGCAAATAAAATGTTGGGATGCGTTAAAAGGGAAATAAAAACTTGAGATGCTAGCATAATATTGCCCCTGTTCTAGTAAGGCCACAACTGAAATATGGAATTCAGTTCTGGGCACCACATTAAAGGAAAGATATTGCAGTTTTAGAGCAGGTGCAGAGACGAGCAACAAAATTGGTACGAGGGATGTAACATCTCTTTTACCAAGAAAGTTTAGATAAACTGGGTTTATTTAGTCTGGAAAAAAGGCGCATTAGAGGAAATCTAATTAACATGTACAAATACTTCAGAGGCAATATAAAAGCTTGGCGGATGAGCTTCTTGTCCCTAGGCCTTCACAAAGGACTAGAGAACATGATGTGTGCATGAAGGAAAAAACATTTTAGCCATTTATTTAGGAAATGGTTCTTTACAGTAAGAGTGATCAAAATTTGGAATGCATTGCTACATAATGTAGTTAGGGCAAATTCTATACCTGCGTTTAAAGGGGGTTTAGATGCTTTCTTTGCGTTGAAAAACTGCCTGGTGGTGTTGATCAGGGGATTTTATCTGATTGCCATCTGGAGTCGGTAAGGAATTGTGTTCCCTTTGGGGGCTACTTGGACCAAGCTTTGTAAGGGTTTTTCACCTTCCTCTGGATCAACAGGGATATGTGAGGGTGCAGCCTAGTGTTGTACCAAATGTTCTGGTTGAATTTGATGGACGTATTTCTTTTTTCAACCCAAATAACTATGTAACTATGTGCCCCAGCTAGGTCAAGTCCTATCTATTATTTGACATAAGAACCCAGGGAAAAGAAAAATAGCAGCACCTTATATACTCGCAAGCAAGCCAAATTTTTTACCCCCCAAAAGTGGCCCAAAAGTTGGGGGGTCGGCTTGCTTGCGAGTTATGTTCCAGTATGGGTAGGTGGGTGGGTAGGTAGTGCCCCTACCCGCTCCCCCCACGGCCGCCGCTGCTATTACCTTAGGCGGCGCCGCTTCCTCTATCCCCGTCCTGCTCAAGTAACTAATTCACAGCAGCGCGCCCCTCGGCGGCTGCTGTGTAATGACGGAGGAAACCATAGAGAGCGGTTCCCATAGTAACGGCGATACATATCGCTACAATATTTGCAGTTGCCACATCTGTAATTACCCTTAGGGCGTCTGATAGTTAGCCAATTCTGAGGTAGAGGTGAGCAAAACTCACTTCTAGTTAGGGTAGCCCCTAAAGTTGGGGCTCTCCTAAAGGCGGGTGGGATCTCTGGTTATTATTGCCCAGTTTCTTTTAATGGTTTGAGTTAGTTTCCTCGACATGGGGGTATAATCAAATGTGAAAGTGAAGGGGTTCTTTCCCTGATTTTTGGGGGGTCTGGTAAGGAGGGAGGTTCTATTCCTATTTCTAGCCTTATCTTGTGCCTCCTGGAGGGAATGTTTGTCATACTTTCTAGCTTGCA
This sequence comes from Hyperolius riggenbachi, assembly GCF_040937935.1. NCBI lineage: Eukaryota > Metazoa > Chordata > Amphibia > Anura > Hyperoliidae > Hyperolius > Hyperolius riggenbachi. The sequence continues at coordinate 194,827,302 of NC_090653.1, read as the reverse complement.
AACGTGCTGTTAGTTCCTGTGCTTGCTCCTCAAAGGTAACCAGGTTGGAGTTATTCCGTGTGAGGCGTAAGTACTGGCCGTATGGCAGGGAGGTTTTAACATGTTCCGGATGAAAACTGTTCCTGTGTAACAACGAGTTAACAGCTGTGGCCTTCCTGAATCCCTCACAAATCAACCTTGCTCCATCAGGCCTGATCTTCAGGTCCAAAAAATTGATGGATTTATTGCTTATCTCGGAGGTGAAGCGCATATTTACTTGGTTGTCATTGAGAAGGTCCATGAACGCCTCAAATTCATCTGTTCCACCCCGCCACACGACCAGCACATCGTTCACATAACGGGCCCATGTTTCAATGTTATGTCTAAACAGATTCTTCGAACTCCTCACATAGTCCTCCTCCCAGGCTCCCAGGAGGAGGCCCGCATAGGTATATGCCACAGAGGTCCCCATGGCTGTCCCGGAGGTCTGGTGGTACCACCTTCCATCAAAAAGGAACGCGTTGTGCGTCAAGATAAATCTTAGACATTCGCACAAGAAGTCCTTGTAGCCTTCATCTTTGTTTGTTTTGTCCAGGAACCTGCGAACCGCCCTCATTCCTTCCTCGTGGGGTATTCTACTATAAAGACTCTCCACACCAATTGTGGCTAGTTTGTACCCTGGCCTCCACGTCACACTTTCGACGAGGTTGATCGTGTCTAGTGTGTCAGCCAGGTAGGCCGGTACCCCAGCGAGTAGGGGACGTAACAGGTGGTCCAGGAACCGAGACAGCCGTTCCGTTAGCGAGCCGCACCCCGAGACGACGGGTTTTTTTTAGCGGACTTATGTAGCTTAGGAAGGTGGTACCACACAGGGTGACGGGGGGACAAGGGGAGTAGGTCAACTGCCAACCTCTGTGACATGTACCCTTTTTCCACTCCTCGTCTAAGCAGAGTACACAGGGTAGATTGGTATTTAGCCGTGGGGTTGCTACTCAACCTGGTGTAGTACTCTTGCTTAATTGTCTATGGGCTTCCCTGGTGTAAAACTCAGTGGACATAATTACCACATTCCCCCCTTTGTCCGCCTGTTTTATCACCAGGTCGCGGTGCTGCCTGAACCATCTAATGGCTGTCCTATCGGCCTTACTCAAATTGTTCGGGGCTCCTTCATAACAGAGAGCCTTCATCTCAGCTGCGACCTGGTGAAGAAACTGATCAATAGGCGAACCGGGGGGAATGGGTATGGAGCGTGTGGATTTGCAGGCTCTAAAATTCCTGGGGTTCCCAAGGGATAGATTGCACGTTGACCTCACTTCACTCTCCACATCAAGGGCACCTCTCTCCTCCCATAGCTCCTCCTCAAGGTGCCCTTGATGTGGAGAGTGGAGTGGAGTGGAGAGTGGAGTGAGGTCAACGTGCAATCTATCTATAAGTAAAAAAGAGTTTAAAAGCACATCTCACAGATCCAGCTAACCGGAGTGTACGCCATCCAGGCTTCCCCGCAGTAACGCTGGCATCCGTCCTCTCCGTTGAAGTGTTCAGCGTGCGTGTCCAAGGCTCCGCCCTACGCGTTTCGTCACTCAAGGGGCGTGACTCATCGGGGCGCTGGACACGTTCGCACGCTAGGAAGTAAATGTATGCGAGTGCCCGCCCTTCCTGCCTCCTACTCCACTGTAAGCCCTGACTAGGGTGCGCGTCATTTGGTCTAGCCAGCGGTGGGGGCGGAAACCTGGCGGGACGTAACTTTAACATTAAATCATACGAGTACAATTAAAAAATAGTGTGACACTTGACAATAGTCATTGCTTATAAATCCCAACCTGCATCTCCGCCAAGCGGGATTCTGTACCATGCAGTATGGTCATTATCCGTTTAGTTTCAACGCGTATTTATACACTAAGGTAACAGTAATATTTCATTTTAAATACTTATATCCCACCTTCTCTCCCACCCACATACATACTACCCCACTATAAAACCATCATAAGAACCAAAACAGCTCATTTTAACATAAAAAGAACTAGTAGGGCAAAAACTATACCCTGCCACTTTCTCACTAAAAAAATGTAATTTTATCAAAAAGCCCCTGCACAGCCCACATAAACTATATAGGTATGTCTGGCCTTTATATCTAAAAACCATTATATCGCCCCCCCTCCCTTCTCCTCTCCCCAGACCCACCTGAATAGGTGGACTTAGCATAAATTGGTTTGTAAAACCAGTCACTCATACATCAGTCAGGATCTATGAACGATTAATCGCACAGGACCACTAGCGATACTAAAAAGGCTCATAACCAAAGAATTTTACTAATCATTGGAGATAAAACAATTCATGTCCACCTCAATATTTAGACCACCCAGTGATAGAGTCCCCAGTCTATGGATCCATCTTTTTTCCAGTTTAGATAATTCCCTGACTCGGTTACAGCCCCTCCAACTACGGGCCAGTTTCTCTAACACACAAAAGTTTAAACTATCCGAATTGCAAAAATGTTTCTCTCTAAAGTGGGCAGAGACACTGTGGTCCTCATGCCCTTTTCAAATTTTATAAATATGCTCTCTAATGTGGGTTTTTAAATCTCTAGTAGTTCTACCCACATATTGGACCCCGCAAGTACACCATAACAGATACACCACATACGTAGACGTGCATGTGACAAACCTTTTGATCTTAACGTTTTTCTGATTATGAAAGGAGGTGATAGATCTTACTGTTTCTCTCCTATTAGACAGACCACATCCCTGACATCCACCACATGGGTAAAACCCAGGTTGCTGCTACTCGCTTCCCCTCTGACCCAATGGCGGGTCCACACAGCTGGGAACAAGAGCATCCCGAAGGTTCGGTGCCCTCCGGTAAATAAAGTTTGGTTTGTCAGGGAGTGCTCTCATCAAAATCGGGTCACTAGTCAGAACTGGCCAGTATTTTTTAAAGATACTTTCCACCTGTTTGTATTGTATACTGAAATTACTAATAAACGCAAGCTCACTCTGTGTGCGTGGTACCACTGGTTTTTCCGCCACCAACATATCTCTATCCATATTCCTCACACCTTCGATTGTGGCGTCCAATTGGTCCTGCTTATATCCCTTTTTTACAAAACAGTTCTTAAGGACCTCTGCTTGTTCATAATAGTCTACAAGATTTTTACAATTTCTACGTAACCTCACCATTTGTCCCTTAGGGACTCCCCTCAGCCACTGAGGATGGTGGCAGCTTTCAGTAGGGATGAAGCCATTTCTATCAGTATGTTTAAAAAAACATTTAGTTTTTATCTCTCCTCCTTCCAGAAAAATGTTTATATCCAAAAAATGTATACATTGTTTGTCATACTCCAGAGTGAGCTTGATATTTGGCCACAGTGAGTTCAAGATCTCAAAATACACTTTAAGACCTTCTTCTGTTCCTCTCCACATCACAATGAGGTCGTCAATATAACGACCCAACATTATTATGTTTGGGGTGCCCCTCTCAATAGCCAACTCCTCCCACCTCCCCATATACAAGTTAGCCAGGGATGGAGCGAAGGACGCCCCCATAGCACATCCATACTTCTGTTGGTAGTATTCCCCCTTATACCAGAAGTAATTTTTAGTCAATGCAAATCTTAATAACTCTAGTAAAAATTCAATTTGGTGAGCATTTAGGATAGCATCTTCTTCCATATAGTGCTTAACAGCTTCCAACCCTTCCTCGTGGGGTATGTTTGTGTACAGAGAACTAACGCCAACCGTCCCCAGTATCATCCCCTTTTCCACTTTTACCCTCTCTAGAACCCTCAATGTGTGGCCCGTGTCCCTCAACACCCTCGAAAGATTTGCCACCAAAGGTTGCAGGAATGTGTCTAGGTACATACCCAATCTATGGGTGATCGACCCAATCCCGCTAACGATTGGTCGACCGGGTGGGTCGATAAGACTCTTGTGGACTTTAGGGGTTTGGTAGATGACTGGTACCCTGGGGGCCGAGGGGACCAGGTAGCTGTATTCCCTATCACTTAGCATCCCCTCATCCAGTCCACCCCTTAGCAACCCAATCAATTCTTGTTTGTATTTAGAGGTAGGGTTCCCAGGCAATTTACTGTATGTATTAGCATCAAACACTAGTTTGTCAAGTTCACCAAAATACTGGTCTTTTGTTAAAACAACCACTCCTCCCCCCTTATCAGCAGGGCATATAACGAGATTTTTGTTTTCCAAAATATTCTCCATTTCTTTTTTATATCCCCCTACCTTCTGTTCTGGTATTCTCTCTATTTCCCCGCCCAACAATCTCTTGAACACTTCCACACTATTTTGGCTACTCCCTATTTGGGGATTAAAAGTGGAGTTGTTCCGTAGGTCCGTATGCTGGTATCTGGAAGTTGAATTAACCCGTTGGGTCGGTCCTTCTTTATCAAGAAAGTACCGCCGTAGATTAATTTTCCTCACAAATTTTTGTAAGTCGATATATGTATCAAACTTACTCAAATTCTTAGGGGGAGCAAATTTCAACCCCTTGTCTAACATTCTTAATTCCCCTCTTGTTAAACTAGTCCCACGGATATTAAAAAAACTTTTTTCTGCCAGCCCCCTGCAGCCGTCCTGTGCCCACCTGCCCCGGTCAATCCTCAACGATCCTCCAGTCCCCACCCGTGGCGCAGTGTCGGTTCCACCATCTTGCAAGTCGACAGCCACTGCACCTCATTTGCGCTCCCAGTGCTGGGAGTGTCCTGCAAAGGCGCAGTATGAGAAAAACTCATACTGCGCCTGCACAGGATGCTCCCGGTGGAGGTAGTGCGAACGAGAATGCGCGCCCAAGGCCATGCAGGCGCAGTAGCCGTCGACTTGCAAGATGGCGATACTGAAACTGTGCCGCAGCGGGGGATCGGAGGATCGTTGAGGACCGGTGTGGGCGCATGGCAGCTGCAGGGGGCTGGCAAGTGTAACTCTTTAATTTTTTTTTAACTATCTTCAGTTTCCTTTAGATTAAGAAATCATATGCACATATAAATAATGAATAAAAAATGAACACAAACGCCATCTAGCTTATAGCAATGCGAATGACATTGTAGTTACCAAATGTGAATCAAAATGTATAACAAATTATAACAAATATCAAATCCTTACTCAAATTGGAGCTGAGGTGGAATCATAATATGGGAACAAGAGTTCCTTATTGGTCTCAAGAATACAATTTTGGATGTTTTTTGCCCTGATCTTCCTGGTATATTTTTTCTGGAATAATCTATGAATTTCTTATGTTTCTCCAATTTTTCTTTTAGAATCAATTTTTATTTGATAGACACCAGTCAGGCTCGGCCATACTCGGTGCAGTTGGTAACTCCCAAATATATGCAGAAGTCCAGGATTTGATGCAAGTGATGTTTATTTACAGTGAAAGGTACATGCAATGTTCAAGCAGGGTTTCCAAAACATAATGCAGGAACAGGTTGCAACACAAGTTCATATATGCAGGAATATTACCCAGTGACTGGCAAACGGATAAAAGTCCAGGAGCAGATATGCAGGTTGAATCAGGAACAGACATGCAGGTTATCTAGGAACAGGTTTAACCAGAAACATGCATACAGGCAAGGAAATTCAGGTACTCCAGACATGAACAGGTATTCAGGCATGAAGTCCAGATACTCAGAGCAGGAACAGGCATACAGGCAACTCCAAGAGCTCAGGACATCAACAGGAACACAGGCTTGGAATCCACATACTCAGAACAGGAACCAGGACATAGGAACTTAGGACATGAACACCAGATACAAAAGTTGGCGATCAGGGAAGCTGAGGTCCAGCTGCACTAAGCTAGGCTAGACAATACAATGCAACAGCAAAGCCTGCTGGGATATCAGGATGCTAAATGCTTCCACTAATGGAGTAATTACCCTGCAGGTGATGGAACACCCATGCATATGCAGTGCTTGCTGATCACTGCAGAGGCAGGGAATCCTGACAACACCATTTTAGGTTATTGACTATGATTTGAATTGATGTTTGTTATTGAGAAATAATTCACTTATGGTGCAACATTATTGGCCACATTATCTTTTTATTGGTGATGTTTTTCTCAGTAGTGGTGTGTGTGGTGGTCGAAGAAGATACACACATACTGTTCTCCACTCAGTTGTTTGTTTGTTTTTTTGGAGGGGCATATGGTGTTTTTTTGTTCTTGTGTTTTTGGCACATTATTTTTTTTGTCACTTTTTTTCGTTCAGGTGGTGTAGTTGACTCAGCTGATGTGAGTACAGCTGGGTCGCCTTTAGAAATGTCTTTAGTACAATTGTCTTGCACTACTAATAACAGTATTTCTATCTTATATATTTTTATATGTTTTCCTACATTTTTCTAGATGGCACATTTGGATTTTTGCTTCTCAGAAGACTTTGCAAGTTTACCGCACTACAAATTACTTATTTGTTTTTCTTTATATATGCGCTCAGCACTTTATTGGATCCGTGGTATGTTCTTGAGTCATTTTTGGTAATTTGTATTTATTGTATATTGTAAACTTATTTTTTATATTTATATATTTACATATTTGATGTATTTTATAAAACTGAATTTGCACTTACAGATTGGTATAAACATTATCTATGGATTTGATATTGTTATTGTAAAGGATAGCGGAGATGCCGCCGCATGGGCAAGCGGCAGGGCGGCCATCTCCGCATTCCAGCCAGCGGCTTCTGCCACGCAGCTACATGCTGCTGGTTCGCCTGGTCCTTCTAGTGCACACAGGTTAAGAGCTACGCGCGCGCGCCAGGCGACAGGACCTTTATGCAAGTAGAAGGGGAGTCAGCTGATCAGGCCGATCAGCTGACTCCAGCTATGCTCCGGATTGGCTGAGTGACTGGGGCGGTGCTGTGGAGCACTCTGTGTATTTATAGGGCTTGCCTGTCAGTTGCAATTTGTCTGCTGTTGCGAATGCTAACGTGTGAGCGCTCAGACCCTAGTCAGATCTTACAGTGTGCTAGAACCAGCCAGAGCTGGGAATTCACACTTAGTCAGATTCTGTTGATATCTTTAAGTACTATTATATTGATAGACTTGTGTACCATTCTTTAGTCTAGTTCCCAGGTGTTGAAACCAAGGACTTCACACCTAGACAAGGTTATTGCTATATCGCTATTGTACATCTATTAGTCTAGTTCCCAGGTGTAGAAACCAAGGACTTCACACCTAGACTAGGTTATTGCTATATCGCAATTGTACATCTGTTAGTCTAGTTCCCAGGTGATGAAACCAAGGACTTCACACCTAGACTAGGTTATTGCTATATCGCTATTGTACATCTGTTAGTCTAGTTCCCAGGTGTTGAAACCAAGGACTTCACACCTAGACTAGGATTGCTATATTACTGCTGTATTATCTGTTATGATCTCTCGCTCTCCTGACTACTCTCTTGGTTGCTGATTCGGTACTTCTGCCTATCTGTCTACTGTTGCCGACTCTGCCTGTACCTGGATACCGAATCAGCCTTCCGCCTCTGTACTGTATCTGTCCGTTCGTTGCTGACCTTCCTTGTCTGACATTTCTATCCCCACTAGTGGGTCTACCACTAGTAAGGGAAATCTTTAGGGCTGTCACCTAACCCTTAGGTGATCAGTCTTACTGTACTATCTGTGACACTTGTTCCTCAGGTGTCTGTTAGCTGCAAATAGTGTCTGTTGATCACCTGCCCCTCAGGAGATCATCTTGCAGCTCAGTCAGTAGTCCCTGCTTCTCAGGGGTCCACTGGCTGCAGTACAGTCTGGTTCCCTGCTCCTCAGGGAATCCTTGGCTGTAGTACAGTCTTAATCACTCATTCCACCTGTGACCTCACTTGCAGCACCGTCAGTGGTCCCTGCCCCTCAGATGTCCACTGGCTGCAGTACAATCTGAATTCCCTGCTCCCCAGGGAATTCTTGGCTGCAGTATAGTCTGTATTCCCTGCTCCTCAGGGAATCCTAGGCTATTGTTTAGCCTGGGTCACCTGCCCTTCAGGTGATCATTCTCTTTCTCACCGCCAGTGGTCCCTGCTGCTCAGGCGTCCACTGGCTGCAGTACAGTCTGAATCCCCTGCCCCTCAGGGGATCCTTGGCTGCAATATTGTCTGTGTCTCCCGCTCCTCGGGAGATAACTTCTCTTATTACTGTTGCACCAAACACAATACCACATTAGGTGTCCTGTGTCTAGCTATACTTGTGTCATTGGTGATTCTATAGATCACCACATAATCAGGTATATGTAATGGATTGCGGAGACACCGCCGCACGGTCTGACAGCGGGGCGGCTGATTCCGCGTTCAGACCAGCAGTTTCTCCGCAGCAGCATGTGTCTAGTTTGTCTGAGCCTAGTAGTGCACACAGATAGAGAGCTACGTGCGCGCGCTAACAGGCAGGCCCTTTATGCCAATAGGAGAGGGATGAGCTGATCAGGACGATCAGCTGATCCCAGCGCAGTAGGTGATTGGTTGAATGGGACTGGGCGGCGCGGAGGAGCGCTTTGCTATATATACTTCTCGCCTGTCAGTGGCTGGTTGTCTGCTGTTGCGAATGCTTATGTGTTAGCACTCAGACCATAGTCAGATCCCTCAGTGTGTTAGAACCAGGTGGACCTGGGAATTCACACTTAGCCAGATTACTGTGTTATTACTGTGTTATTACTGTGTTATACTTTAGACCAGTTCCAGGGTGTTGAGACCACGGACCTCACACCCAAGATTAGGGATACTGTGTCATTGCTGTGTTATTCTTTAGACCAGTTCCAGGGTGTTGAGACCACGGACCTCACACCCAAGATTAGGGATACTGTGTCATTGCTGTGCTATTCTTTAGATCAGTTCCTGAGTGTTGAGACCACGGACCTCACACTCTAGACTAGGCCTCTGCTTGATATCTGTTATGACCTATTGCTCTGTTGACTCTTCTCCTGCTCTCTGATTCGGTACCTTTGCATAACTGATTACCTGTTGCCAACCCTGCCTGTCCCTGGTTACCGAATCAGTCTTCTGTCTCTGTACTTTATCTGCTCGTGTGTTGCTGACCCGGCCTGGCCGACCTTTCTACCTGTGACACCCCCCCCCCCCCCCTCGGTGGGGTGTCCAGTAGCTGCAGGGACTCCCCGTCTCTCAGAGGGACCTCTCTGCAATCCAGTCAGGGACTCCATCTAATAAGAGTCCTTTGACTGCAGTAGAGTCTGACTCCCAGCTGTTCAGGGTATCACTGGCTCTCCAGGTATCTCCAACCCTAACTAGGAGATACTCAATATACGGTCTAGGGTCACCTGCTCTTCAGGTGCTCCAGGCTCATATACTGTTGCACGAAACACTTACACTTTATCAGGTGTCCAGACGTTAGTAATACTTGTATTATTGGTGATTCTACAGATCATCAATAATCAGGTATATATCTGTATTCTTGGTGATACTGCAGATCACCAATAATCAGATTCTCTCTGTGTGCTGACACCGATCGTTACAGTATAGAATCTGTATTATTGGTGATACTGCAGATCATCAATAATCAGAAAAATCTGTGTTGCTGACACCAATCGTTACAGAACAGCAGACCAAAAACAATATGAACGCACTGTGCAGCCAAGTTGAAGAAATAGCCACTTCGGTGGATAACCTCATAAGGGTGCTTGATTCCCAACAGACTCAGATCACACAACTGTCTGGGTCAGTACAGGTCCTTCAAACGGCTGTGAATTCAGTGCAATCCCCTCCAGTTACAGACCTTCGCATGTCTGTACCTGAAAAGTTTTCTAGACATACATCTGACTTTCAGAACTTCAGAAATCGAGTGTTATCATATTTTGAGTTGAGGCCTACCCTGTCAGGAACTGAGCCTCAGAGAGTTACATTTATAAAGACCCTTTTGTCAGGAGATTCACAAACATGGGCATATAGTCTTCATGCAGGACATGAGGCAGTATCATCAGTTGAGGAATTTGTTAAGGCCATGACCATTATATATGATGATCCGGATATTGCTTCCACCGCTGAATGGAAGCTAAAGACCCTGAACCTACGCGGCAGAGTTCAGGAAGTGGGCTGTTTCAGCTAGATGGGGAACGTATGCACTGTTAGACTGTTTTCTGTCAGGTTTATCTGATGCAGTTTCTGATTTGATGTTAGGACATCCTGAGCCCAAGTCCATAGATGAGGCAATATCTTTAGCAGTACGGGTAGATCGCCGCTAACGCTATCAAAGACAGACCCGGGGTAGAAATGCTGTAAGATATGTCTCCTAAGCCTCCTCTCCACCCTTGTCACCTCCGCCTGAGCCGATGCAAATCGGACACTCTAGATTGACGCAGGTGGAAAAGAATTGCAGGAAATGACTCTGTTTATACTGTGCTGAGGAGGGTCACAAGGTTCAGAATTGTCCTAAGAAGTCGGGAAACGCTGCCGCCTAGGTGTAGTCAGAGGTAATACCCTAGGCGAGCAGTCTTTACCTCTAAACAACAATCGTCTGCTCCTTCCCTGCTCCATTACGTGGGAAGGTCAGACTATTTCCGCAGAGGCCTTTGTGGACTCTGGCTCTGCGGCCAACTTCATAGATTATGATTTTGCAAAAAGATTGGGGATTCCCTTACTCCCGCTAGACCGGCAGATTTTGATCACTGCAGTAGATGACTCTCCGTTACAGAATTAACAACCTCTTTCTCAGACCCCCCTGTTGGTGTGTAATGTAGGGGTGTTACATAAAGAGAGTTTACAATTCCTGGTCCTGCAAATGGCCACCTCCACCATTATCCTTGATATGCCTTGGTTGCAACTTCACTCCCCTCAGATTGACTGGGCTTCTGGTCAGCTAAAGAGCTGGTCGACCCATTGTCATCATCATTGTTTGGAGAAAGTTACTGTTTGTGCTACCAAGATTCAGGTTAAAGGAGTGCCAGTGCAGTATGCGTAATTTGCTGATGTGTTCTGTCCGAAATCCGCAGATAAACTCCCACCTCACCGTTTGATTGTCCCATTGATTTAAGATCTGGTTGTATGCCTCCCTGGGGTCACCTTTATAATCTATCAGGACCTGAGAAAGTGGCAATGCAGGAGTACATTAAGGAGAACTTGGCCAAAGGCTTCATCCGCCCGTCCCGGTCACCAGCTGGGGCAGGTTTCTTTTTCGTACAGAAAAAAGACGGTGGCCTCCGACCCTGCATTGACTACTGAGGGTTGAATAAGATTATGGTAAAAAATCGTTACCCATTGCCTTTGATTGACGATTTATTCGCTCAGGTGACCAATGCCAGTATCTTCTCCAAGTTGGACTTACGAGGTGCATACAACCTGGTACGGATTAGAGACAGTGACGAATGGAAGACGGCGTTCAACACGCCCGACGGGCACTACGAGTATTTGGTTATGCCCTTCGGGTTGTGTAATGCCCCTGCCGTCTTCCATGAGTTGATCAATGAGGTTTTTAGGGAGGTACTGGGGAAATTCGTGCTAGTGTATCTAGACGACATACTGATCTTTTCCCCTAATCTAACGGAACATTGTAAACATGTCAAGTTTGTCTTAAAGAAATTGAGACAAAACTCACTGTACGCCAAATTAGAAAAGTGCCTTTTCGAGGTCACCTCAGTTCCGTTTTTAGGATATATTATCTCTACGTCTGGTCTCTCCATGGATCCAGAAAAATATTCTGCTGTTTTGGAGTGGCCACAACCTGTGGGGTTGAAGGCACTCCAAAGATTTTTGGGTTTTGCCAATTACTACAGAAGATTCATCAAGGGGTTCTCCTCGGTAGTATCACCCCTCACCAGTCTTACCAAGAAAGGGGCTGATACTTACCACTGGTCAGCAGAGGCACATTCTGCCTTTTCCACACTGAAAAAACTGTTCTGTTCTGCTCCCATTTTGAAACATGTAGATGTCACCTTCACCTTCCCCTTCATATTTGAGGTTGATGCGTCAGAAGTTGGTTTTGGGGCTGTACTGTCTCAACGCTCCGGTTTGCAAGGCAAACATCACCCATGTGCCTTATTTTCCCGTAGGTTCTCTCCTGCTGAGAAGAACTACAATATTGGCAACCGAGAGCTTTTGGCCATTAAACTAGCCTTTGAAGAATGGGGACATTGGCTAGAAGGGGCAGAGCATACTATTACAGTCTATACAGATCATAAGAACCTGGAGTACATGGAAGGGGCCAAAAGACTTAGTCCTCGACAGGCTTGTTGGTCCTTATTCTTTTCAAGATTCAGATTTGTCATAACGTACACACCAGGTAGTAAGAACGTCAAAGCAGACGCACTATCTAGGTGTTTGAGCCTGAGACAGTACAGTCTTCAACCCCTGAGACCATCCTACCCCAGAAAGTAGTCTTGGCAGCTACTGAGACCTGGGAGGACTGGACGGCTACTCTGGGCCCTTACCAACAGGATGTTCCTGAAGGGAAGCCTGAGGGGGTTTTGTTTGTACCACTTCCTTTTCGCCTACAACTCCTACAATTGTTCCATTCCCATAAGAATGCAGGGCATCCTGGGGCTGCCCGAACCCAGGATTTGGTGGCCAGATGCGCTTGGTGTCCTACGCTGGCACTAGATTGTAAGGAGTTTGTAAGAGAGTGCTCCGTTTGTGTCAGAAGCAAGCCCTCTTGCCAGGCACCAGTGGGTACTTTACAACCCCTACCAGTGCCAAATGAACCCTGGACTCATTTGTCAATGGACTTTGTAAGAGAACTCCCCAGGTCTGAGGGTAGGACGGTCATTTGGGTGGTAGTTGATAGGTTCAGTAAGATGGTTCATTTCATCCCTCTGAAAGGACTCCCCTCGGCCCAGGAGTTAGCTGATCTCTTCATTCAGCACATTTTCCGGCTGCATGGCATTCCGAAGAATGTAGTGTCAGATCGGGGAGTCCAGTTTGTGTCAAAATTTTGGAGAGCCTTTTGCCATCAGTTAGGAATGGACCTTTCATTTTCATCAGGCTACCACCCACAAACCAATGGTCAGACCAAAAGAGTTAACCAGTCTCTTGAGCAGTTTCTCAGATGTTATGTGGCAGATGCACAGTCCGATTGGGTAAAGTTTTTACCGTTCGCGGAATTCGCACATAACAATCTGAAGAGTTCTTCTTCAGGATTTTCCCCGTTTTTAGGTAGTTTCGGGAAAATCTCCCAAGTTTGCTCCATTACCTGTGGCATCTACCCCATTTCCGGCCCTGGAGGATTGGCAAAGGGCATTGAAGGAGATTTGGGGAATGGTTAAGAGGAATTTAGGGAAAGCCTTCCAGACTCAGAAGAAACAGGCAGATAAGAGACGGTCTGTAGAGTGGAAGTTTTCTCCAGGGGTCATGGTGTGGGTATCTACTCAACATTTAGCATTAAAACAACTGTCACCTAAGTTGGGACCCAGATTTGTAGGCCCATACCCAGTGTCCAGAAAGATTAATGATGTCACTTATGCGATTGATCTCCCAGCCAGCATGAGAGGTGTGAGATCATTCCATGTTTCTCTGTTGAAGCCAGCGTTGCATGTGGATTCCTCTCCCCCCCCCCCCCCCCCCCCGTGATGGTTGACGATCAACCTGAGTATGAGATCAAGAAGATATTGGATTCTCGGCTAGTGCAAAATTCTGTACAGTATCTGGTCCACTGGAAGGGGTATGGGCTAGAGGAGAGAACTTGGGTGCTGGATTGTCTGAGGCATGCTGAGGAATTAAAGAAGGAGTTTCATGACTTTCACCCTGAGAAGCCGGGTAGGAAGTGTCCGGGGTCCACTCCTCAGGGAGGGGGGGGGGTACTTTAAAGGATAGCGGAGATGCCGCCGCATGGGCAAGCGGCAGGGCGGCCATCTCCGCGTTCCAGCCGGCGGCTTCTGCCGTGCAGCTACATGCTGCTGGTTCGCCTGGTCCTTCTAGTGCACACAGATTAAAAGCTATGCGCGCGCCAGGCGACAGGACCTCTATGCAAGTAGAAGGGGAGTCAGCTGATCAGGCCGATCAGCTGACTCCAGCTATGCTCCGGATTGGCTGAGTGACTGGGGCGGCGATGTGGAGCGCTCTGGGTATTTATAGGGCTTGCCTGTCAGTTGCAAGTTGTCTGCTGTTGCGAATGCTAACGTGTGAGCGCTCAGACCCTAGTCAGATCTTACAGTGTGTTAGAACCAGCCGGAGCTGGGAATTCCCACTTAGTCAGATTCTGTTTATATCTTTAAGTACTATTATATTGATAGACTTGTGTACCATTCTTTAGTCTAGTTCCCAGGTGTTGAAACCAAGGACTTCACACCTAGACAAGGTTATTGCTATATCGCTATTGTACATCTGTTAGTCTAGTTCCCAGGTGTTGAAACCAAGGACTTCACACCTAGACCAGGATTGCTATATTACTACTGTATTATCTGTTATGATCTCTCGCTCTCCTGACTACTCTCTTGGTTGCTATTTCGGTACTTCTGCCTATCTGTCTACTGTTGCCTACTCTGCCTGTACCTGGATACCGAATCAGTCTTCCGCCTCTGTACTGTATCTGTCCGTTCGTTGCTGACCTTGCTTGTCTGACATTTCTATCCCCACTAGTGGGTCTACCATTAGTTAGGGAAATCTTTAGGGCTCTCACCTACCCCTTAGGTGATCAGTCTTACTGTACTATCTGTGACACTTGTTCCTCAGGTGTCTGTTAGCTGCAAATAGTGTCTGTTGATCACCTGCCCCTCAGGAGATCATCTTGCAGCACAATCAGTGGTCCCTGCTCCTCAGGGGTCCACTGGCTGCAGTACAGTCTGGTTCCCTGCTCCTCAGGGAGTCCTTGGCTGTAGTACAGTCTTAATCACTCATTCCACCTGTGACCTCACTTGCAGCACCGTCAGTGGTCCCTGCCCCTCAGGTGTCCACTGGCTGCAGTACAATCTGAATTCCCTGCTCCCCAGGGAATTCTTGGCTGCAGTATAGTCTGTATTCCCTGCTCCTCAGGGAATCCTAGGCTATTGTTTAGCCTGGGTCACCTGCCCTTCAGGTGATCATTCTCTTTCTCACCGCCAGTGGTCCCTGCTGCTCAGGCGTCCACTGGCTGCAGTACAGTCTGAATCCCCTGCCCCTCAGGGGATCCTTGGCTGCAATATTGTCTGTGTCTCCCGCTCCTCGGGAGATAACTTCTCTTATTACTGTTGCACCAAACACAATACCACATTAGGTGTCCTGTGTCTAGCTATACTTGTATTATTGGTGATTCTGCAGATCCCAACATAATTAGGTATAGCATCTGTATTATTGGTGATACTGCAGATCACCAATAATCAGAAAAATCTGTGTTGCTGACACCAATCGTTACAGTTATCATTTTTGATGCACATTTTGTAACTACAATGTCATTTACATTGCTATAAGCTAGATGACGTTTGTGTTCATTTTTTGTTCATTTTTTCTATGTACATGTAATTTCTTGATTAAGCGGTACCATTTGTCTGCCACTAGATGGTGGCATATGGTTGTATTTCTGCTCTTCATTATACAGTATGTATTCATATGTACAGACTAACCAGCAAGCTCATGGTGAACCAGAACTCATTGGAGTGTGTGAGAGGCTGCAATGGTCCTAAAAGCCCCCTTACTAAAATACTAAGGAAAACAAAAGTTTGCTTTCTTAAAACAGAAATAATTCATTATATGTGTAACACTGTTCAGAAGTATTATGATTTACAAATTACATTTATTATATTTGGAGTCAAATAAAAATTGACTCTAAAAGAGAAACAGATATTCATATATTATTCATGAAAAAATATATACACTTTACTACTATACCAGTAAAAAACAAAAAAACATCCAAAATTGTACTCTTTATTGAGGCTAATGGGGACTCTTGTTTCCATGAATCCACCTCATCTCCAATTTGAGTAACCTGCGTATAAGGATTTGAAATTGTTATAATCATTTTTGATGCACATTTTGTAACTACAATGTAATTTGCATTGCTAAAAGCTAGACAGCGTTTGTGTTCATTTTTAGTTCATTATTTATATGTACACAAGATTTGTTGGTTAAGCTGTACCACTTGTCTGCGACTAGCATGGTAGCAGGTTGTATTTTTGCTCTTGATGATATGCATTTATTATATATCATTATTTGTATAAAACCATTCAGAATCATCATAGATTATGGATTACATTCCATATATTGTGCTTTATATTATCATTATTATGTGCGCTACTTTTTTTTCCCCGGGGGTCTAATGTCATATAATAGATAGGATGTGACCTAGCTGGTACGCCACATTGTGACATAAGGTGGGGCTACGTCACATGCATGGCCATGCATGATACGTATTGAGAAAGTAGATGCCGAGCTTTTAGTATTTACAGTATATGAGCGCATGGCTTAGAGACAGTCACCTTTGAGAAAGCGGCGGAGCCATGGAACGTGTGACGCGTTTAGGGGATGGAGTGACAGTGCAGCGAGGTCCTTGTCCAGCACACTACTATAAGTACAGTGGGATGCAAAAGTTTGGGCAACCTTTTTAATCGTCATGATTTTCCTGTTGGTTGTTACGATAAAAAAATCAGTTAAATATATCATATAGGAGACACAGACAGTGATATTTGAGAAGTGAAATGAAGTTTATTAGATTTACAGAAAGTGTGCAATAATTGTTTAAATAAAATTAGGCAGGTGCATAAATATAGGCACTGTTAAAATTTTATTGATTCCAAAACCTTTAGAACTAATTATTGGAACTCAAATTGGCTTGCTAAGTTAAGTGACCCCTGACCTACATACACAGGTAAATCCAATTATGAGAAAGGGTATTTAAAGCGGACCCAAACCAAACTTTTTTTTAATTAAAAATATTTAGTTGCACCACTCTGACACATACAAAGATAGATAAACACTCCTTCAAACCTATGAGCATTTCAGTGCATGCTTTTCACCCTTCTCTTTTCATATCTAGGGTTATACTGGGGGCAGACATTAGCAATTCCTCCATTGCTGGACACCACCCACTGCACCAGTTTGCCAGATTTTGTCCCGGCAATTTGAAAGGAAGGGAGGGGTTCCTCCAATAAATGTAAAATATTTTATATTTGTCTTCATGCAGCTGAAAAAGGCTGCTATTTATTATTATAATTTAGAAAATAGATTTTATTTCTGAAATCTTGTATTTTTAATTTGGGTCCACTTTAAGGGTGTCAATTGTAAGTTTCCCTCCTCTTTTAATTTTCTCTGAAGAGTAGCAACATGGGGGTCTCAAAACAACTCTCAAATGACCTGATGACAAAGATTGTTCACCATCATGGTTTAGGGGAAATATACAGAAAGCTGTCTTAGAGATTTCAGCTGTCTGTTTCCACAGTTAGGAACATATTGAAGAAATGAAAGACCACAGGCTCAGTTCAAGTTAAGGCTCGACGTGGCAGACCAAGAAAAATCTCGGATAGACAGAAACGACGAATGGTGAGAAAAGTCAGAGTCAACCCACAGACCAGCACCAAAGACCTACAACATCATCTTGCTGCAGATGGAGTCGCTGTGCATTGTTCAACCATTCAGCGCACTTTACACAAGTAGATGCTGTATGCGAGAGTGATGCAGAGGAAGCCTTTTCTCCGCCTTTTCTCCGCTTGAGGTATGCTAAAGCACATTTAGACAAGCCAGCTTCATTTTGGAATAAGGTGCTGTGGACTGATGAAACTAAAATTAAGTTATTTGGGCATAACAAGGGGCATTATTCATGGAGGAAAAACACAGCATTACAAGAAAAACACCTACTACCTACAGAAAAATATGGTGGTGGTTCCATCATGCTGTGGGGCTGTGTGGCCAGTGCAGGGACTGGGAATCTTGTCAAAGTTGAGGGACGCATGGATTCCACTCAGTATCAGCAGATTCTGGAGACCAATATCCAGGAATCAGTGACAAAGCTGAAGCTGCTTCGGGGCTGGATCTTTCAACAAGACAACGACACTAAACACTGCTCAAAATCCACTAAGGCATTCATGCAGAGGAACAAGTACAACATTCTGGAATGGCCATCTCAGTCCCCAGACCTGAATATAATTGAAAATCTGTGGTGTGAGTTAAAGAGAGCTGTCCATGCTCGGAAGCCATCAAACCTGAATGAACTAGAGATGTTTTGTAAAGAGGAATGGTCCAAAATACCTTCAACCAGAATTCAGACTCTCATTGGAACCTACAGGAAGCGTTTAGAGGCTATAATTTCTGCAAAAGGAGGATCTACTAAATATTGATTTCATTTCTTTTATGCACCTGCCTATTTTTGTTTAAACAATTATTGCACACTTTCTGTAAATCCAATAAACTTCATTTCACTTCTCAAATATCACTGTGTGTGTCTCCTATATGATATATTTAAAGAGAAACTCCGACCAAGAATTTAACTTTATCCCAATCAGTAGCTGATACCCCCTTTTACATGACAAATCTATTGCATTTCACAAGCAGACCATCAGGGGGCGCTGTATGACTGATATTGTGGTGAAACCCCTCCCACAAGAAGCTCTGGGTACCGCGGTACTCTGGGCAAACTGCCACAATGTAACAATGTTCACAGACAGGAAATGGCTGTTTACAGCTGTCTGTAACAGCCAGAACAGCTAGAAACAGCTACATAACCTGCCCACAGTAACAATGTCACCATGTAATACATGTCAGAATGTGAATCTGGGAGAGGAAAGATTTTACAATGAGCAAACACTGACTAAATCATTTATACATAATTATTGTAAAAATGAAGCACTTTTTTATTACATTATTTTCACTGGAGTTCCTCTTTAACTGATATTTTTTATTGTAACAACCAACGATTTATACAGGAAAATCATGACTATTAACAAGGTTGCCCAAACTTTCGCATCCCACTGTATTTTCATATTATCTGGCATATTAGTGCTTGATTACTTATTGACTACTGGATATTAGCATTATAGCCCTATACCTATATGTGGCTATCTATTGTATTGACAACTACCCTATTTTCTGCCGTATAGGACGCTATGGAATATAAGACGCACCTAGGTTTAGAAAAAACAGGGAAAAAATATATACAGTGGGATGCGAAAGTTTGGGCAACCTTGTTAATTGTCATGATTTTCCTGTACAAATTGTTGGTTGTTACGATAAAAAATGTCAGTTAAATATATCATATAGGAGACACACAGTTATATTTGAGAAGTGAAATGAAGTTTATTGGATTTACAGAAAATGCGCAATAATTGTTTAAAATGAGGTTGGTGCATAAATTTGGGCACTGTTGTCATTTTATTGATTCCAAAACATCTAGATCTAATTATTGTAACTCAAATTGGCTTGGTAAGCTCAGTGACCCCTGACCTGCATACACAGGTGAATCCAATTATGAGAAAGCGTATTTCACCACTTAATGACTGCTGTCATAAAACCCCTTAAAGCGGACCCAAACCAAACATTAAAATTTAGTTGCACCACTCTGACACATACAAAGATAAATAAACACTCCTTCAAACCTATGATCATTTCAGTGCATGCTTTTCACCCTTCTCATTTCATAGCTAGGGTTATACTGGGGGCAGCCATTAGCAATTCCTCCATTGCCGGACACCATCTACTCCACCAGTTTGCCGGGAAAATCCAGGCAATTTGAAAGGAAGGGAGGGGTTCCTCCAATAAATGTAAAATATTTTATATTTGTCATCATGCAGCTGAAAAAAGGCTGCTATTTATTATTATAATTTAGAAAATAGATTTCATTCCTGAAATCCTGTATTTTTAATTTGGGTCCACTTTAAGGACCAGACACTTTTTTTCCATTCAGACCACTGCAGCTTCAACGGTTTATTGCTCGGTCATACAACCTACCACCTAAATTATTTTTTCCTCCTTTTTCTTGTCACTAATACAGCATTCTTTTGGTGCTTTTTGATTGCTGCTGTGATTTTTAGTTTTTATTATATTCATCAAAAAATACATTAATTTTGTCAAAAAAATGACTTTTAACTTTCTGTGCTGACATTTTTCAAATAAAGTAAAGCTTCTATATAAATTTTTTTCCAAATTTATTGTGCTACATGTCTTTGATAAAAAAAAAATCCAATAAGTGTATATTTATTGGTTTGGGTGAAAGTTATAGCGTTTACAAACTATGGTGCAAAAAGTGAATTTTCCCATTTTGAAGCATCTCTGACTTTTCTGAGCACCTGTCATGTTTCATGAGGTGCTGGAATTCCAGGGTAGTATAAATACCCCCCAAATGGCCCCATTTTGGAAAGAAGACATCCCAAAGTATTCACTAAGAGGCATGGTGAGTTCATAGAAGATTTTATTTTTTGTCACAAGTTAGCGGAAAATTACACTTTGTGACAAAAAAAAATAATAATTTCCATTTCTGCTAACTTGTGACCAAAAAAAAAATGAAATCTGTCACGGATTCACCAAAGGTGCTCATAGGACTTTGGGCCCCTCAGAGCCGGGACAAGGTCCTCCAGCACCCAAGGCTTAGACACAAAAGTGCGGACCTCCATCCCTGCCACCCCAGCCATCACACACTAAGAGGCGCCACAGGGCCCACAACCTCCCCAACATCTTAATATCTAGTTATATGGCTTGCAGTCACTGCCATGTATCCTCTTTTCTTATTTCTTTCTGCTTCAAACACAATTAGGAATGACAGCTGAATGAATTCTGCGCCCCCTCCTACACTGCGCCCTGAGGCTGGAGCCTCTCCAGCCTATGCCTCGGCCCGGCCCTGGGGCCCCTTAGCGCACCTAGGCTGCAAAAAAGTGCCACACATGTGGTATCGCTGTACTCAAGAGAAATAGTATAATGTGTTTTGGGGTGTATTTTTATACATACCCATGTTGGGTGGGAGAAATATCTCTGTAAATTAGATTTTTTTTACACACAGTTGTCCATTTACAAAGATATTTCTCCCACCCAGCATGGGTATGTGTAAAAATACACCCCAAAACACATTATACTACTTCTCCTGAGTACGGCGATACCACATGTGTGACACTTTTTTGCAGCCTAGGTGCGCTAAGGGGCCCAACGTCCTATGAGTACCTTTAGGATTTCACAGGTCATTATGAGGCATTTGGTTTCCAGACTACTCCTCACGGTTTAAGGCCCCTAAAATGCCAGGGCAGTATAGGAACCCCACAAGTGACCCCATTTTAGAAAGAAGACACCCCAAGGTATTCCGTTAGGATTATGGTGAGTTCATATAAGATTTTATTTTTTGTCACACGTTAGCGGAAATTGATTTTTATTGTTTTTTTTTTCACAAAGTGTAATTTTCCACTAACTTGTGACAAAAAATAAAATCTTCTAAAATGGGGCCACTTGTGGGGTTCCTATACTGCCCTGGCATTTTAGGGGCCCTAAACCGTGAGGAGTAGTCTAGAAACCAAATGCCTCAAAATGACCTGTGAAATCCTAAAGGTACTCACAGGACGTTGGGTCCCTTAGCGCACCTAGGCTGCAGGCCCGGGACAAGGTCTACCACCAACAGAGGCTAAGCTGCCCAAGTGCGCCCCCCCGCCCATCAGCCACATCTCAGTTATTGTTCCTCTTTACAGGATGGTGTATATAGTGAGATGCTCCACAGGACTGCATTTGGCACGCGTACAGTAATCATCAGTAGTGGAGATCACTTGAAGTCTTTTTGTTGGTATGAGTTTTAGGTAGCCAGGTATAGGTGCCCCCTGGTTAGGTAGCCAAGCACAGGTATAGGGGCCTCCAGGATCACTCCAGGTATAGGTTCCCCCAATATAGGAAGCCAGGTATAAGTGCCCCCAGATTTCATTCAGATACTTCATATTCTCCTACATCTTCAAAACATACTAATAAGTCAACTGGTTTCCCCCCAAACAATCCTATAGTAAAAATATTAGTCTATGACTATGGCAGGGATTAGATTGTGAGCTCCTCTGAGGACAGTCAGTGACACGACTATGTACTCTGTACAGTGCTGCAGAAGACGTCAGTGCTATATAAATACATAATAATAATATGTTAGGACATTACACTATGACTATGGCAGGGATTAGATAGTGAGCTCCTCTGAGGACAGTCAGTGACATGACTATGTACTCTGTAATGTGCTGCAGAAGATGTCAGTGCTATATAAATACATAATAATAATAATATAGTAGGACATTAGACTATGGCTATGTCAGGGATTAGATTGTGAGCTCCTCTGAGGACAGTCAGTGACATGGCTATGTACCCTGTAAAGTGCTGCAGAAGATGTCAGTGCTTTATAAATACACAATAATAATATGGTAGGAGATTAGACTATGACTATGGCAGAGATTAGAAAGTGAGCTCATCAGAGGACAGTCAGTGACGTGACTATGTACTTTGTAAAGTGGTGCGAGTGATGGGTGCGACAAAACCCCTGGTGCTGATCCCCCAAGTGTATAAATGTGCCACCATGTGTGCATTTATACATTACCTGTCCTGTGTCGTTTACCAGACGGTGCCCATCCGTCTTCAGCTTCTTCCTGTTCCATTTGTGGTTCACATGCCACCAGCATAGTGTGGCGCATGTGTGATGTCACGTGTGCTAAATGCCAGCGGCATGTGAAGTGCAAATGGAGGAACGGAAGACGTATGGGCACAGCACGGTGGGCAACACAGGACAGGTTATGTATAAATACACACTGGGGGGGCACATTTATACACTAGGGGGTTGTGGCGGATGCAGCAGAAGCTGGGGACTCGTCTGATTCCCAAGAGATGTCATGCTAAAAATCGATGGGGAATCGGTCTGAGGTGTATGGGCACATGACAGATCTCTCTCTAATCAGATTGGATAAGAGAGAGATTTGTCTCTTGGTGAAATCTGCCCATCATCGCTAGATGTATGGCTGCCTTTACTCTAGCATGGCAGCATTAGGACACTGCAGTATCATTTAAGTTCAGGTCCTTTTCAGTACTGGGAGTGAAGGGGGGTAGGGAGAAGCACAGAAGCCTTTACAGCCTGTCTCCCTGACTTCCAGAGCACAGGTTCAGGATGGAGGAAGGGGCGTAGGGCTGCTCTCTCTCACATACACACACACCACACATACCTTTCTCCTTCCAGTTAGAATTCCATTGTCCATCAGCCAGCCAGGCGTGACTGGGCGGCTTCCTGGGGAAGAAGCTGGATGATGGGAGTTAAAAAAACAAACTTGCAGACCAGCTGAGCGCCCTTACTAGTGTGCTAGGAACTGTCTACCAATCTTACTAATCTAAACTATGTATGACTCCTTATCAGTTGCAGTCTTTCAGAACTGTGCAAAGAGCTTTTTATCTCCCCTCCCTTAGCTGTGGAAATTAATCCTGTTGCCTGGTCAGACCATCACACTATCCACTTCTCCCTCTCAATACCAGCTGTCAAACACCAATTCAAGAATCAAATAAAACATCGCCACTTAAAAGGGCTAACAACATATCCGAGATAACCTTAGCTTTGATGAATTGAGTGACTCCAGCTTGGACCCTGATACTCTGGTATTTAAATATAACAAATGTGTGTCCTCCACCTTTGAGACCGTTGCTCCTCTGTGCACCAGATATCTTACTCCACACCATCATGCACAGTGGTTTGATAACTCTACTAAAGAGCTGAAAAGACAAGGTGGAAAACTTGAAAGACTGTGGCGCAAATCTCAGTCCCCAGAAGACAAACATGCCTTAATCCTCCACTTGAAGAATTATCAAAAGGTAATCACAGGAAAAAAATCATCCTTTCTATCACAAGAGATTACAAATGCAGTTAAAAAACCAGCCCAACAGTTCCGCACAGTGGAAAAACTCTGCAACCCGGCATGTCAAAAACTTAATATCGAGTCTTCAAAGGACCTCTGTGACCAATTTGCCCATTTCTTCACAGACAAAGTCTCCGCTATAAGGTCCATCATCCAACTTACAGCAACTGAACCTAATATAGCGCCAAAGACCATTAGCAGAGACAACGTAAAACCTTGGTCAAACTTCAAAGAAATTGATGAAGAAGTCACATCAAGCATCCTCCTTCACCTCCGCCTAACTACCTGTGACCTGGTTCCTGGCCCAACACAGTTCATGTTGAACTGCCCCGACCTGTTTGTACCGGTATTCCTCAAAATTGTTAACTGTTCCTTACAATCAGGGATATTTCCTGCTTTACTAAAGGCAGCAATCATCAGGCCTCTCCTCAAAAAACCCTCCCTGGACCCTGATGCAATGACCAGCTACAGACCTGTCTCTAACCTTCCCTTTCTGGGTAAGCTAATAGAAAAAGCTTTATATCTTCAGCTAGAATCCAAAATCCTACAAAACAACAGCTACGACCCATTCCAGTCTGGCTTCAGGAAACACCACAGCACTGAAACTGCCCTCATCCAAATATGCAACCAGGCCCGCCATCAGGGGGGGACATCCGTGACTCCCGTCACGGGCCCGGGGCCTGCAGGGGGGCCCCATCCCCGCCGCGGCGCTGCGGGTGCCGCCCGGCCGCCGCTCAACCCCTCTGGCCGCTGCTCCCTCCCTCCATCCCTATAGCCGCCGCCGCCGCCTCCGCCGCGTCAGACCTCGATCAGGCGGCGACAATAGTGCGGGCGCTAGGACCCAGCGCCCGCACTGATATGCGGAAGTGACATCACTTCCGCATATAGAGCGGGTGCGTCCGGTGCCCGCTCTTACTGGTCGGGTCGCCGCTGATCTTGAGGTCTGACGCTGGGCTGCTGGCTGCAAGGTAGGGGAAGCGGCGGCGGCGGCGGGCGGCAGGGGGGGTTGCTCCCTGTCACTCACTCACTTGCTAAAGGGGCTCCCTGTCACTCACTCACTTGCTAAAGGGGCTCCCTGTCACTCACTCACTTGCTAAAGGGGCTCCCTGTCACTCACTCACTTGCTAAAGGGGCTCCCTGTCACTCACTCACTTGCTAAAGGGCCTCCCTGTCACTCACTCACTTGCTAAAGGGCCTCCCTGTCACTCACTCACTTGCTAAAGGGCCTCCCTGTCACTCACTCACTTGCTAAAGGGCCTCCCTGTCACTCACTCACTTGCTAAAGGGCCTCCCTGTCACTCACTCACTTGCTAAAGGTCCTCCCTGTCACTCACTCACTAGCTAAAGGGCCTCCCTGTCACTCACTCACTTGCTAAAGGGCCTCCCTGTCACTCACTCACTTGCTAAAGGGCCTCCCTGTCACTCACTCACTTGCTAAAGGGGCTCCCTGTCACTCACTCACTTGCTAAAGGGGCTCCCTGTCACTCACTCACTTGCTAAAGGGGCTCCCTGTCACTCACTCACTTGCTAAAGGGGCTCCCTGTCACTCACTCACTTGCTAAAGGGGCTCCCTGTCACTCACTCACTTGCTAAAGGGGCTCCCTGTCACTCACTCACTTGCTAAAGGGCCTCCCTGTCACTCACTCACTTGCTAAAGGGCCTCCCTGTCACTCACTCACTTGCTAAAGGGCCTCCCTGTCACTCACTCACTTGCTAAAGGGCCTCCCTGTCACTCACTCACTTGCTAAAGGGCCTCCCTGTCACTCACTCACTTGCTAAAGGGCCTCCCTGTCACTCACTCACTTGCTAAAGGTCCTCCCTGTCACTCACTCACTAGCTAAAGGGCCTCCCTGTCACTCACTCACTTGCTAAAGGGCCTCCCTGTCACTCACTCACTTGCTAAAGGGCCTCCCTGTCACTCACTCACTTGCTAAAGGGCCTCCCTGTCACTCACTCACTTGCTAAAGGGGCTCCCTGTCACTCACTCACTTGCTAAAGGGGCTCCCTGTCACTCACTCACTTGCTAAAGGGGCTCCCTGTCACTCACTCACTTGCTAAAGGGGCTCCCTGTCATCACTCACTTGCTAAAGGGCCTCCCTGTCACTCACTCACTTGCTAAAGGGGCTCCCTGTCACTCACTCACTTGCTAAAGGGGCTCCCTGTCACTCACTCACTTGCTAAAGGGGCTCCCTGTCATCACTCACTTGCTAAAGGGGCTCCCTGTCATCACTCACTTGCTAAAGGGGCTCCCTGGCACTCACTCACTACCTAAAGGGCCTCCCTGGCACTCACTCACTACCTAAAGGGGCTCCCTGGCACTCACTCACTACCTAAAGGGGCTCCCTGGCACTCACTCACTACCTAAAGGGGCTCCCTGGCACTCACTCACTACCTAAAGGGGCTCCCTGGCACTCACTCACTACCTAAAGGGGCTCCCTGGCACTCACTCACTACCTAAAGGGGCTCCCTGGCACTCACTCACTACCTAAAGGGGCTCCCTGGCACTCACTCACTACCTAAAGGGGCTCCCTGGCACTCACTCACTACCTAAAGGGGCTCCCTGGCACTCACTCACTACCTAAAGGGGCTCCCTGGCACTCACTCACTACCTAAAGGGGCTCCCTGTCACTCACTCACTACCTAAAAGGGCTCCCTGTCACTCACTGCCTAAAGGGCTCCATGTCACTCACTACCTAACCTGGGGGTCCCTGTCAGAATCCAGGTGAGAGGTGTCTACCATAAGGGGTCATTCTGCCTATTTATGTGAAATGCTGTCTATTTATGTGCCTCATGACTGCTGAATTTGTCTTGCTGGGGGCCTAATGATTGAATTTTTACTTGTTGGGGGCCTCATGATTTGTTGGGAGCCTCAAGATTACTGAATTTGTCTTGTTGGAGGCCTCATGATTTGTTGGGGGCCTCATGATTGCTGAATTTGTCTTGTTGGGGGCCTCATGATTGCTGAATTTGTCTTGTTGGGGGCCTCATGGTTTGTTGGGGGCCTCATGATTGCTGAATTTGTCTTGTTGGGGGTCACATGATTGCTAACTGCGAGACTATGGGAAAAGCTGAATCATTACCATATGAGACAATAGCATTAAACCTACTTTTTTTTAGCTTTTTTAAACAGAAAAGAAAACTGGGAGGTTCTAAAAAAATGATGGAGCACTTCCTCCTTCCGGCTTGAAGGAGGAAGTGCTCGATATCGAGGCTTGCAACGCGTCCATTCGGACACTTGCACCTCGTTGAAACGCTGGGCGGAGAGTGGCGTTCTGGGTAATTAACCCCGCCGCATCTAGCCGCTCAGCTGTGGCAATTGGAGCTAACTTGAATCACGAGTATCCACCGTGGTTATTCGTGATTAATTTGTGGACAGCAAGCCTCCAACTAGCTCTGCCAACATGTAATGGCTACGCACATTTCTCAGTTTGGGGGGGGGGGGGCCCGGACTGATGATTTGTGAGGGGCCCCAAAATTTCTGATGGCGGCCCTGTATGCAACCACCTGCTCATGGCAAGAGACAGAGGAGAGTGTTCCATCCTCATACTACTAGACCTTTCTGCAGCCTTTGACACAGTTGACCATGACATCTTGATAAACAGGCTACAGAAATACTGCAGCATTGATGGCATAGTTCTTCAGTGGTTCAAATCCTTCTTGAGTGGCAGAACCCAAAAAGTGTCTATGGGGCCCTTCCTGTCCACCCCTATACCACTTAAACATGGGGTGCCCCAGGGCTCAATCCTCTCCCCCCTGCTTTTCACGATTTACATGTTACCGCTTGGAAAACGAATCCAGAAACATGGCCTGACATACCACTGCTATGCGGACGACACCCATCTATATCTTTCCCTCAAGCCTGGTGGGACAGACCCAACTCTAACTATAAACGCCTGCTTACGTGAACTACAGCAATGGATAAATGACAACTGGCTGAAACTAAATGCAGACAAAACTGAAGTCCTTCTGATCGGAGGACAGCGCATGACAACAAAACAACTTAACTTGCAGTCTTCACCACTGGAAATAGGAGGCACGGATCTACGCAGCTCTAATCATGTACGTAGCCTGGGAGTTCTAATTGATGGGGATTTAAACTTCAGAACTCACATCTCTGCTGTGGTGAAATCATCCTATTTTCATCTTAAGAACATCGCAAAAATCAAGCACCTCATCCCCCCCAGAAGATCTACCAACTTTAGTTCATGCCTTCATTACCTCCCGACTGGACTACTGCAATGCTCTCTACACTGGCCTTCCAAAAAAGGACTTGTACCGCCTACAGCTGATACAAAACACTGCTGCCAGACTGCTAACCAACCAACCCTGTCACTGCCACATAACGCCAGTCCTGCACTCCCTTCACTGGCTACCTATAGAATGGAGGGTCCTATTCAAGATCGGCCTACTGACATTTAAATCACTGAATAATCTGGGCCCTGGATACACGAAAGAAATGTTGCAGCTGCGTAGCAATCCCCGCATTCTCAGATCCACAGGTTCTAATAATCTAGTCATACCCAGAGTCCACTTGGAAACTGTTGGTCCCAGAGGCCTCTGTCATGCTGCCCCTACGTTTTGGAACTCCTTACCTCAACAGATCAGGACAGCTCCATCTCTAGAGGTGTTTAAATCTAGACTGAAAACCCACCTGTTCAGTTTGGCATTTGCAGAAATATAACTTTTGTTGTGTGAATACTTTATCCTACTACGAATTACTAAATCTGAGAGAGCCTAAGCGCTTTGAGTCCTATTGAAGAAAAGCGCTATAGAAATGTTATTGTATTGTATTATTGTATTGTTTCTCAGGACAGTGGAAAGAAAACCTTTTTTTTCCTGGACTGCCTGAGGATTGAAATGCCTTTGAAAGCGCCCCATCCTGACCTGATGACCTGCCGCTCAGAGGCCGGAAGCCTCTCAGGCCTCTGTGTCGTCCCAGCCCTGCTAGGCTGCAAAAAAAGTGTCACACATGTGGTATCGCCGTACTCAGGAGAAGTAGTATAATGTGTTTTGGGGTCTATTTTTACACATACCCATGCTGGGTGGGAGAAATATCTCAGTAAATGACAATTTTTTGATTTGTTTACACACTATTGTCCATTTACAGAGATATTTCTCCCACCCAGCATGGGTATGTGTAAAAATACACCCCAAAACACATTATACTACTTCTCCTGAGTATGGTGATACCACATGTGTGACACTTTTTTTGCAGCCTAGGTGCGCTAAGGGGCCCAACGTCCTATGAATACATTTAGGATTTCACAGGTCATTTTGAGGCATTTGGTTTCTAGACTACTCCTCACGGTTTAAGGCCTCTAAAAGGCCAGGGCAGTATAGGAACCCCACAAGTGACCCCATTTTACAAAGAAGACACACCAAGGTATTCAGTTAGGTGTATGGTGAGTTCATAGAAGATTTTATGTTTTTGTCACAAGTTAGCGGAAATTGATTTTTATTGTTTTTTTCACAAAGTGTAATTTTCCACTAACTTGTGACAAAAAATAAAATCTTCTATGAACTCACCATACACCTAATGGAATACCTTGGGGTGTCTTCTTTCTAAAATGGGGTCACTTGTGGGGTTCCTATACTGCCCTGGCATTTTAGGGGACCAAAACCGTGAGGAGTAGTCTGGAAACCAAATGCCTCAAAATGACTGTTCGGGGGTATAAGCATCTGCAAATTTTGATGACAGGTGGTCTATGAGGGGCCACATTTTTTGGAACTGCTCATAAGCAGGGTGGCCTCTGACAGGTTGTATTGGCACTGAAGTGCAGGAAGCGCAGGATGTTCTCAAATCGTGACCTGGACATGGCAGCAGAGAACATGGGCATGTGATGTATTGGATGCGTAGACCAATACGACCGCAATACACTCTTTTTGGCTAGACCCATGTTAAGGAGAAGGCCCCAAAAAATGTTACGTTCGGAAAGGCTGGGCATGGTAGCTTCTTGGATTGGCAGTTGCGGATTGTGTGGTATAACCGTTGGTCTCAGCCACAATTAAGTCGTAGAGACCAGCAGTGATCAGAAAAAAAAATTCTGTCACTGCGGTGGGGTGGGTGAGGGTTTGGCTGGGTGATCAGAAGCCCACAGGGGGCAGATTAGGGCCTGATCGGATGGATGGGAGTGCTAGGGGGTGACAGGAGGTGATTGATGGGTGATCAGTGGGTGATTAGAGGGGAGAACAGATGTAAATAATGCACTGGGGAGGTGATCAGGGGGGGGGGGGGGTCTGAGGGTGTTCTGAGGGTGTGGGCGTGTTTTTGGGTGCCCGCAGGGGGTGACAGGTGGTGACAGGAGGTGATTGATGTGTGTCTCAGGGGGTGATTAGAGGGGAGAATAGATGCAATCAATGCACTGGGGAGGTGATCGGAAGGGGGTTTAAGGGGGATCTGAGGGTTTGGCCGAGTGATCAGGAGCCCACACGGGCCAAATTAGGGCCTGATCTGATGGGTAGGTGTGCGAGTGGGTGACAGGAGGTGATTGATGGGTGTCTCAGGGTCTGATGGATAGCAGTGACAGGGGGTGATTGATGGGTGATCAGTGGGTGATTAGAGGGGAAAACAGATGTAAATAATGCACTGGGGAGGTGATCGTGGGGGGTCTGAGGACGATCTGAGGGTGTGGGCAAGTGTTTGGGTGCCCGCAAGGGGCAGATTAGGGTCTGATCTTATGGGTAGCAGTGACAGGTGGTGACGGGGTGATTGATAGGTGATCAGGGTGTGATTAAAGGGGAGAATAAATGCAAGCAATGCACTGGCGAGGTGATCAGGGGAGGGGGGGTCTGAGGGTGATCTGAGGGTGTGGGCGAGTGATTGGGTGCCCACAAGGGGCAGATGAGAGTCTGATCTGATGGGTAGCAGTGACAGGTGGTGACAGGGGGTGATTGATAGGTGATCAGGGTGTGATTAGAGGGGAGAATAGAAGCAAGCAATGCACTGGCGAGGTGATCGGGGGGGGGGGGGTCTGAGGGTGATCTGAGGGTGTGGGCGGGTGTTTGGGTGCCCGCAAGGGGCAGATGAGTTACTGATCTGATGGGTATGATGGGTAGCAGTGACAGGTGGTGACAGGGGGTGATTGATGGGTGATTAGAGGGGAGAACAGATGTAAATAATGCACTGGGGAGGTGATCAGGGGGGTGGTCTGAGGGCGATCTAAGGGTGTGGGCGGGTGTTTGGGTGCCCGCAAGGGGCAGATTAGGGTCTGATCTAAAGGGTAGCAGTGACAGGTGGTGACAGGGGGTGACAGGGTGATTGATAGGTGATCAGGGTGTGATTAGAGGGGAGAACAGAAGCAAGTAATGCACTGGTGAGGTGATTGGGGGGGGGGGGGTCTGAGGACGATCTGAGGGTGTGGGCGGGTGATTGGGTGCCCACAAGGGGCAGAAGGTCTGATCTGATGGGTATGATGGGTAGCAGTGACAGGTGGTGACAGGGGGTGATTGATGGGTGATCAGAGGGGAGAATAGATGTAAATAATGCACTGGGGAGGTGATAAGGGGGGTTTGAGGGCAATCTGAGTGTGTGGGGGCGGGTGATCAGGTGCCCGCAACGGGCAGGTTAGGGTCTGATCTGATGGGTGGCAGTGACAGGTGGTGACAGAGGGTGGTTGACAGGTGATTGACAGGTAATCAGTAGGTGATTACAGGGGATAGATGTATACAGTACACAGGGGGGGGGGGTCTGGGGAGGATCTGAGGGTGTGGAGGGTGATCAGGAGCCCCCAGGGGGCAGATTAGGACCTAATCTAAAATAAAGCATTGACAGATAGTGACAGGGACTGATTGATGGGTGATTAGGGGGTTGATTGGGTGCAAACAGTGGTCTGAGGGGGTGATCAGGGGGGGTCTGAGGGGTGCTGTGGGCGATCAGGGGGCAGAATCTGTGTGTGTGTGTGCTTACTAGGGGGGCTGCCTCCTGCCCTGGTGGTCCCTCGATCACTGGGACCACCAGGGCAGGAGGCAGTCTGTATAATATGCTTTTTATACATTACAAAGCGTATTATACGCTTACTATGCAGCAGATTGGGGGTTTGACGTCACGGGTGGGCGGAGCCTAATGCCGGCGGATGCGCGAGATCCCCGACAATTCAGTCCCCCAGGAGCCGCTGCTGATCAGCGTTACGCAGTCCTGGGGGTGCCACTTTGCCGCCGCCCATAGGTAGTGGGCGGTTGGCAAGTGGTTAAGGGGGTCAATTGTAAGTTTCCCTCCTCTTTTAATTTTCTCTCAAGAGTAGCAATATGGAGGTCTCAAAACAACTCTCAAATGACCTGATGACACAGATTGTTCACCATCATGGTTTAGGGAAATATACAGAAAGCTGTCTCAGAGATTTCAGCTGTCTGTTTCCACAGTTTGTACATATTGAAAAAATGGAAGACCACAGGCTCAGTTCAAGTTAAGGCTCGACGTGGCAGACCAAGAAAAATCTCGGATAGACAGAAACGATGAATGGTGAGAAAAGTCAGAGTCAACCCACAGACCAGCACCAAAGACCTACAATTTCATCCTGCTGCAGATGGAGTCACTGTGCATCGTTCAACCATTCAGCGCACTTTACACAAGTAGATGCTGTATGCGAGAGTGATGCAGAGGAAGCATTTTTTCCGCCCACAGCACAAACAGAGCCGATGGAGGTATGCTAAAGCACATTTGGATAAGCCAGCTTCATTTTGGAATAGGGTGCTGTGGACTGATGAAACTATAATTGAGTTATTTGGTTATAACAAGGGGCGGTATACATGGAGGAAAAAGAACACAGCATTCCAACAAAAACACCTGCTACCTACAGTAAATTATGGTGGTGGTTCCATCATGCTGTGGGGCTGTGTGGCCAGTGCAGGGACTGGGAATCTTGTCAAAGTTGAGGGACGCATGGATTCCACTCAGTATCAGCATATTCTGGAGGCAAATGTCCAGGAATCAGTGACAAAAGCTGAATCCGCGCCGGGGCTGGATCTTTCAACAAGACAACAACCTTAAGCACCGTTCAAAATCCACTAAGGAATTCATACAGAGGAACAAGTACAACGTTCTGGAATGGCCATCTCAGTCGCCAGGCCAGAATGTAATTGAAAATATGTGGTGTGAGTTTTAGAGAGCTGTCCATGCTCAGCAGCCATCAAACCTGAATGAACTAGAGATGTTTTCGTAAAGGCTGTAATTTCTGCAAAAGGAGGATTTACTAAATATTGACTTCATTTCTTTTTGTGGTGCCCAAATTTATGCACCTGCCTAATTTTGTTTAAACAATTATTGCACACTTTCTGTAGATCCAATAAACTTCATTTCACTTCTAAAGTAGCACTGTGTGTGTCTCCTATATGATATATTTAACTAACAATTTTTATCAGAACAACCAATGATTTATACAGGAAAATCATAACAATTTACAAGGTTGCCCAAACTTTCGCATTCCACTGTTTATACTAAACCTGGTGTGTCCATGTTCCAGGAGTGTCCTGTACATGTTCTTCCCCAAATGGTATCCTTCTGTGTCCCCCATGTGTCCTCCTGTATCCTGCATGTGTCCTCCTGTGTTTCCCATGTGTCCTCCTGTGCCCTCATGTCTCCATGTGTCCTCCTGTGTCCCCTTCTGTCCCAGCGTTTGTCCTCAGAGGCGGTGGAGGCAAGCGGGGGGAGCGGGCACACTGGAGACACAATGTAGGGAATCCCCAACATGGCGGCAGGTCAGTAGGTGTTTGTAAGTCGGGGATTGCATTTGCCGTATAAGATTCAGGGACTTTTTCTCCCCATTTTTTTGGGGGAAAAAAGTTTGTCTTATATGGCGGAAAATACGGTAGATCTTGATTGAAGTTGCAGTCTCTGGGAAACTTGTATTGTATTGTACTATTATACAGTTGCCTGTAGGGTTTTTGTGATTATTGAATCATTGATTTTTTATTGATCATGTTCATGAAGCTCTTAACCACTTGAGGACCCACCCTTTACCCCCCCTTAAGGACCAGCGCTGGTTTGATTGATCTGTGCTGGGTGGGCTCTGCAGCCCCCAGCACAGATCAGGGTGCAGGCAGGGAGATCAGATTGCCCCCCTTTTTTCCCCCCTATGGGGATGATGTGCTGGGGGGGTCTGATCTCTCCTGCCTGCTGTGGGTGGCGGGGGGGGGGGCACCTCAAAGCCCCCCTCCGCAGCGAAATTCCCCCCTCCCTCTCCTACCTGCTCCCCCCCCTGAGATCCGGGCTGCACAGGACGCTATCCGTCCTGTGCAGCCAGTGACAGGACGTCCCCTGTCACATGGCGGCGATCCCCGGCCGCTGATTGGCCGGGGATCGCCGATCTGCCTTACGGCGCTGCTGCGCAGCAGCGCCGTACAAATGTAAACAAAGCGGATTATTTCCGCTTGTGTTTACATCTAGCCTGCGAGCCGCCATCGGCGGCCCGCAGGCTATTCACGGAGCCCCCCGCCGTGATTTGACAGGAAGCAGCCGCTCGTACGAGCGGCTGCTTCCTGATTAATTAGGCTGCAGCTGGCGACGCAGTACTGCGTCGCTGGTCCTGCAGCTGCCACTTTGCCGACGCATGTTATGAGTGTGCGGTCGGCAAGTGGTTAAATAGTTTTATTTGACAATAATTTGACCAACTGATCAACTGACCAGACTCCCAATCAATCACTGGCTTGTGGAGTCTAAACCATGGTAAAATTAGTGGATGACATCTTCAACAAAAATAATTTTTGACATTCCCAATTTTAATCTGTAACCCAGGAGTAGAGGTAATCGGCTTATTGACCTTTAAGGGAGAATTATCAATAGCAGCAACCTTATCTGATAATTCCAAGCAGGAATACCTAGCTGTTTAGCCAGATCACTGTTCATGAAATTCGTAGCAGAACTACTATCAATAAAAGCTTGACCATTAAATAAATGATTGTTTACCCCAAAAGGTTGTGAAGGACAATAGCACTCATTGATATGTCTGAGGAAATACATGGTCAGCTAGGTGAGTTTCCCTGATCTCACCTAGGTATTGGAGTTTTCCGGCAACTTCCCTTTCTTTATTGGAAAGCATTTTAGCAGATGACCTTCACCTCCACAGTAGAGACCCTAAAGGCGCGTACACACGCCATACTGTAGCAAACAACGGGTTTGTCAGACCCTCCCGCTGGGCGGACGTTCTGCCGACAGTAGCATGTGTGTACAAGCTGTCGGCAGACTGATAAGACTGTTTCTGACAGATCTGCTGGGGTGTATGTCAGTGTATGGCCACCTTTATGTCTATCCTCCTTAATCCTGTTTCTCCTCCTACTTAGCCCATGCAGTTAGGGTCCTCTGAATTATCCTTGGAAGAGAAAACCAGATGACAGACTAAAGGCGCGTACACACCATACTGTAGCAAACAACGAGTCCGTCAGACCCTCCCGCTGGGCGGACGTTCTGCCAACAGTAGCATGTGTGTACACGCTGTCTGCAGACTGATAAGACTGTTTTTGACAGATTCGCTGCGGATCTGTCAGAAACAGTCTTATTAGTCTGCCGACAGCGTGTACACACGTGCTACTGTCGGCAGAGCGTCCGCCCAGCGGGAGGGTCTGACGGACCCGTTGTCTGCTAGCGTATGGTGTGTACGCACCTTTAGTCTGTCATCTGGTTTTCTCTTCCAAGGATAATCCAGAGGACCCTAACTGCATGGGCTACTTAGGAGGAGAAACAGGATTAAGGAAGACAGACATAAGGGTGGCCATACACTGGTCGATTTTTTTACTTCGATCGCTTATTATAACCAATAAATGACTCAAATGGATCAAGAATAGAGTTGTCATTTTGATGTAAAATCGATACTTATTGGCCGATATTCAATTAAATTCTTAAAATGAATCGGTAGAATATGTCAGGTTACTTAAATCAATGGAACAAGAATCGAGAGCTTTTCATTATGTATTCGAATGACCTTTACTCGATCTGATTCATCAGGGTGCTTATTTTGTGAGTGAAAATAGCCTCTGATCGATTAAAGGTGGAAAAATGGAACAAAAATCGACACTAGTGTATGGGCAAAAAAAAAAACTGATTCATGTTCGATAGATTTGTTTATTTTGAATCAATTCTAAGAATCGATAGGTCAATCGATCCTCCTATAATCGATCAGTGTACGACCAGCATTAGTCTTATGGTCAAACAAAACAAACTCTTTTTTTAACGTCTTTGTTGTAGTCTGCAGTCTATTCTAAAGAACAAGGTGATAGCTTCATCTAAGGTAGTAGGTGCAACATGACTGACCAATTGATCTTTAACAGCTTCTTTCGAAACTGGCGAAAGACAAGCAAACAAACACCCGGCCACCGGGAGCCTGATCTGGTGTGATACCTTCTTGGTTATGACAGAGTAAAAGTAGCTAGTGTAATTATACTCACAAAGATGGGTTGCTCTAAAGAGGCAACCACTCGTATGTGCAGGTGGAGAAGTACCGTCTCCACTCGGCCTTTTTCCCATAGGTTTTTTCGGTCGCAACTCCAAAATGAAACAATATTTTCGATTCTCCAGAAGAGAGAACGAAGAGTTCCTACTAAGTAGGATGCAATTAATGAATTTGGATGGTTGGAGGCGCCCAAGGAAAATGATAAGCAAATCTTCAAAATGGAAGAAGATAAGTAATAAGAGTTGGTATTCTCTGACTAATAAATTTTGCTTGGTCAGATTAGGGTAAAATATAATATCATTTATTAATTGCGAACAGCACTGTGACAACGCGTTTCTCGGCGTAAGCCGCTTCCTCAGATCAAATAAGTGCCTGCAAAGTAACTTTGTTCTTCCTTGTCTGCGAATGTCACAGTCACATAGCATATTCTTCTCTTTGTCCCAGCAAGAAGTTCATCCTGGAAGAGCCGGTTTCGGCCTTGCGCCGTCATCAGGGAACACTCAATATGCTATTTTACCCTAATCTGACCAAGAAAAATTTATTAGTCAGAGAATACCAATTCTTATTCCTTATCTTCTTCCATTTTGAAGATTTGCTTATCATTTTCATTGGGCGCCTCCAACCATCCAAATTCATTTAACAGCTTCTGATAATCCATACAAATACTGATCAAGAAGGGCTGGATGATTCCACCTGGTAGAAACTGACCACCTGCAAAATTCAGAAGCATATTCTTCAGCTGTCCCCTTTCACTGTTTTAGATGTCTAGCCCTTTGGGAGGCTGTGGCTGACAGATCTGGATCACAGTATAACACATTCATAGCTAAAAAAAAAATCCAATGCTGAGTTTCCAGGGGGAAGACTTAAGTCTCAGGATTGGCAATTTCCAAAGTTGCTGAACTGACTTCTAACTCCAGTCAACTTTTCTGGTAATGGTAACTTAGATTCTGCAATGGTAGCTGCATTAGCAGCAGCATGACTGGAGGCATTATAGCCTGAGGTGTGTATTCTCATTTCAGTTCTTGATTGGGTAACTTCCTACCTATGCTCCCTCATGGACAGCAGAGATTTGCCGATATGATCGCTTCAGTCAGATAGCCAGGGCTGGATTTCTGGGAAGGCCACAAAGGCCATGGCTCAGGGCGATAAAAATCAGCAGGGCGCTGAATTTGGAGAGATAAGAGGTCACATGTCAAAGTAAATCATCTCTCCAGCTTTGCTTTGGTCTGCCTGAATTCCAGAGATCCCTGCATCTCTCTCATTTGTGCAGAGTGTGTGTGATGACAGTCAGCATCTGCTGTCACCTGATGATCCTGTCCTCTGTATGATGAGAGTAGACAAACAATCTGCTGTGAGAAGAAAAATATATGGGCTCAAGTAGCAGAACGTTTGAGTTTGGATTAGTTTCTTTATGCACGCATTCACGGGCAGGAAGTATCAGCTCTCCTCTAACCCTGACTGATGTTTATTACTGGTCTGAGTTGTTAAAAACCTCAGACCAGTTTAATTTATGGCTTGTTTTTTTTTCCAAGGGAATGACATCAAAATTCTTTGTGCTACAGTTTAACTCTTTCCCAACACTTTTTAGAAGCAGCAAAGCATTGTACTGTGCTAGCCATCAGTGAAAGCAGGATGTTTTGAAACAGAATGACAACTGTATTACATTTATTTATATTTACAAAACAATCTATGCATCTTCTGCTAACTGAATATATAACTGTGTGCCCTAACATCTTGTATTCAGGAACATAGTCTGAATATGGCTTATTAGCCAAAGGCTCACTGTTTTTCTTTTGGTTAGCCAATAAATCGTATCATTCTGTTACAAAACTTCAACTTCCTGCTGACTGATCTTAAGATCTGTCATAACTTGCCCTAAGTGCTAAATTTACTGTCAGATCAACTATTTCCAACATGTCCTATCTGCTTTACGATGGATTTTCTGAATGATTTTTTTTCATGGAAATGAACAGAAAATCGATTGAAAAATTGATCAGAAATCAGATCAGACATGTTGGAAATAATCGATCTGACAGTAAATCTGTCAGAAAATTGCATCATGTTTACCTAGCATTACACTACATCTATGGTAGTGTGTGTAGTTTGGGATCCTTCCACTTACCTGTTCTGTGGTTTGGATGGGCTTCTCTCCATTGTACTGCTGTCCTCTGTTGTGGCTCTTACTGTAGCTAGTCGCACAGAGGACAAAGAAGGAGCACATGCTCTGTCCACTCGGGCTCCTTGTAATTTCGTACTCCTTTGCAGATGTGCAAAGCAGCCGGGGCTGGGAGTGTTAGGCCAGGTTTCCATTTGTGCGAAAACGGGCCGATTCCCCAGCCACGAATTCGGATGGAATTTGGCCGCCTATAGAACTCTATGAAGAGCATCCGTATTCGTAGCCGGGGAAAAATCTGAGGCCCTGCAGCATAAATTCACGCATCACTGTCCGAATCCTATAGCCGTGCATAGCGTGGCTAGAGGGATTCGGCTGCGAGACAGGTCAAAGCTGTGCCAGCATCGCGTTTCGCAAGACGCATGCTGAGCACAGTGGAAGCAAGCCCTTATGGGTATGTGCACTTGACAAGTGCCACTCATACATGAGCATCATTTCTGAATTGTGCAAGCCCCGAACACTATCAGCTGCTGTGCATTCAGACAGGAGTGCCAAATTACATGGAGTGGACAGAGCATGCGCTGCTTCTTGGTTGAACAGGGGGCAGAGCAGCAAAACATTCAAACCAGTCATCACTAGAGTTGGACAGGATGAGGGGGAAGGGGGCGGTTGGTGACAGCCGGCCTAGGGCACTGGAAAGTACAAATCCGGCCCTGCAGATATCAGAACCATTCCAGACGCCTGTATCTTGATAATCACATCTAATTTTTATTAGTGCAATAATGCCGATGTGATGCTGGGTAATACATAGACTGGTGAAG
Source organism: Hyperolius riggenbachi (assembly GCF_040937935.1). NCBI lineage: Eukaryota > Metazoa > Chordata > Amphibia > Anura > Hyperoliidae > Hyperolius > Hyperolius riggenbachi. The sequence continues at coordinate 194,788,340 of NC_090653.1, read as the reverse complement.
GTCAAAAAGAGTGTCTTCCTCCCCAATCCTCTGCAAACAGGTACCTCGGATATCTTTCACATAATGCAAAGAGATTGATATTCATTGTTTTATTGCTAATAATTGATGGCTTTAAAAACTCCTTCTAAGAGGATAGTATACTGGTATATAATAATGTGGGTAGGGGAGGTGTGCACATGGGTAATCAGTATATATGGTTATACTGCGGTGATGGCAAAAATACATTTTTTATAGAGGTTTATGGGTTTTGTTTTTTCCTTTTGTACATAGACATTTTGCTGTGGCTATTATTTGGATTAATTTTAAATGATGTGGTCACAGAGGTTTTGGAGCATGGTGGTTATGTGTAAGGGTATGGGGATTCGATATTGTGTTAAAAATTATGCATAGTTTTGCACTATACAATTGGTGAAATTTCAGGTTCAGGGAGTCGCAATGTATATTGAGGGTAGTGGCAATTATAGTTATGCGCCTTCACAAATATGTACTTAGCACTTTAAATTAATACAATTTTGGTAGTGATTGATAGCTTTTAAACGTATTCTCAATCAATATTGTAGTATGTATATCCCATATGGAAACAAAATGTCTAGGAATAAAAAAAGGCCTCTATGGATGAATAGAAAGGTTAGGGATAAAATGAAGAGGAAAAAGAATGCCTATAAGGTCCTAAAACAGGAGGGGACTGAGGCTGCACTAAGCAATTATAAGGAGTGCAATAAAAATTGTAAAAAAGAAATTAGGCTGGCAAAGATCGAAGCTGAAAATCAAATCGCTAGGGATATCAAATCTAACCCAAAAAAGTTTTACAAGTACATCAACTCTAAAAAAAGAAAGGTTGACTGTATAGGAATCCTAAAGGATGAGGGTGGGAACTCAATGGTGGACGACCAAGGTAAGGCAGAGTTATTAAATGCTTTCTTTGCTTCTGTCTTCACAAAGGAAACAGCACTGTTGCAAATTACAGAGGCAGAAGAGTCTCAATCTTCTAACTGTAATATTAAATACTTAACGCAGGAAGAAGTAAAGGCAAGACTAAATAAATTAAAAATAGACAAGGCACCTGGCCCGGATGGCATGCATCCTCGGGTCCTAAGAGAATTAAGTTCAGTTATAGCTAAGCCCCTTTATCTTATCTTTTGTGACTCTCTTGCAACTAGCAGAGTCCCAGTGGATTGGCGTACAGCCCACGTTTTCCCATTATTTAAGAAGGGCAAAAAATCTGATCCAGGAAATTATAGACCTGTAAGCTTAACATCAGTTGTATGCAAACTATTTGAGGGGTTACTAAGAGATACTATACATGACTTCATAGTAGAAAATAATCTTATTTCTCAGCATCAACATGGGTTTACTAAAGACAGGTCCTGTTTGACTAACATGCTCAGCTTTTATGAGGTAGTGAATGCTAATATGGATATTGGGAATGCTGTAGATGTGATATACTTGGACTTTGCAAAGGCCTTCGACACTGTTCCCCACAGAAGTCTGGTGCAAAAGTTGAGGATGCAAGGACTGGGGAAGAGTTTGTGTGCATGGATAGGGAACTGGCTAATGGACAGAAAACAAAGAGTTGTGGTCAATGGATCGTACTCAAAATGGGAGACTGTTAGCAGTGGGGTCCCACAGGGGTCTGTACTGGGTCCAGTGCTCTTCAATTTATTTATTAATGACCTAGTAGATGCAGTAGTGAGCAATGTTGCTATTTTTGCAGATGATACAAAATTGTGCAGAATCATCAACTCTCAGGAAGATAGTGTCATATTGCAACAGGATCTGGATAGGATGGCTATATGGGCACATACATGGCAGATGAAATTCAATATTGACAAATGTAAAGTCATGCATTTTGGTCGTACCAATGGTCTAGCACCATACAAAATAAATGGGATACAGTTGGGAACATCAAACTTGGAGAAGGACTTAGGAGTACTCATCGACAACAAGTTAAATAATCGTACTCAATGCCAAGCCGCTGCAGCTAAAGCGAACAAAATTTTGGGATGCATTAAAAGGGAAATAAAAACTCGAGATGCTAGCATAATATTGCCCCTGTTTAACTCTCTAGTAAGGCCACATCTGGAATATGGAATTCAGTTCTGGGCACCACATTACAAAAAAGATATTGCAGTTTTAGAGCAGGTGCAGAGACGAGCTACAAAATTGATACGTGGGATGGAAGGTCTCGCTTACCAAGAAAGGTTAGATAAACTGGGTTTATTTAGTCTAGAGAAAAGACGCCTTAGAGGAGATCTAATTAACATGTATACATACATTAGAGGGCAATATAATAGCTTGGCGGATGAGCTTTTTGTCCCTAGGCCTTCTCAAAGGACTAGAGGACATGAGCTGCGCATGGAGGAAAAACGTTTTAGCCATTTATTTAGGAAAGGGTTCTTTACAGTAAGAGTGGTTAAGATGTGAAATGCATTGCCACAGGAAGTCGTTATGGCAAACTCTATAACTGCATTTAAAGGGGGCTTAGATGCTTTCCTTGCGTTGAAAGACATCCATGGCTACAATTACTAGGTTATGCCTAATGATGTTGATCCAGGGATTTTATCTGATTGCCATCTGGAGTCAGGAAGGAATTTTTCCCATTTGGGGCTAATTGGACCATGCCTGGTGGGGTTTTTTTCGCCTTCCTCTGGATCAACAGGGGTATGTGGGGGACGGGCTGGAGTTGTACTTTGTAATGGTTGAACTCGATGGACGTATGTCTTTTTTCAGCCAAAATAACTATGTAACTATGTAACTATGTAATGCACTTTAATATGATGCACATTGCACTTAAAATATGGAGTGCTAGCTGGGTAATAGCTATGCACACACACTGTTAATATGAAGCTGTTATGAATCACGTGATCATTATTTACATATTTAAAGCCCCATCTACACAATACGATTCTTTGTGCGATTCGATTACGTTTCTCTTTCCGATCCGATTAAATCCGACATGTCCGATCGGGATTTGATTTGATTCAATTCGATTTACCATTATTTTGCAATGACATATCGAATTGAATCGAATCGAATCCGGATCGGACATGTCGGATTTAATCGGATCGTAAATAGAATCGTAATCGAATCACACAATGAATCGTATCATGTAGATTGGGCTGTAGACTTGTAGTGGCTTAGGTTTAGCATTTGCATTTGGGGATATTAATATTAGAATGGGATGTGGTTGCTTTATTGGGATCCTTATACCTGTATGGCTATTTGTAGTATATAGTGTATGGTTATGTATAGTATGGAATAACATCACTGAGCTGCGAAGGTGGTAGGAGAGTAGGTATATTATATGACGTGGGAACTCACATCTTAGTTAAAGCGGTATTGTCACCATAAAAATCAAATTTCAACAGCAACTGGTCTGAGTGTATTAAGTGATAAAGATGCTAATCCTGCATTCAAAACTTGCAAAACTTTTTCTGCTGTTATGGTTTGGAGTTATCACATACTTTATGAGCACTGGCCCTGGTGCCAATTGAATGCTGGGAGTTCTTTTTATCTATAATATATTCCTCCTCTTCCATTTATTTCCATGCCTAGCTTTCTTATCTGAAACACCTCTGCTCACTTGTGTTTACAAGCAAGGCTGAGGTGACTCAGCGATTGGAGGATAAGCAGGGCCGGATTTCTGGGAAAGCCAGAAAGGCCATGGCCTAGGGCGATAAAATTAGATAAGATAAGAAGGGCGCCATGACTTGAAGACAGAAGGGGTCATATGTCAAAGTAAATCATCTCTTCTGGTCCCGCAGCGCAGTCATCCAGCGCCCTGCTCTGCACTAATAGCTGAATTCCAGAGTTCCCCAATCCCTGCATCTCTCTCTCACTTCCTGATGTGTTAAAACAATCAGGATCAATCATAACTGTCACTGATAATCCATTCCTCTGTATGATGGACATACAGATCGATGTGAGAAATACCAGAGATTTACATTACAAAGCAGATAGAACTAAGTTCCGCTGAGTTTTAATGCAGGCATTCACAAACATCAGTGAGCTCTGCTAGTTTTTTCACATCTTTTACAGCTTTGACACTGACCCCAGCAGTTGTTAATTAATTTATCTAATCCTAATTTATGACTGTTTTTGCAGGAAGGAGCCTGGTGGTATGCAGACGTTGACGAGCTTGAAGGAAAAGCGGGAGCGTCGGGCTGGAGGTGTACTGGCGTAAGTCCGCGTCCAAACCACGCACTGTGTTATCAACCTGTGTAGAGAAGGCCAGAATGGTTCGCCAGCGAACAATTCCCAGCGAACATCAGCTGTTCGCGTTCGCGGCGGGTAGCAAACAGATAGGGTGGTTTGATCCGCTCCCTATACCTCTTCATTGGACTAAATTTTGACCTCTTACATCAGAGTCAGCAGACACATGGCAGCCAAGCAGGCTGAACTCACCCACTGGCCCCCGCCGCCCCTCCCCCCATAAAAACGCAGCAGCACTGGCCATGTTCTTAGTCTAGTGCTGCTGTAGAGAGGGGAAGAGAGAGACATCGCTGCAGAGACAGGGACAGTTAACTAGGTGCTTCTGTTTATTGCTGATTGCTGAAAGCACCCAAAATCAAAAGTCCTTTTGAGGGCTCATATTGTTCTACTTTTTTGTGTGTGTGTGTGTGAGACACTGGTCACACTGCATACAGGCCTCAATCATTGCTGGGCTGTGTAGTTCTAATATACGCTTCTATCTATATTGCAAGCAAGCCAGCACACTGTCTATCATAAGCTGTGCTTAGCTTGCTACTGTATCTGTTATTGATATCTGTCTGTGTGGGTTACACACTGCATACAGGCCACAGTCATTGCTGGGCTGTGTAGTTCTACTATACACTTATAACTATTGCAAGCAAGCCAGCACACTGTCTTTCATAAGCTGTGCTTAGCTTGCTACTGTATTTGTTATTGATATCTGTCTGTGTGGGTTGCACTTACACTGCATACAGGCCACAGTCAGTTGCTGGCCCTTGTAGTTCTACTATATTCTTCTAACTATTGCAAGCAAGCCAGCACACTGTCTATCATAAGCTGTGCTTAGCTTGCAACTGTAGTTGTTATTGATATCTGTGTGAGTTACACACGGCATACAAGTTACAGTCAGTTGTTGGCCCTTGTAGTTCTACTATACTCTTCTAACTATTGCAAGCAAGTCAGCCCACTGTCTATCATAAGCTGTGCTTAGCTTGCAACTGTATTTGTTATTGATATCTGTGTGGGTTACACACTGCATACAAGCCACAGTCAGTTGCTGGCCCTTGTAGCTCTACTATACACTTATAACTATTGCAAGCAAGCCAGCACACTGTCTATCATAAGCTGTGCTTAGCTTCCAATTGTATCTGTAATTGATATCTGTCTGTGTGGGTCACACACTGCATACAGGCCAGGCCACAGTCACTGCTGGGCCTTGCAGTTCTACCATCCTCTTCTATCTATTACAAGCCAGCTTATTGTGTATCATAAGCAGTGCTAAGTTTGCAACTGTATTTGTGATTGAAAGTACTATAGGATATCTCTGTGTGTGTATTAAAGTACACAGGCCTGTAATACACACACACACAAACACACACACAGCTGCTGTGTATTTGACACTGATTGTGTGCCTCTTTGTGATTACACACACTGTCTACCACTATTCAATATTGTTAGTAGTACTGCATACCCCCAATATGGAAAAAATAACAAGCAGAGGCAGGCCACCCCGCAGGTCTGTTCGAGATCATGCTGGCGTGATTTCATGTGGCCCTCGACCAAAGCACAGTGTTCAGACAGCACGTACCCTCAACCCCCAAGATTCCGAAGACATAGGTGACTAACACAGAACACCTCATCTTCCTCATGGAACCGTGACATATCTTCCTCCACCTGCTCTGATTCGGTTTTATATTTTTTGTGTCTCTGCCTCAGATTACAGCGATGCCATCTGTACTATCTGCCACTGTCGTTAAAAAAAGCAACACCCATGTAGGGACAAGTGCCTTACGAAGGCACTTAATGTTCCATCACCCCAAACACCAATGGGATGAGCACATGAGAAAAAGAAGCACACAAAGGCAAAGCCACCCTCCGCCTCATCTTCCTCCTCCAGGTGCAGCATCTTCAGCCGCTTTATCCTCTGCTGCCCTTGCACTTTCACAGCCACCCTCCTAAGTTCTGCCACTCACCTTGAGCAGTTCTTGCTCCTCTGCCCACAGCAGCCAGGTGTCCGTTACGGAAATATTTTAGCGTAAGAAGCCAATGTCTGCCAGTCACCCCCTTGCCCGGCATTTGACAGCTGGCTTGTCGGAACTGTTAACCGGCCAGCTGTTATCATACAAGCTGGTGGACTCTGAGGCCTTCCGAAAACTTGTGGCGATTGGGACACCGCAGTGGAAAATCTTCCTCCGCCTGCTCTGATTCGGTTTTATATTTTGTGTGTCTCTGCCTCAGATTACAGCTATGCCATCTGTACTATCTGCCACTGTCGCTAAAAAAAGCAACACCCATGTAGGGACAAGTGCCTTACGAAGGCACTTAATGTTCCATCACCCCAAACACCAATGGGATGAGCACATGAGAAAAAGAAGCACACAAAGGCAAAGCCACCCTCCGCCTCATCTTCTTCCTCCAGGTGCAGCATCTTCAGCCGCTTTATCCTCTGCTGCCCTTGCACTTTCACAGCCACCCTCCTAAACTCCGCCACTCACCTTGAGCAGTTCTTGCTCCTCTGCCCACAGCAGCCAGGTGTCCATTAAGGAAATATTTCAGCGTAAGAAGCCAATGTCTGCCAGTCACCCCCTTGCCCGGCGTTTGACAGCTGGCTTGTCGGAACTGTTAACCCGCCAGCTGTTACCATACAAGCTGGTGGACTCTGAGGCCTTCCGAAAACTTGTGGCGATTGGGACACCGCAGTGGAAGATACCAGGCCGCAATTATTTTTCCAAAAAGGCGATACCCAAACTGTACCGTGAAGTTGAAAGGCAAGTGGTATCATCTCTGGCACACAGCGTTGGATCAAGGGTCCATCTGACCACGAATGCCTGGTCTGCAAAGCACAGTCAGGGCAGGTATATTACTTATACGGCACATTGGGTAAACCTGGTGACCGCTGGCAAGCATGGAGTACGTGGCCGTGCAGCGGACTTGGTGGTGACACCACCACGGCTTGCAGGCAGGTCTGCTGACACCTCCTCTCCTCCTCCTCTTATTCTTCTATCCTCTTCACTGACGTCCTCCTCCTCAGTTGAATCCAGGGGAGGACTGGGACCATTTAGCCTGGGGGGAAAACACAACCTAGAGGCCCGGTCACGGAATCCCCAGCCCAAATACATTTGCACGCAATAAAGATATGTTTCAATGGTAGTTTAAAGCAACAATACATTTTGCATTTACGTTAAGAAAGCATGCATCCATCTTGCCTCCTGTCAACATTTCAGGGTGGGGGTGTAATTGTGTGGGGGACATTTTCTTGTTGCACTTTGGGCCGTTGAGGGTACTATCTGCATTAGGTTTGTATGTTTTCCCTTTGTCTATGTGGGTTTCCTCTGGGCACTTTAGTTTCCTCCTACATTAAAAAAAATACAGATAAGTTAAAAGGCTTACCCCTAAATTGGCTCTAGACTACAATAGACATATGACTATGGTACGGATTAGCTTGTGAGCTGATTTGAGGACAGTCAGTGACATGACTATGCACTCTGTAATGTGCTGCAGGAGATGTCAGTTCTATATAAATACATAATAATCTGGTAGGACATTAGACTATGACTATGGTAGGGATTAGATTGTGTGCTCCTCTGCGGACAGTCAGTAACATGACTATGTACTCTGTAGAATGCTGCAAAAGACATTTTATAAATACTAAAAAATCTCCCTCAAGGTATTCCCTGGTGGTCTTATGGTCCCTTGATCTCCATATAACTTTCCCTAATGATCTTGTGGTCCCCTCTCCCCTTTACAGTAAGCCCTGGTTTGGTTGTTTAGTGGTCCCCTATCCTCATTTAGCTCCCCTAGTGGTCACCCTCCCACTCTTCTCCTGTATAATCAGAGTAGTGGTGCAGCAGTGGTGCTTGACAGTCTTACCTCCTCCAGCAATGTGTCCGTCCTCCACAGCTAGTGGCCGTCTGCTCTCTGTCTATCTTTATCTCCTGCACATTGTGTGTAATCAGGCGATGTTCAGGATAACCAAGTCGTAGTGAGCAGGTGGCCGCTACAGAGGACAGACATCTAGCTGGATGAGCTGAGACTGCTGTGCTCAGAGGCGGGACAAGGTCCTCCAGCACCCAAGGCTGAGACACCAAAGTGCGCCCCTCCATCCCTGCCACCCCAGCTGTCACACACTGATTGCTATTAGACTAAGAGGGCCACAGAGCCCACAACCTCTCCAACACCTTAATATCTAGTTATCTGGCTTGCAGTCACTGCTATGTATCCCCTTTTCTTATTTATTTCTGTTTTAAACACATTTAGGAATGACAGCTGAATGAATTGTGCTCCCCTTCCTACACTGCGCCCTGAGGCTGGAGCCTCTCCAGCCTATGCCTCGGCCCGGCCCTGGCTGTGCTGCTACTCTGCATACAGGGGAGCACAGTAGTATAGCAGTGAGTGTCTCCTCCTCTGCTCAGTGCAGTGTTGGGTGCAGCCAGAGTCCCCTCAGTCATGGGCCTAATGCAGCCACCACCAGCCGCACCCCCTAAGTCATTGGTGCCCAGTGTACCTAAATGAAGCAGGTGCCCCCAGCTTCATAATGCCTAGTACACACAATGCTATTTTCCATCAGATTGATGGGTCAAATCAATAATTTCCGGCATGTCTGATCTGTTCCTGATCAAGAATGGGATCGATTTTCAGATTAGTACTACAAAAAAAAAAAAAAATAGATCCCGTTCTCGATAGGGAGCAGATCATACATGCCGGACATTATCAATTCGACCCGTGGATCTGATGGAATATAGCATTGTGTGTACCAGCCTTAAAGCTACACTGCCTGTCCCCTCCCTTCAGTATTTCACAATACCCCATCTAACGGCAGTGACAGTACAGGGAAATGGTCACATAGGTTTCTTCAGTGCAGAAGCTTGACCGTGGGAAAGCATGTCCATACTGGGCATGTGCAAACGAGGCCCACACATGCCCAGGAGAACTAAGGCACTTGTGCATGGCTCTTTTCATTCATGTAAAAGCACTCCATTTGATTGGGCATGTGTGGATGTTACTTGCGCATGCGGAGTACCGATACAGCTCCCAGCATACCTCTCCCACTCCATAGAGGCACTACAGCTCCCAGGGCCGGGCCGAGGCATAGGCTGGAGAGGCTCCAGCCTCAGGGAGCAGTGTAGGAGGGGGCGCACAATTCATTCAGCTGTCATTCCTAATTGTGTATGAAGCAGAAAGAAATAAGAAAAGGGGATACATAGCAGTGACTGCAAGCCAGATAACTAGATATTAAGGTGTTGGGGAGGTTGTGGGCCCTGTGGCCCTCTTAGTCTAATAGCAATCAGGGTGTGACAGCTGAGGTGGGAGGGATGGAGGGGCGCACTTTGGTGTCTCAGCCTTGGGTGCTGGAGGATCTTGTCCCTGCTCTGACAGCTCCCATCATGCTCCTCCCCTTCCAAAGCGGCACCACAGCTCCCAGCATGCCTCTCCTCCTCCATATAGAATTAGATAGCCCCCAGGGCTCCCCAGGCTTTTTTCAATGTGAATAATGTTCCCCTGGTGCCCCTGTAGAGTATTTACAGTGGCGCACACTCACCTGTCCAGCCAGCGGGCTCCCTCCATCTGTGTGCTTCATCCTCACAGGCACCTCATCTCCATGACCTGGTGAAATGTACACACCTATGTGCTGCTGGGTCACTGAGATAAGGTGCCTGTGAGGATGGAGACGTTAGCACACAGCTGAGCACGCTCCGCTGTGAATACTCAGCAGAGGTTCTGGGGGTCCACTATTCAATTTGGGGAGACCAAGGGGGGACCAGCAAACAGCTGTGGGGCCCTGGGGAACAACCCAACAATATATGGAGTAGGGGTATGCTGGGACCTGTGGTGCCTCTAGGGAAGGCAAGGAGCATGACTGGAGCCGTGGTGCTTATAGGCAGGAGCTTGCTGGGGGCTGTGGTAACTCTTTTGAGGGAAAGAGACCTGCTGGGAACAGTAGTGCCTCTATAGGGGAAGACTTGATGGGGCTATGGTGCCTCCATGGGGGGGGGGGGATGCTGGTAGCTTTAGTGCCTCTATAAGGGAGGGGGAGACTTCCTGGGAAATTTGGTGCCTCTATTGAGGGAAAGGGACATGCTGGGACTTGTGGTACCTCTATGGAGGGGAGGGACATGCTGGGAACAGTAGTGCCTCTATTGGGGAGGGGGAGACTTCCTGGGAGCTTTGGTGCCTCTTTTGAGGGAAAGGGACATGCTGGGACTTGTGGTGCCTTTATGGAGGGGAGGGACATGCTGGGAACAGTAGTGCCTCTATGGGGGGAACCTGCTGGGAGATATGGTACCTCTCTAGAGGGGGAGGGGAAAAACGGCCTACCTAATGCTGTGGAGTGGGGGAGGGGTGTCAGAAACTTACAGGCATGCAGAGTCACAGCAGCAGAAGAAATTCCCAGCCATGCACAGCAGCAGAAGAAATTCCCAGCCATTCATCTGATTCTCTCCCAGTGCAGTGTGGTGTCTCTCTTCTCTGGGGCCCTGGCTGCTTCTCCCCATGAATGCACACCACACAGAGCAGCCTGGCAAGTGTGTCTCAGCGTGGCCTCTCCACAGGCCGGGGGGCGGAGCCTACACACATACACACAGTGCACCACGCAGTCTGTTGGTGCACAATGAGAGAGAGGATGCCGGGAGAAGCAGCAGCTTTCAGCCAATGCCCTGCTCCCTGGCCCTACTGAGTAAGCCTATCAGAACAGCAGTGGGCTGCTGGGGGCGGGGCTGAATCGAGTGGCTGCGGAGCTGCTCTAAACTATTTTACCACCGCACCGGCCCTGATCGATTGAGATGGCGACGGCCCGGGGGGAGAATGCCACCCGTCCCCCCGGGCCAGTCCGCCCCTGGTTGAATCCTACTTTACTGTTGCGCTCTCCTCTCAAACTGCACACCAACAGCTCCCCAGAGCCTATTCCACATGCCAGGTATGACGGCGTCACGCCATCTTGGACATGTCTTGCCTCAAAGCTGATAGTCACACCGGACCAGCACTCCTGGTTGCTCTGAACAAACAGGTGGATCAGTGGTTGACCCCGCACCAACTGGAGATTGGCAACGTGGTGTGTGACAACGGAAGCAATCTCTTGTCGGCTTTGAGTTAGGGCAGGTTGACACATGTGCCCTGCATGGCACATGTGCTGAATCTTATAATCCAATGATTTGTGTGTAAGTTCCCAGGCTTACAGGAGGTCCTGACGCAGTCCAGGAAGGTGTGTGTGCATTTCAGGCGTTCCTATACGGCCATGGCATGCTTATCCGGTATTCAGCGGAGAAAGAACTTGCCAGTGAGGCGCTTGATTTGCGATAGCCCGACTCGCTGGAATTCAACACTCCTCGTGTTTGACCTGCTACAACAGGAAAAAGACGTCAACAAATATCTGTACAGCTACGGTGCTAGAGCAGGCTCTGGGGAGCTGGGGATTTTCTTGCCGAGACCCTGGACACTCATGCATAATGCCTACAGGCTCATGCGTCCGTTTGAGGAGGTGACAAACCTGGTGAGTCGCAGTGATGGTGCCATCAGCGACCTGATCCCATACGCTTTCTTCCAAGAGTGTGCCGTGCGTAGAGTGGTGGATCAAGCTGTAGAGGAGCTTGAACAGGAAGAGGAAGAGTTGTGGGAACCAGAACCAGATTTGTCATCAACACCTGTGGCAGCACAGAGGAGGGGGGAGGAGGGGGAAGAGGAGGAGGAAGGTGGCATTGAGGAGGAGATGGAAGAATAACCACAGCAGGCGTCACAGGGGACTTGTTCTGCTCACCTTTCGGGTACCCGTGGTATTGTTTGTGGCTGGGGGGAGGAGGAGAACTTTCCTGACATCACTGAGGAAGAGTAGATGACTACTAGGTCGGCATCCAACCTTGTGCAGATGGGGTCTTTCATGCTGTTCAGCCTGTTGAGGGACCCTCCTATAAGAAGGCTCAAGGGGAATGACCTGTACTGGGTGGCAACGCTACTAGACTCTCAGTATAAGCACAAAGTGGTGGAGATATTACCAAATTACCAGAAGGCTGAAAGGATGCAGCACTTGCACAACAATTTGTCAAGTATGCTTTACAGTGCTTATAAGGGTGATGTCACAGCACAACGGAAAAAAGGTGCCAGTAATCCTCCTCCTCCCATGTCCACGCAGGCAAGGACAGGACGCTCTGGTGATCTGATGGTGATGTCGGACATGCGGACGTTCTTTAGTCCAATGCCTCGCCTCAGCCCTTCCGGATCCACCCTCCATGAACGCCATCAACCGGCAGGTATACTACCTGGCTGTAAGTGCGGATATAGACACTCTGAGCAGCGATGAACCCCTGGACTACTGGGTGCACAGGCTTGACCTGTGACCAGAGCTGTCACAATTTGCCATCCAACTTCTGGCTTGCCCTGCCTCAAGCGTCATGTCAGAAAGGACCTTCAGAGCAGCAGGAGGCATTGTCACTGACAAGAGAAGTCGCCTAGGTATAAAAAGTGTTCAGTACCTCACCTTTATGAAAATGAATGAGGAATGGATCCCGGAGGGCTACTGCCTGCCCGAAAACTAAGTCAGTCCCTACACAGCATCTCTGCCTGCATGCCGCTGCTGCTTGCCCAAAGACTAAGTCAGTCCCCACACAGCATTTCTGCCTGCAGGCTGCTTGACTGCCTTCTCTGCCACCCCCAACAGGGTCCAAGACTCCAGGTGGATTCCTGAATTTTTAAGCCCGATGCTAGCAGTGGCCGCTACCAAAAATGATAATATTTTTTCTGGTGTGTGTACATGCCTAATTTTTCTGGTTGCACTGTGGCTACAACAACAAAACAAAAAGCATGTGCATGTGTCAATTACCCTTCATGATCGTTACTTTGCCACGGTGAAGGGGCTTGCCTATCACAATGAAGCAATGACCTATATGAGTGTGTTGGGGGCACACCCAAGATAATAAGGTTGTTGCTTCATTGTGGACAGACCAAATTCGATCAGCTAGACAGTCACTGTTGTTCTGTCATTGAGCTACCTCAGCCCGACCATATGGGCTGGAAAACCATCTGCATTCTCATCAACATGCGCACCAGCACGGCCATCATTACACAAACAGCTGTTTGCGGTGCGTTAAACTGTGAGTTTGGTCTATCAGAGTGAAGACGTACCCTACTTACACTACCTGATCGATATACACACGCAAGATGTTTTAAAGCACTTTATGTCTCCAATTTAGCAATGCAAAGTGATTTCTGCACTTTATTTGCCTGCCCATTGAAGTCTATAGCGGTTCGGCTGGTTCACGCGAACTCGAACTTCTGTGGAAATCTGAAGTTCTAGCCATCTCTAAACCTGTGTAATTGCTTCGCTAGTGGAATAAATACACTTTTAAGCAGCCTGGTGCAAGCATGATGTTGCACGGTCTGGAGCCTCCGTGATCCACCATACTTGATACATGTGATACAAGCCAACATCCAGTGAGTGCATTCACAACAGTGGAGAGATGCTAACTAAAACTCCTCATGGTGGCATGTTCCTGTGGAGTGCAGTGAATTGATGGTGCATTTGCACAAATCTAAACGATTTTAGGCGCTTTGGAGTTGATTCACTAAACAGTGTTATTGAATAGCGTTTGAGCGCTACATGAATTACGCACGTCATTGTGCATGTTAAGTTTTACACACATTAAAACTACACACCGCACATAAAACCACACAGCGTGCATTACAAACTGCACATCATGCAGTGGGGTAGACATTACACATGCACAACAAGGAAAGTAAAGTCTGCGCTTATGGAGAAAAAAATTACATAAATACGTGGCGCGCACTGATAAATGACAATACTGCAAATTGCCTCCACATCAAATACACACAAAGTTCAATGGGCTTACAGTTCAAGAACAACACAAGTCCAGTTCAATAAATCACCATCCAATGGTTTAACCAAATCTGTGTCCCAGGATCTCTGTCCGGCTTCTTGTCCGCTTGACCAACACGTTATGTAAAAAATAGAGAAAGAAAAGGGCACATAGCGTAATCCAATAGGTTATCTGTTGCCCATCACCATACACGTGAAGGAACACCACCTAGTGCAGGGACATACTCCCCCCAATGTGCCCGCACTCACCCAGTCAGCCTCCTATCAATCCGGAGGTTTGGATATGTAGCATAGACAGGGGATGTGGCAAAATCACGTTTCCAGGTGTCAGCTCATCTAAAAACTTCAAAAGCGCCAAATAGTGTAAAACCTTTTTAATATGTTTAAAAGTAGTAGAAATGCACTCACAAGCATCCAAGAGTCATAAAGTGTTTGGTACATGTATGGTCTGCGGTCCCGGGTAGCCGCTCGTACACACGCCGCCTCAGACCCTCTCGTCTTGCTGCTTCCTCATTCAGCTGATCACGTGGTACCAGCAGAAATGGCGGAACACCAACGAATAACGACAAATCGCTGCACATACCCGCCACAATCACCGTCACACGTCGGAAACCTGGGCCACCCACTCTGCTGTCTCTATGACGGTAGATTTCCTGTGAGCCGGTCAGGAGCCGCTTTCATTGGCTCTTGACCCTGCCTATCAACGTTGATAGACACGGTCCGGAGCCAATGAAATCGGCTCCTGATCTGCTCACAGGGCTCTGCCTTTATAGAGATGGAAGAGCGAGTGAGCTGCGGTGAGGAAACAGCGGCAAGATCGTCGGGAGTGACAAAAGCGGCGAGGACGCACGGTGTCGGTTGACTGAAATCTACGCCTTGCCAGCCACCAAAACAGGGCATATATTTCAATCATTGCGGTCCTTAAATTGAGTTGGTCATATTTACAGTGCCAAGCAAACATAACTTTTATTGATGGTATATCACTGTCACTGTAGGCAATTTAACATGTGGATACTGTGTAGTGTGACTTGTGTTGTGTGCTATGTAATGTTTGTGGTATGAATGCATACTGTGAATTTTGATGGTATTGTTAATCAAATGTTATTGCTAACATAAATGTTTAATGTACGACACAGTGAAGCTGCAGCACACTGCTGGGGACACTGTAATTTTAAACACAAATCACCTGTGTAATGATGCATATGATTGTAATCCCCATCACTAAGACCAGTAGGTGCAGGAAAAAGGTTTGAACTGCAGAGGCCCAGTCTGAATGCTCCTGGAATATCGCCTGAAACCTTCTCCACCAGGTCAGACTGAAACTCACCTGATTATATTTGTGTTCAATCTCTGTCAGCTCTCCTTGATTATGGTGAAATATCATATCTAATTTAATGTTATGTTTGTTTAACCTTTTTAACAAAGATTTGTCTTGTGTCAAAACCTGTACCCATTTTTCCCATGGTGTGTTATCTCTCAGTATGGGCACTTCTTGTGGAGTTTTGAACTTTAGAGTTCTCTTACCGATTTGAGAAATAACTTAGTCAAACCTTGACGGCTGAATCCATATGGGATCTCCGCTTACACAGTACGTCCCCCTCGTAAGATCAAACTTGTCTGAACAATTATGAAAATGTACAATGAATGTGTCCGTGGACATCATGTTTAAAAAAACAAACTTTTCCTTCAGCCACTGGAAATATTGGTTTGGCTTCAGGGCGGATCTTTTGAATAACCGCTGTGCATTCGGTGCTATTAAGCCAGCAGGCTTCATCACTAAATCTGACTTGTCCTGGCAAACACAGGTACTTATCTGCAAATTGCCAGCATGATGACAAGTCCACTTGTTTGAATTCTCTGTCGAGCACCACAAAATGCTGACCTCTCAGGCCATGGTGTAAGACATGCAAAAGATCCCTCCCCAGGAAAATTGATCTCTCCTTGTCAAGTCTCAGTTGTAAAGGAGTTTTACCTTCTGATAAGGCTTGAGCCATTATCTTGAAATTTGCCGTTAACTCAGTCTGCATGGATATACATGCAATTTCCCATGCAGCACCCTTACAATGTGCAATCATCTCTTTGAGAATAGTTTGAATGTGCCTTTGAGTGTACCCCTGAACCTTATAGGTGTTGTGCGTTAGCTGTTCCCAAAACCATGTTCAGATGATACTGGGTACCCACATTATGCTGTCCCAATGTGCCTAATTATTGAATGACCTATTTTTAGTCCCATCACCCTTTTATCATAGAGAATCCCCAGGGTGCTACCTGATGTATCCCAGGATTCTACCTCTCTACTGCAAAATGTCCCCTGATCCATTAAACTAACATCCCATGCTAACCCTTGTGGCTCTCCCCAGAAGAATATGGTTGGTACTCTCTCTGCAGGGAAATTAATTAGCATATCGATGACAAACGCTATTCCCAACTGTCCTGATTGGACCTTTGCCCCCCTTATGTCCTGAGGCAAAATACGCACCTTCGGTCAGGAAAAAATGTACTCTTGGCAATCTTTGTATTAAGAGTACCTGGTCACTTAACCATCTACCATGAGGATAAGTGGCTGAATATGGACTGTGTTATATTGTCTCATATTGTGTCCCGTGTAGTGAGGATGATGTCACCTGTGTTGGCTCTCCCTTTTCTGGGATCGTTCTCCCCACCCTCTTTGTCACCCGAAAATGTGGCTGGATCTCAATTTTTACTTCTCATTTCGAGAACCAAAACCCTTCTGCTTTCCAGCCTTTACGTGTGTATAGTTGTCTCGGAAACACCCTCTGTTGGTTGCTCCAGAGTGGGATATTGTTCCCTGCCTCCCTCCTGGAGGGGCAGTGACGCTTACTGCTCGTTCCTCGCTATTCTAGAACCATCTCACTCCGGAGAACCAAGACAAGGTAATCATGTACCACACACTTCGCCTTTTGCATATACCCAGTGTAGTGCAATGTACCTTTTAACCAGACTTTGGATCGGTGGCTGGGCTGGGAGAGCATGACATTCAGGAGTAGCATTGAGCTTCCGTTAATATCATTCTTCCCGCACACCTGACCCTTCAAACCTTTTACCACCATCCTGCCATGAAATTGGCTTCCATCTGGCACCAATGATCCTTTTCTCCTACCCGACTTAGTCCGTACTGACCAATCTGAGGGTAGTGCAAAAGGATCAGTACCTTTTTCTCCAAACATGAACATGCTTGGGCCTTATGTTCTCATTAACCCCTCATTGTCCATGAGAATGTCTTCTCTTCTCCTCGGTCTGCTAGGACGACATGGCAACCTATGATCACCATTAGCACGGTACTCTTCATTATTAAAGCACCTCCTTGGGAAAGAAAAACATATGCACTTTGGATTATGTTTTGCTCAGACAGTGTCTTTAGTCTCTTTCCAATATTGGAAAACTCGTTCTTTTCCACTGCAGGATTTGCCGGAAACTTTTGCTCATCCGACTGACATCTCCATCTCTGCCTCTGCTGCCAGTAATTAAGCTTTCTCGATTCCATATTCGCCAAACTCCTGAAACAGAAATCCAACCAAATCAATTCTTATTAATGATTTGCGTTTAGCCCTACTGCTCCAATCTCAATTGTACAACTTAGATTGATCAATGTATATCATAATTGATCTCATTTCTGTGTAGTTCTTTTGAACTTTGTTGACTTTTTGATGATGGGAAGGCTCTAAAGCTCTCTCCCTTAGGCCCCGTTCACACTTGCGGTTTTGTCAAAACCGCACCGGATGTCCGGACCGCACCGTATCCGGACCGGACCTGATCCGTACGGTTCCTATCCGGATCCGGTCCGGATCCGGTCCGTTTGCATCCGGTTTCCGTGCGGTGTGAACACGGTTGCGGTCCGGATCCGGTTTCTTAAGGAGATAACAACCTGTAAATACCTGGGGTCTGGGAGGTCAGCAGAAGGGTCTGGGGTCATTGTTGGAGACAGGTGGACGTGTGGAGACCATCCGTGGATACAGAGACTGCAGTTGGGACCATGGATCCAGGCATTTTTCGTATACCTGGGAATTCTCTGTTGTTCGCCTCCTCGTTATCAGACTTATATCAGACATGTTGCTGCCTAGAGCTCCAGCATGAAATCGCTGCTGCCCCACTCTGTGAACTCCATGTGGTCCCCATCCAAAATGCATAGGAAGTGGGGTAGAACGTCCGGTTTTTGTAGCCAGTGTGTTGTGCGCTCTCCGGTTCTCATTACTTTGTATTGGCCGGATGGTGCAGTCCGGCTCCGCCCCGGATACGGCTGCCGGAGGAGCCGGACCAAAAAATAGCGCATGTTGGAACGGACGCCGGAGTCCGGATCCGGTCCGGATCCGGTCCGGCTCCGGTCCGGCAGAACGGACGCATGTGAACGGACGCATAGGCTTTCATTGCTATTGCCGTGCGTCCGTTCCGTCCGTTCTGCAAGCGGTCCGGCTCCGGCACGGCGATTCCGGACGGCCACCGCTAATGTGAACCGGGCCTTACTTTATGAACCACAGCATAAGTACTTATCTTGTTACAATGTGCTTCCCTTGGATCTCACCTTTTGAAGCACTGACCTCTACATCCCCCCTGTACATACTTCGGCCACCACACCGACCACAGTATGCACTGAGTAGGGACCACCTACCCATTGCTGCTGCTCGCAGTTGAGCTTGCAATGTTCTTACCCATGTTATTTCACTTACCTAGGACTTCATATATCGCAACTAGCTCTGCCGGAAGTCCTATTTGTGAACCAAATTGGCAATGCTACTACTTCTGCACTTGCCCCAAAAACAAACATGGCTACCTCCTGTAGGAAGGTGTGCTTTCTATTTTAACTAAGCAGAACCCCATCCAGGGATTCGCATGACAGTTTACTACAACTGCATGTGAGTCTCTGACTCCTGACTGTGTAGGGGATCCTAAACTGGACATAGGACTACTACCCCACAAATACACTGTCACTCTATACACGGCAATCTTGCCCCTTGGACTGCTGTCAGTCTTGTGCATTGTGTGACCCCTTGGTACGAGCTGGAGGAAGAAAAAAATACCTTTTGACCAATCCGCAGCCTTGAGCTCTGTCAAACTCCGGCTTTGTCCCGGACAAAAACGAAAAATGCTTACCGCTCTGCAAGCGTTCCGGCAAACAGCTCAATTGGTCAACACTTTTTCTGTATTATTTCCTTTTTTTCCATTGCTCTGTACCCTCTTATCCCCCTGACCTCTATCGGGGAACTCATGTTACATGTGAATCAAAACACTACAGGCACCCCCCTGATATGACTCAGAGAGCTGCTTCCTATGTATCCAGTAGCCATCTGACAGCTACTGCGTATAACCCCTGCTGATATTCCTGTACACAAACGATGGTCACACTCCGTGATTTCACATCCCAGGCTGTCCTGCTCATTAGGGTGTATTCTGCATCAGCCCAGCACAGCAGAGGAATCAGCCCACCTATGGGTGGTACCATTCCCACAGGCCTGGCTAGATTTCCTACGCTCTCTTTCCTCACTCCCCCCCTCCCTCCTGAGGGCGGGAGTGAGGGTTTGTCCCTGGACTCAGCAGACTCTTCCCATTAGAGCGTCACGACTGCCTGGGATCTGCCCCCGAAGTCAGAGGCACCATTTTGAGTCCTGGAATATCAGACAAAAATGGCCCTTTCCCATAGCAATGCCCTCTACAAATTAGGAGAGAAAAAAACAGAGAAAAAAACTGCTTGACACATTAGCATATCACATTGCAACAATACAACTTAATGTTACACACAGCTGAGAAGAGAAACCCTAGATTCAGGACAAAACATAAAAAAATAAAACAGCACTTTCCGGAATTTCACACACACACATAACCCTAATCACCCCTCCCACAAGAAAGGAGGGGGGAAATCTCACAGCCGTTAACAGATTTCCACAAAAATGAAACGATTAAACCTTGCAAAACGAAACCAAACATTACTCCCTGAGGAATGTGAAGCGAGGGAGTTCACTAACCCAAAACAGATAACTAATGGAAAAGAAAACAAAATTCTCGCTGCTGTGCGCTGAAAAAAAAAATCAAACTTTTACCATTTAAACTGACACATAGCATTAAAACTTTGCAGAATGTCAAAGAAAAAATCCAAAACTGTTAGTTTCTCTCTCTCTCTCTCCCCCTCCACCGACATCTAATGCTGCCCATAGAGAGCGAGAGAGATAGAGAGAGAGAGAGAGAGCGAAGGAGAGAGAAAAGAAAAAAAACAGTCTCCCTCCTCCCTCCCTGCTCCGCTGCGGGGAGACACTGCGCTGTCCACGAGATAAGGAAAATGAAAGGAAACATGTACTCGCCTTGCCAAGACTTCTTGCGCCGCATGGCCTCTGTACCAGAGACGAGCTCTGAGTCTTCTTCCCAGCAATCTTGGCGCAGTTTTCTCACAGGCGTCCGATGCGCTGAAGTTCCTAATGGGATCTGCCCAAACCCATTGCCTTGGACACCTTCACCTGCGTGTCTCAGGCCGCACACATCGGCACCTGCCGCCGGGAAACCTCCAGACTCACTCCGCACTATGCTTATCTCCTCTTGATAAGCTTTGCACTTCTCGTCTCTGGCCTCCGTAGCCCACTCTTAACTGTTACAGCTCAGCTCTGAGCTTCTCCTGTTCTTTTGTGTTTGCTTCACAGAGATGTAAGTCGCTGCTTCAAGAAGTCTTAATTAGACTGACTCTTGTGCACACCTGGATCACCAATCATTGATCTGGGATTGGCCTAGGGTTTCAGGCACCAACTGTAAGAATGTGTACGTTGGTTGCTATTGGCAACAGCACAACACACCTTTTACTCCGGCACCAGCAACTCATTAGAGCTGCAACTCACAGCGACAGCACACAGG
This sequence comes from Hyperolius riggenbachi, assembly GCF_040937935.1. Classification (NCBI taxonomy): domain Eukaryota; kingdom Metazoa; phylum Chordata; class Amphibia; order Anura; family Hyperoliidae; genus Hyperolius; species Hyperolius riggenbachi. The sequence goes on along the minus strand of NC_090653.1, from coordinate 194,767,474 downwards.
AGATAGAGTGGAGACAGCCACCTTCACCTTTAAGGTCTTTATTCAGCAATCAGGCATCTTTTGTTACATGTTGATTTCTTCAGAGTATAAACAGTCTTTCCTATGTCCTATGTACATCACATATATTTACACCATACAGACATGAAGCTAGTATTCTAACTAGGAAGTGTAGAGAGCAGGATAGCATGCAGAAGACAAAGTAAAGTCTCTGCCATCCCGTCTATACTTTTATATGAACATCAAAGAGTTAAATTCTGACATCACCCGAGCCATACCCCCAAGCCTACAATTGGTGGGCATGGGCATGTGACCCACATCATCATCTAATAGACCAGTGCTTTATGATCTAGATGCAAAGAATGCAATGTTTTCCAAATATCGGCTTTGTTTACCGTTTCGTCGCCTAACAGTCGCTACAGTTAGACCTGAAAACATATTATGTGTCCTTCTAGAAGAACATGTTCTTGTAAATGACTGCATAATTTCTCTCCGAGAAACTATGCTTAACCAGTTCACCCCCAAGGGTTTTTACTCTAACGGACCAGAGCAATTTTCACTTGTCAGTGCTCCTCCCTTTTATTCCCTAATAACTTTATTACTACTTATCACAAGAAAATGATCTATACCTCGTTTTTTTCACCACCAAATAGGCTTTATGTGGGTAGTACATTTTGCTGACAATTTTTTTTATTATAAATGCGTTTTAACGAGAAAAAACGAAAAAAATGAAAAAAATCATAATTTCTCAGTTTTCAGCCATTATACTTTTAAAATTAAACATTCTCCTGTGGATAAAACAAACATTTTATTTGCCCAGTTGTCCCGATTATTAAACCGTTTAAATGATGTCCCTATCACAATGTATGGCGACAATATATTATTTTGAAATCTAGGTGTTATTTTTCTGTTCTGTTTTTTTTTCTTCTGGCCATAATTACAAGCCCCTATATAATAAATTAAAATTAATTTCCCCCCATAAAATATAGATTAAAAAAGGCAACTATTTATTTATTTATTTGAAGCTGATTTTTTTTTTTACAAGTGTTTTTTTTTTTGGTGGGGGGGGGGGGGGGGAGGGTTTGGAAGTGTAATTTCATTGATTTTATTAATAGTGTGTATGTACTTGTATATGTATGTACTTTGTAGCTGTAATATACTTTTTGGCCACAAGATGGCGCTAGTGAACACTCTCCCGTATAGGAAGTGATCACTTTTTTTTTTTTTACACTTTATTAAATTGTTACAGTTTCCTGTTTATGTGAATGGACGTAGCCGCTGTTCGCGGTCGCGTCCATTCACTCCAGGCAGTGCGATTGGGTAGAGGACCGCTCGGTCCTCTTCCCCAATCACCCAGCACGGGTACCCGATGGAAACGGCGGCGGTAGCGGCGCAATCACGTGCGGAGCGGCGGCGGGAATGCGCGACGTATTAAAACGTCATGTTGCCATTAACAGGCAAAAGCATGACGTTTTAATACGTTAGTTTGCCGGCAAATGGTTAAAGAGACCCTGCATCTCAAGTCTTTACTAGACTTTAGTACCTGAGGCCTAGAATTCAAGTATACTTACATTCTAACATTTACATGGTGTTGTTGGCCCCTTACAGATGCTTGAATGTGCTTGATCACATAAATTAGTATTTATGACATTTAAAAAGTATGAACAGCCCTGGACAAATGTTCACATTTTTTTTATATATATTTGTTTAAATTTTCCTTCAGTGGTGGAACCGTTTGAGGCTTGGCTGGATGAGTGCATGTTAGGTAATGAACGCTAACTTTGCTATGTTTTAAAAGCATACACTATTAAAGTACACATTATTTAAATGAATAACACAATTTTGTATGCGCGTAATTCTTTAACGGCGTAAGTATTACGCGCATTAAAAACATTAACGCTCTTTATTGTTTCACTACCAACCACTATCTAATGAACGTGCGCTATACCATACTTGCCGATAGCGCGATTGCTTGTAGCGTTATGCCAATAGTACACACAGCGTTACACCGTACGTGCGTTATGAAATAGTGCTGTTTAGTGAATGAACCTCTTTATGCGTTCCTTATTATTATTTTTAGGGTGATCCAATTTTCTCTATGTTGGTGACTACTGGATTGTGTAGCGCGACTATATACTGGAATTTGTGCTATTAAAGTGTTGGTGATTCTGACTTAAGCTGTGATCCCCTACATCTAAGTTTATGGTCTGTTTTATCCATTGGAGCACAGTTTATTTTTCACTTTTTATTAGAAGCAAGAAATGCACAGCAGTTAGCTCTAGCATCTTAACCTAACAATACTCTCACACCTTTCCCTCCCATCTAACATTAACCACCTCCAACTCTTAAAAACACCTAACACCGCTAACCTTAACCGCCCGCCCCTCAACGCCTAACTTGCAAAAAAAAAGAATAAAACCCACGCCTAACATTTAAAAGCCCTCCCCCACACTTAACCCTTAAAACCATACCCCTCCACACCTAACCTTCACCGACACCCACTGCCAATCTGCTGCTATCTTGATAATGTTTGTGCACCACCATAGGCGCCATTATAAATTGCTGCTATATTGTGAAATTTGGGAGCCTGGAGTGCTTGATAAATTGCAGCCATCCCATATCGGGTGTCCAAATTTCACACTATAGCCGAAATTTATAATTTACAGTAGCTGGATAGTGTAATGGTTTAGGGCTCTGCCTCTGCCTTATGAGATTTGGGTTCAAATCTCGGCTCTTTCTTTTCAGTAAGCCATCCCATCACCTATTCAGTAAAAAGTTCTTTGGGCGAAATTGCCTAACACTGCTACAGTCCTGGCCAAAAGTTTTGAGACTGTCAAAAATATTGGAAATTAGAAAAGTTGGTGCTTATTGAGGAACTTCAGCCTAAAAAAACATACTGTCATTAAGTTACATTAGTTATGTTAATTAAAATATATAGGTAATATAATCTCTTATGCACCTTGTTTCAAAAGAACAGGCAAATGTTTGATTTTTATGAGGGCAGCCATCTTTTTGGTTGAAAGGAGGTGACGGAGCATGAGACACAGTTCCAACTGTGCTGTGAGCTGATCACACCTCCCAGTTGCTAGGCAACGTGAATAACAACATAGGAAATCCCATCATGCTTTGCACAGCATCAGGGAAAAAAGCCCGGGCAGTTTTCTTTGATGGGGCGGAGCTTAAGCTTTTGCGCAGCTCAAAATAAGGCTTATGTAAGAAAAAAGAGTTCTGATGCTGTGAAACTGTTAAAGAAACACCAAGCCTTTTCAGTGCTGCTGAGTAGATTTGTAGTCTGGAGGTTCACTTTAAGTTTTTATAATCACAATTTGCATATACTCCATAATGTTATGAAGAGTGTTCAGATGAATTGCATATTCCTTCCTTGCCATTAAAATTAACTGAATCACAAAAAAACCCTTTCAACTGCATTTCATTGCTGTCATTAACCACTTTACCCCCAGCGGTGCGGATTTCTCCGTCCCTTTTTCCACCAAGGGACAGAGAAATCCGCACCTGACGTCGCTCCCGCCACTGTCCGCGCTCCCCCGCGCTCATGCACGCCGCAGCCTGCTCGCCCGGAGATCAATGGACGGGAAAAACAGTTCCCGTTCATTGATCCAAGCCCCTGCAATGATCAGCTGCTTCTACGAGAAGCAGCGCGATCATTGTGAAAAAAAAGTTTCCCAGGCTCATAACACTTCCTGCAAGCGTCCTTCCGGACGCTTGCAGGACGCATAAACAAAATGTTACTGTGGGCATCTTGTGGCCAAAAAGTAAAACTACAGCCTAAAGCATTTTTCATATAGAAATACATTAGTTATACACACAAAATTAACTCATTACCTCCCACACTCCCCAAATTTTTATTTTTTTTGTAATTAAAAAAAGAAATAAATTACATAGTTACATAGTTATTTTGGTTGAAAAAAGACATACGTCCATCGAGTTCAACCAGTACAAAGTACAACACCAGCCTGCTCCATCACATATCCCTGTTGATCCAGAGGAAGGCGAAAAAACCCCTACAAGGCATTGTCCAATTAGCCCCAAAAGGGAAAAATTCCTTCCCGACTCCAGATGGCAATCAGATAAGATCCCTGGATCAACATCATTAGGCATAACCTAGTAACTGTAGCCATGGATGTCTTTCAACGCAAGGAAAGCATTTAAGCCCCCTTTAAACGCAGGTATAGAGTTTGCCATAACGACTTCCTGTGGCAATGCATTCCACATCTTAATCACTCTTACTGTAAAGAACCCTTTTCTAAATAAATGGCTAAAACGTTTTTCCACCATGCACAGATCATGTCCTCTAGTCCTTTGAGAAGGCCTAGGGACAAAAAGCTCATCCGCCAAGCTATTATATTGCCCTCTGATGAATTTATAAATGTTAATTAGATCTCCTCTAAGGCGTCTTTTCTCTAGACTAAATAAACCCAGTTTATCTAACCTTTCTTGGTAAGCGAGACCTTCCATCCCAAGTATCAATTTTGTTGCTCGTCTCTGCACCTGCTCTAAAACTGCAATATCTTTTTTTGTAATGTGGTGCCCAGAACTGAATTCCATATTCCAGATGTGGCCTTACTAGAGAGTTAAACAGGGGCAATATTATTCTAGCATCTCAAGTTTTTATTTCCCTTTTAATGCATCCCAAAATTTTGTTAGCTTTACCTGCAGCGGCTTGGCATTGAGTACGAGTATTTAACTTGTTGTCGATAAGTACTCCTAAGTCCTTCTCCAAGTTTGATGTCCCCAACTGTATCCCATTTATTTGGTATGGTGCTAGACCATTGGTACGACCAAAATGCATGACTTTACATTTGTCAACATTGAATTTCATCTGCCATGTATGTGCCCATATAGCCATCCTATCCAGATCCTGTTGCGATATGACAATATCTTCCTGAGAGTTAATGATTCTGCACAATTCTGTATCATCTGCAAAAATAGCAACATTGCTCACTACTGCATCTACTAGGTCATTAATAAATAAATTGAAGAGCACTGGACCCAGTACAGACCCCTGTGGGACCCCACTGCTAACAGTCTCCCATTTTGAGTACGATCCATTGACCACAACTCTTTGTTTTCTGTCCATTAGCCAGTTCTCTATCCATGCACACAGACTCTTCCCCAGTCCTTGCATCCTCAACTTTTGCACCAGACTTTTGTGGGGAACAGTGTCGAAGGCCTTTGCAAAGTCCAAGTATATCACATCTACAGCATTCCCAATATCCATATTAGCATTCACTATCTAATAAAAGCTGAGCATGTTAGTCAAACAGGACCTGTCTTTAGTAAACCCATGTTGATGCTGAGAAATAAGATTATTTTCTACTATGAAGTCATGTATAGTATCTCTTAGTAACCCCTCAAATAGTTTGCATACAACTGATGTTAAGCTTACAGGTCTATAATTTCCTGGATCTGATTTTTTGCCCTTCTTAAATTATGGGAAAACGTGGGCTGTACGCCACTGGGACTCTGCCAGTTGCAAGAGAGTCACAAAAGATAAGATAAAGGGGTTTAGCTATAACTGAACTTAATTCCCTTAGGACCCGAGGATGCATGCCATCCGGGCCAGGTGCCTTGTCTATTTTTAATTTATTTAGTCTTGCCTTCACTTCTTCCTGCGTTAAGTATTTAATATTACAGTTAGAAGATTGAGACTCTTCTGCCTCTGTAATTTGCAACAGTGCTGTTTCCTTTGTGAAGACAGAAGCAAAGAAAGCATTTAATAACTCTGCCTTACCTTGGTCATCCACCATTGAGTTCCCACCCTCATCCTTTAGGAGTCCTATACAGTCAACCTTTCTTTTTTTAGAGTTGATGTACTTGTAAAACTTTTTTGGGTTAGATTTGATATCCCTAGTGATTTGATTTTCAGCTTCGATCTTTGCCAGCCTAATTTCTTTTTTACAATTTTTATTGCACTTCTTATAATTGCTTAGTGCAGCCTCGGTCCCCTCCTGTTTTAGGACCTTATAGGCATTCCTTTTCCTCTTCATTTTATCCCTAACCTTTCTATTCAACCATAGAGGCCTTTTTTTATTCCTAGACATTTTGTTTCCATATGGGATATACATACTACAATATTGATTGAGAATACGTTTAAAAGCTTGCCATTTGCCTTCAGTGTCCTCCCCTTGTAGTACATTATCCCAGTTCACCAAACTTAGTGGCTGCTTAATTTGATTGCTTTTCTAAAATTCATAGTTTTAGTGGTCCCGCTGCCCCGTGGCCTATCAGTCACCAGATCAAACGTTATCATGTTGTGATCACTATTTCCCAAATGTTCTTGAACCTGCACATTTGATACATTATCTGGTCTATTAGAAATGATCAGATCCAGTAACGCATTCCCCCTAGTTGGTTCTGTTACCATTTGAGTCAAGTAATTGTCCTGTAGTGCTGCCAGAAATCTGCTGCTTTTACCAGAATGGGTAGTCTCAATACCCCAGTCAATGTCTGGAAAGTTGAAGTCGCCCATAACTATGACCTCATTTTTACTTGCAGCTTTTTCAATCTGTTGTAGTAATCGCAGTTCTGCAGCTTCATTAATATGAGGTGGTCTTTAGCATACCCCAATAAGCAATTGGCAACTTTTATTTTCACCATGAATATTTACCCAAACGGACTCTACATCTTCACATTCTTCTTCCATCTCGTCGTTGAGCACAGCTGTAAAAGAATTCTTAACAAAGAGACAAACCCCTCCACCTTTTTTCCCTGTTCTATCCCTCCTAAACACATTGTATCCTTTTAAATTAGCTATCCAGTCATGGCTTTCATCCATCCATGTCTCGGTTATTCCCACAATGTCATAGCCTTTGTCATTCAGAATGAACTCTAGTTCGTCTATTTTATCTGCAAGGCTCCGAGCATTGGTTACCATGCACTTTATATTTTTACCACCACATGTACCAATTTTGTTTACATTAAATGGGCTACTTGAAACTTTACCAACCTCCTTAATCTTTATACTGTCCCCACCCCCCTCTCCACCCCCCATAATGTTAGGCTCCCACTGTCTTTTTATTTTATCTGGTCTACATATTGAGACTTTATCCTCCCGCCTCCCCCCAGATCCTAGTTTAAAATCTCCTCCAACCGTTTAGCCATCTTCTCCCCCAATGCAGCTGCACCCTCCCCATTAAGGTGCAGCCCATCCCTGCTGTAGAACCTGTAGCCGACTGCAAAGTCTGCCCAGTTCTCCAGGAACCCAAACCCTTCCTTCCTACACCAATTTCTCAGCCACTTATTTAACTCCCTATGCTCCCTCTGTCTCTCAGATGTAGCATGTGGCACTGGCAGTATTTCAGAGAACACCACCTTGGAGGGCCTTGCTTTAAGTTTATCTCCAAGTACCTGAAAATCATTTTTGAGGACCTTCCATCTCCCACTAACTTTGTCATTGGTGCCAATGTGTACCATTGACAGCTGGGTCTTCCCCAGCCCCACCCAATAATCTGTCAATTCTTTCCGCTACATGTCGAACCCGAGCACCCGGGAGGCAACAGACTGTACGCATTCACGGTTTCTTTGACAGATTACCCTATCTGTGCGCCTAATAATTGAATCCCCTACCACCAGTACCTGTCTAGCCTTAGCTGCACTTCTATTCCCTTTCTCGTTACAGCAGTTATACAATTAAAAAAAATATATAAATAGTTACCTTAGGTACTGAACTTTTAAAACATTTATGTCAAGAGGGTATAACACTGTTACTTTATAAATTATGGGCTTGTAATTAGGGATGGACGCAAAACTGAAAAAAATGCACCTTTATTTCCAAATAAAATATTAGCGCCAAACATTGTGATAGGGACATAATTTAAACGGTTTTATTTTTTTTTTTGTAACAATTTTTATTTCAAAAAAGATTAAATACATACAAAAGTACATCGAAACTTTAAATCAGTATCAGACCTTCATAGGTATAAAAGGTACACCAAAATTGGCAACAGTACACATATATCACTGTGAAATTGCAACATCCATATGAAAATAGTAGTAGCAGTAATTGAATAACAGCATCTCCATGACTACATTCTTTGCTCTTACGGTGTTGTGTAAGTCAGGTATAGGAAAAAGTTCAAGAGGACAGGGTAAGTAATCAGAAACTCTGCTACTAGGTCAAGATGAATCTCTGCTAAAAATGATAAAATAACATTGTTACCAATAGGAGGGTGTACAATACCATATTATACGTGTCTATAAAGACCCTAAAAAATGATAAATCCAGACTGGGTGTTTAGGTGTCTAGGGTGGTGACTTATAGAGGGCTAGGTAATTCTGAGACTGGATCAACAGGATCCTACTCATGTGGACATATTGGCATACCTTAGGTCAAGGAAAATGACAAAAATTCATGTCCGTGGAACAAGGAAGCAAAACATTATTGAATAAGAGACTTGTATTCACTGGAGTCCTTGAACTCAAACCACGGCGCCCAATTTACTACAAACTTGTGAGAAGATTCTGCCTTGTTGTGAATGAGGTCCTCTGCATCTGCAATGGCTTGGACACGGTCTAACCACATTTTGACTGTTGGAGATGTCTGGGATCGCCACAGAGAGGGAATACAGGCCCTGGCCGCATTCAAAAGATGACAGGGAAGGGATTTCCCATATCTTTTGCCCGTGTGAGCCATTCTATGGAGTAAGAAGGCTTCTGGTTCCCAAGGAACATCAAAATCTGTGATCTGTTTAATTAGAGATTGTATTTTTTTTCCAGAAATCTGTGATTTAAACTGTTTTATAACCGGGACAAATGGGCAAATAAATTCCATGGGTTTTAATTACAGTAGCATGCATTATTTAAAAACTATAAAGGCAGAAAACTGAAAAATAATACATTTTTCCCCACATTTTTTCCTATTTTCCCATTAAAACACATTTAGAATAAAATAATTCTTGGCATAATGTCCCACCTAAAGAAAGCCTAATTGGTGATGAAAAAACAAGATATAGTTCATTTCATTGTGATAAGTAATGATAAAGTTATAGACGAATGAATGGAAGGAGCGCTGAAAGGTGAAAATTGCTCATGTCTTCAAGGGGCAAAACTCCTCAGTTGTGAAGTGGTTAAAGGACCTGCTGAGATCATTTCAGTAATCGTCTTGTTAACTCAGGTGAGAATGTTGACAAGCACAAGGCTGGAGATCATTATGTCAGGCTGATTGGGTGAGAATGGCAGAATTGACATGTTAAAAGGAGGGTGATGCTTGAAATCATTGATCTTCCATTGTTAACCATGGTGACGAGCAAAAAACCACATGCAGCCATCATTGGGTTGCATAAAAATGGCTTCACAGGCAAGGATATTGTGGCTACTAAGATTGCACCTAAATCAACAATTTATAGGATCATCAAGAAGTTCAAGGAAAGAGGTTCAATTCTTGTTAAGAAGGCTTCAGGGCATCCAAGAAAGTCCAACAAGCGCCAGGATCATCTCCTAAAGAGGATTCAGCTGCGGGATCGGAGTGCAACTAGTGCAGAGGTTGCTCAGGAATGGCAGCAGGCAGGTGTTAGTGCATCTGCACGCACAGTGAGGCGAAGACTTTTGGAAGATGGCCTGGTGTCATGAAGGGCAGCAAAGAAGCCACTTCTCTTCCCCCCCAAAAAATCAGGGACAGATTTATCTTCTGCATAAAGTATGGTGAATGGACTGGTGAGGACTGAGGCAAAGCCATATTCTCAGATGAAGCCCCTTTCCGATTGTTTGGGGTTTCTGGAAAAAGGCTTGTCAGGGGAAGAAAAGGTGAGCGCTACCATCAGTCCTGTGTCATGCCAACAGTAAAGCAGAATGGCTAGTTTAGCATTATGGCTCATGCTGAAAAAGTGTATGATTTGATTGCAGAGCAGTTGCTTCGTGTTAAATATTGGATTTTAAAGGAGTTGAGTTCAGTTATCAATAAGCCACTTTATCTTATTTTCTGTGATTCTCTTTTAAGTGGGTCAGTTTCTTATGACTGGCATACAGCTGATGTTTTCTCCTTGTTCAAGAAGGGAAAAAATCAGAGCCAGGAAACTACAGACCTGTAAGCCTAACATTAGGTGTGTGTAAATCGTTTGAAGGTATCCTAAGGGATGCTATACAAAGTTATGTAGCACAGAATCATTTTATTTCAGTTTGACAGCATGGTTTTCTAAAGACATGTCCTGTCTCACTAACATGCTCAGCTTTTATGAAGTGGTGAATATAAATTTAGAAATAGATGTACTGTACTTGGACTTTGCAAAGGCTTTTGACACTGTTACCGACAATAGCCTGGTGCAGAAGCTGAGGAGACAGAGACTAGGACTAGGGACTAGACAGAGACTAGGATAAAATGAGTGTATGTGGCTAGAGAACTGGTTAAGGGATAGAAGGCAAAGAGTGGTGGTAAACGAAACATACTCAAAATGGGAAACTGTTAGCAGTGAGGTACTGCAGGGGTCCAATTCTTTTTAATTGACAGTGCTGCTCATAATTATTCATACCCCTGGCAAATTGTGACTTGAATTTTAATCGCTAGAGAACAGAGGCGCCAGCAGGATAAAAAGTGATAAAAGTTTTAAAATTGCTAGGGAGGCAGTGTTGGACTCACCTCCGAAAAGCAGACACGAATAACTGTCCAAATTAAATAAATACATTTATTATAGGTACCTCAAGAGATACTATTTAAAGAGACACTGAAGCGAAAAAAAAAAATATGATATAGTGAATTGGTTGTGTACTATGAATAATTTACTAGAAGATTAGCAGCAAAGAAAATATTCTCATACTTTTATTTTCAGGTATATAGTGTTTTTTCTAACATTGCATCATTCTATAATATGTGCAGATTACACAACACTCAGCATTCAAAATGAGTCTTTCAGAGCAGTCTGTGAAGTAATGACCTCTCCTCTAGCAGAGAAAAAGTAAACAGTTCACTTACAGTTGAGATAATAAAAGTCAGATAACAGCCCTCTCCACGACTAACTTAGTCGGAGAGCTTAATGGCTTGTTTGCATAGAGATAACAACTGGAGTTTCTTAACTCTTCCTGTACTGGAAACAATTAGACTGATGTATCTGATCTTAATGTTTTATTTCTTAGATGTACTACACATACAAATCATAATATCATAATTTTTTTTTTTTGCTTCAGTGTCTCTTTAATTCAAGTGGCTCGCTATAGCAACATTATTGTCTTTTTCAGTTTATGGAAAAAGACATGATATAGCGAGCCACATAAAATAGTATCTTGCAAATTGCATACAACGCTTATCTAAAAATCCTTCAATGCATTAGTACATAAAACACTGGATATATGTGTCAGAATCCGCTCTGCTGGCCTTGATTCTCTGGACAGTTTGTTGGTTTCTTATGCAGGCTGCATAGTTCAGTCCAGGGAAAAGAGGCCTTTTTGTCAGCTTGCAAGATTCGGGAGGCTTGCTGCTGTGGTGACTGATTTGCATCCACTTATCTTGCAATTTGCATTTCTGCTTCCCTTGAAGGTTTTCAGTATAAGTGTCACTTCCTCCCAGAATTCCTTGCTCGTCATAGGTTCTGTTTTGTGAGACTGACCTTACAGCCTAAGCCTCTTTGTATCTTGTTGCTAAAATATCCTAGTGTAGTTAATTCTTGGGGAGTGCATTTTGCACTCCTACTAGTGCAGTCAGTTTTGTGTATTATTTGTACTGCCTAGTCTTGTCTTGTCCTGTCCTTGCACTATCTCCAGCGGTGGCTCATAGTGAATCGTTCAGTCCTATTCCTTGATCGCATTCGCCCTAGCTCTAGAGGTGGTGTATCTCCCTTGTCTGTGTCTTGGAGTATAACCTTGGCAGCGGTTGCTACTGGTTACTCCTTCAGTCTGTTTTGTCTGGAACGAACGCTTGCTGTTGCCTGGTGTTAGGCAACCGATTAGCAAGCGTTCCCGCTATCTGTTTGTCTTTGTTTTCCGTGTTCATTTGTTAGTCAGAGTTGGTACATTTGTCACTGTTGTGCATAACGTGCGGAGACCGTGCTATTAACACGCTTGTCACTGTTGAGCATAACGTGCGGTGACCACGTTTAGTTAGTTCATTTGTTATTTTCCTTGACGTTCGGATTGTAGTTATTTGCTGTGTCTTCCTTTACTCAATTCATGCTCTGTCTTTGCTCAGTCTTGTGTTTCTGATAGCAATCGCCTCTCTTGCGATTGGCTTTCTCACTCTGGTCTGACTGTTGTGATATGTCTACCGTCGCCGGGGGGGGGGGGGCGACTAGATTGGTAGACATTCATATAGTCTGTCTCTGTTCTTGCTATTGAGTTGCTACTTTGTTTATATTGCCCAGTGCTGCTTCACATCGTGCAATTTTAATCTGGCATCTGTGGTTGTACAGAGGTCTTGTCCCTCTGTACTCCACAGCTCCACCTGCTGGTTGGAATTACCCTCTATAAATATATTTTCATATACTGGGTACTCTGCTTCTGTGATTGTGGGGATTCCCATCTGCTTCAGCACACTTGGAGTGCGCTGACTGTAAATCGACCGTAGATCATTACATTATGACGAGCCATACCGAAATTCCCAGTCTAGAGGGAATCTCTGAATTGTACGATTTTGTTCATTATGGTTCCTGTGTCTTTAAAAGATTTAAGACGCTGAGCTCTGAAACCAGAGATGATTTTATATCAGAGTGTTTGAGATTTCTGGCGAATCCTGAATTTCAGGCCACTGAAATTACCACTTGGGGTGCTCAGATTGCTTACAATCTTCTCCAAGGGGATCTGTTTGTGTGGGCTGATAAATGGTCTAAACACTGGGATCTGATACATAACCCTCGCAGATTTCTTGCTTATTTATTTTCTTGTAAACTTGAAATTCCTATGCCACGCTATTTCAATGAGTTTTTTCCTGCAGTGCAAATTGCTGATCAAATTGGTTCATGCAGCACCGCTCAGTCATTACCATATTCCAATGAGTTGCTGGCTGTAGCTCAATCTGTTGATCCAGTAATTCCCTGCAAAACTATTCAGGTCGCAAGAGAAGATTCCAAAGGTTCTTTTTCATCTGGCCAGCAGCAATCCAAAGCTGTAAAGATTAAAAAGAAAAAGTCTAAAAAACATACTCACCTGAAAGAGACGCTTCCTGTAGCTGTTACAAGTGAAAAGTTTGCTCCAGTAAAATCTGGTGGAATTTTTCAGCCTGAGTTTACCAACACATCTGAATGTGATATAGGCAGTGTCATTTGCTATATTAAAGGTGTAAAAAATGTTCCTGACCCCAATCCCTATTGATGTTTTTTGGATATAAGTTTGTGGGAGCCTCCATTTGCCCCCTGGGAAATCGGGGCCCTGATTTAAGAGTTTGACACTGATTGGAAGTCGTTTTGTGATTTTTATTTCGGGAAGGATGAGGTGTTTTTAAATGCCTGTATTGACTCTATGCGCACCTTGATTGAATCTGGTGAGTGTGAGGAGCATTTGGTGAATCCGGTGAATTGTGTGTGGCAAACGATGTTGTCTGAATTACATATACACCAATCAGTTAACTCCTGTAAAAACACATTGTCAGTGGGCGATTGTTCCAATTTTCCTGAGGTGAAGCAAGTAAATATTGAGTGTGTTTCATTCCCCAAAGCAACAGAATGTGTGAATTCTGAAATTTTGTTTCCCATGGCAACTGCTTGTGTGGAGTTTGAATCTGTGCGATCTGATGCCTTTATCTCAGGTGTTCCTGCAAATTATGATCAAAATGAATGTGTTATTTTTGCCAAAGATATATGGGTTCCCTCGTCAATTAAAAACAGATCTTTTTCCCCCAGTAATTTTTTAAGATCTTCCATTTATGAACTTGCTATGGGGAAAATTCCTAAACGATGCAACTTTAAGAACAATGTCAATGTGCCAAATAAATTTCCTCGTGTTTCTGTCTCAACTTCTTCTGCAAAGAAACCTATGCCTCACTCTGTTGACACCTGTGAAAACACACTGCCAGATGAAAATTGTTCCAATTTTCCTGTCCTTGACATTCTGCAATTTGGTCCACAGATTTCGGAATCTTGCTCTTTAGAAGCTTCAGCTCCACAACCGAAGGCGATGTGGGATCCGCAAATTTTGCGTTCTGATTCCCCTGATTCGACATTGTTGGCCGAGTTTAAGGGTGATACAGAGCTTTGGTCTTGCGAATCTTATACTGAGGAAATCTTTGTTTTGTCCAGAAAATATTTCAGTGAGCTTGCCTTGTACCATGAATGAAACAATGTTGTCCAGCCAAACTGACATTTGTGAATCCCTTTCTTGCTCTAAAGAAAGTACTGACTTTCCATCCTGTACTCTGTATGAGTCAATAGTGCCTTGTATAAAATCTTCAGCAGAGACCTCAGAGGCTTTTTTTGGTGTTGCAGCTATACTCACCTGTTTTTCTGCCATTCTGGAATTGCAGCCAAGTTTGACTGCTATGCAGGATACTGTGTTCAGTGAAACTAAAGTCAGGGAGTCAGGGTCTGTTCCAGCAGATATTCCTGTGCAGTCTGTTCATGTGAATAAAATTCAGTGTGTTGTAGAACCATTTCTAAAACGTCAGCTCTGTCCTCTAAATGTATTTGACGTTTTGCCCTGTAACATGGATAGTTCAGAATCATTGATGAGTTTACCAGAAAACTTAGGAATTTGTGCTCCTGAAGTTTTATTTGATGTTTTGGAGGCCTCTGAGTTCCTGCCTAAAGGTGCAGAGCTTTTAAGATATGCTTCCTGCCCCCTAAGTCCCTCTGAAGTATTGCCCACTTCAGTAGGCATCGCTGTTATGTTGACTACTTTTGCAGTACTTTTGTGTAGTCAATGATGAGTCTTTTTTGGATACAGTTGTAGTCACAGAGACTCCTAAGTCTGATTCTGAGTCTCCTTTTGAAAGTCCAGTACCTGTGACCACTGGTCATGATGATTTTTTGTCTTGCTCTGAATCTGGTCTGGCTGTGTCGGTTCCTGAGGTCTACAGTTCCTCAGCATGCCCAGTGGTGCTCCTGTTTCAGTGTGCCCAGATGTTTTCCGTAATCCAGTGTGTCCGGAGGTGCCCTCTCTGTTTATGTGCTCCGATGTCCCCCTGGTGGTGTCTTGTCCAGAAGGCGTCGGTGGCGCCACATGCCTTAATACGCTTCTGATTCCTGAAAACTCTGTTTGTGACAGTTGTCCTTGTGACTTTGGCTTGGGGGTTTCCCTGAGTCATGTGGGGGGTCCTGTTGGATCACCATGTGGCTCTCTGGGATCTTCAAATCTCTCGGGGTCTCTTTGGAATTGTTAGTCATTCTGGGAGATTCCTTGGTACTTTGTACTGGTCTAATAATGAGTATTATGCTGGAGAAGACGATTCCTGGGGGTTCTTGCCTTGGTACTTTGTACTGGTCTAATAATGAGTATTATGCTGGAGAAGACAGTTGTAGTGGGCACAACTGTGAAGGTTTCAGGTTCTTTGGACTTGACCTGGGGGACTGGGTGTATCATGCCAAGGCTCTTGGTGGGCATTGTTCTGGTAGTCACGGTGCTCATGGATATCACTTTGGAACTTGTTGTACTGATGGGCTTGGCTTTTGGGGTTCTGGGGCTGATTGTTTCCGTCATGGTTTAGTCAGTTCAGGAAGCATGCCTGGTTGGTCTACCTCGGCCGTCCTGAATCATCTTTTTGTTTTGCGGGGAGGTGGGTCTTCTGTTTTGAAAGACGTCTGGAATCCGTCTTTAACCACTTGCCAACCGCCCACCGCCGATGGGCGTCAGCAAGTACTGGGCCTAAACGACCGCAATACGCACATCGGAGGTGGCGGGCGTGGTTATGCGCCGATCGCGTGACGCGATCAGGCGCCGGCGACAGGCTCCGCCCCCCTTGCGCAGTAACCCGCTGGCCGTTCGGAAGCGCCGGCGGGTTACTAGCGTCCAGATCGCCGCATACAAAGTGTATAATACGCTTTGTATTGTATACAAAGCGTATTATGCAGGCTGCCTCCTGCCCTGGTGGTCCCAGTGTCCGAGGGACCGCCAGGGCAGGCTGCAGCCACCCTAGTCTGCACCCAAACACACTGATCTGCCCCCCCGCCCCCTGATCGCCCACAGCACCCCTCAGACCCCCCCCCCTGCCCACCCCCCAGACCACTGTTTGCACCAAATCACCCCCCTAATCACCCATCAATCACTCCCTGTCACTATCTGTCAACACTATTTTTTTTAATGCCCTAAACTGCCCTCTGGGGGTTCCTGATCACCCCCCCACCCCTCAGATTCTCCCCAGACCCCCCCCCCCCCCCCCGTGCACTGTATGCATCTATCCCCCCTGTAATAACCCACTGATCACCTGTCAATCACCCATCAATCACCCCCTGTCACTGCCACCCATCAATCAGCCCCTAACCTGCCCCTTGCGGGCAATCTGATCACCCACCCACACCATCAGATCGCCCGCAGACCCGCCGTCAGATCACCTCCCAAGTGCATTGTTTACATCTGTTCTCTCCTCTAAACACCCACTAATTACCCATCAATCACCCCCTATCACCACCTGTCACTGTTACCCATCAGATCAGACCCTAATCTGCCCCTTGCGGGCACCCGATCACCCACCCACACGCTTAGATTGCCCTCAGACCCCCCCTTATCAATTCGCCAGTGCATTATTTACCGTATTTTTCGGAATATAAGACGCACTTTTTCTCCCCCAAAAATAGGAAGAAAAAGTGCCTGCGTCTTATATTCCAAAGGCAGGGAATCCCCGACTTCAGAACCGCCTGCCGATGCCAACCGCCGATCCGCCGCATTGTCGGGGACTCCCTGCCTTGTCCCCCTGTGTGGTCTGCCGGGTCCGCTCCCCCGGTAACAATAACTGCAGAGCAACTCACCTTTCCATGGATTCCAGCGCTGTGTAGTCTGCTGTGTGGTCCTCCATCTCCAGCATGTCAGCTACACCTGTAAATGAAAAGTTAGCGCAAAGACGCTCACCTACTCGGCGGCAGCCGCGGAGGTGGCAGCACGATCTGCAGACATCTCTCCCGGGAGGCTTCCCCTAGTGACGGCTCCTGCTAATGACTCATTGAGTCATGGGGAATGACTCATTGAATCATTAACAGGAGCCGTCACTAGGGGGAGCCACGCAGCTTCCCCTAGAGACGGCTCCTGTGAATGATTCAATGAGTCATTCCCCATGACTCAATGAGTCATTAGCAGGAGCCGTCACTAGGGGAAGCCTCCCGGGAGAGATGTCTGCAGATCGTGCTGCCACCGCCGCGGCTGCCGCCGTGTAGGTGAGCGTCTCTGCGCTAACTTTTCATTTACAGGTGTAGCTGACATGCTGGAGGCGGAGGACCACACAGCAGACTACACGACTACACAGCGCTGGAATCCATAGAAAGGTGAGTTGCTCTGCAGTTATTGTTACCGGGGGAGAGCTCGACATGGGGGGAAGGGGACAGAGGACAGGATGGGGACTGGGGGGGGCACACACATGGACATGCACAGGAGGGGGCACACACAGGAGGACAGGAGGGGGACACAGGGACTGGAGGACCACACAGGGGGGGTGAAGGGGACACAGGGACGGGAGGACCACACAGGGGGGTGAAGGGGACACAGAAACACACACAAGGGGGGGGGGGACACAGACACACACACACACACACACAGGGGGACAGGAGTGGACACAAGGGACCTGGAGGACCACAGAGGGGGCTGGAGGAGACACACAGGACAAGAGGGCAGGAAGGGATGCCACACACAGGGGGACAGAAAGGGACACATAGTGGACACAAGAGGACAATGGGGAGAACATGTACTGTACAATACGCTCCTGGAATATGGACGCACCAGGTTTAGTATATACTGTATACATTTTTTTCCCCAGATTTTTGCCCTCTAAACCTAGGTGCGTCTTATATTCCAGAGCGTCTTATATTCCGAAAAATACGGTACATCTGTTCTTCCCTGTAATAACCTACTGATCACCTGTCAATCACCCATCAATCACCCCCTGTCACTGCCACCCATCAATCAGCCCTTAACCTGCCCCTTGCGGGCAATCTGATCACCCACCCACACCATCAGATCGCCCGCAGACCCGCCGTCAGATCACCTCCCAAGTGCAGTGTTTACATCTGTTCTCTCCTCTAAATACCCACTAATTACCCATCAATCACCCCCTGTCACTGCTACCCATCAGATCAGACCCCTATCTGCCCCTAGGGCACCCAATCACCCGCCCACACCCTCAGAACGACCTCAGACTCCCCAGACCTCCCTCCCCTGTGTACTGTATACATCTATTCTCCCCTGTAATCACCTGTCAATCACCTGTCATTCACCCGTCAATCACCACCTGTCACTGCCACTTATCAGATCAGACCCTAACCTGCCTCTTACGGGCATCTGATCACCCTCCCACACCATCAGATTGCCCGCAGACCTACCCTCAGATCACCTCCAAAGTGCATTGTTTACATCTGTTCTGCCATCTAATTAGCCACTGATCACCCATCAATCACCCCTGTCAGCACCTGTCACTGCTACTCATCAGATTAGACCCCTATCTGCCCCTAGGGCACCCAATCACCCGCCCACACCCTCAGAACGCCCTCAGACCCCAACCCTGATCACCTCGCCAGTGCATTGCTTGCATCTATTCCCCCCTCTAATCTCACCTTGAGACACCCATCAATCACCTCCTGTCACCCCCTAGCACACCTATCCATCAGATCAGGCCCTAATTTGCCCCGTGTGAGCTCCTGATCACTCTGCCAAACCCTCAAATGCCCCTCAGACCCCTTTCCGATCACCTCCCCAGTGCATTGATTGCATCTATTTTCCCCTCTAACCACCCCGAGACACCCATCAATCACCTCCTGTCACCCCCCTAGCACTCCTATCCATCAGATAAGGCCGAATACAACCTGTCATCTAAGAGGTAACCCTGCTTATGACCGGTTCCACAAAATTCGCCCCCTCGTAGACCACCTGTCATCAAAATTTGCAGATGCTTATACCCCTGAACAATCATTTTGAGACATTTGGTTTCCAGACTACTCACGGTTTTGGGCCCCTAAAATGCCAGGGCAGTATAGGAACCCCACAATTGACCCCATTTTAGACAAAAGACACCCCAAGGTATTCTGTTAGGTGTATGACGAGTTCATAGAAGATTTTATTTTTTGTCACAAGTTAGTGGAAATTGATTTTTATTGTTTTTCTCACAAAGTGTCATTTTTCACTAACTTGTGACGAAAAATAAAATCTTCTATGAACTCACCATACACCTAACGAAACCGGGCCCTGAACCGTGAGGAGTAGTCTAGAAAACAAATGCCTCAAAATGACCTGTGAATAGGACGTTGGGCCCCTTAGCACACCTAGGCTGCAAAAAAGTGTCACACATGTGGTATCGCCGTACTCAGGAGAAGTAGTATAATGTGTTTTGGGG
Organism: Hyperolius riggenbachi; assembly: GCF_040937935.1. Lineage (NCBI taxonomy): Eukaryota > Metazoa > Chordata > Amphibia > Anura > Hyperoliidae > Hyperolius > Hyperolius riggenbachi. The sequence goes on along the minus strand of NC_090653.1, from coordinate 194,748,075 downwards.
TGTATTTTCACACATACCCATGCTGGATGGGAGAAATCTCTCTGTAAATGGACAATTGTGTGTAAAAAAAAAAAATTGTCATTTACAGAGATATATCTCCCACCCAGCATGGGTATGTGTAAAAATACACCACAAAACACATTATACTACTTCTCCTGAGTACGGCGGTACCACATGTGTGGCACTTTTTTGCACCCTAAGGGCTTGATTCACAAAGCGGTGCTAACTGTTAGCACGCCTGTGAAAACCCCCTTAGCACGTCTAAACAAGGTTTTCGCGCATAAAACTTTATGCGCGCAAAACTACTGCACAGAGCGAAGGGCGCTACGCGCGAAGTGCCCATTAAAGCCTATGGGACTTAGCGCGCGTAAAACTTTGCGCGCGTAAAACTTTGCGCGCGCAAAGTTAGCGCGCGATCTGATTGAGAAATCCGGTGCTAACCTACTTACTACTTAGCACCCTGGTTAGCGTGTCTAAAGACTTTAGACGTGCTAAGTAGGTTAGCACCGCTTTGTGAATCAAGCCCTAAGTGCGCTAAGGGGCCCAAAGTCCAATGAGTACCTTTAGGATTTCACAGGTCATTTTGCGACATTTGGTTTCAAGACTACTCCTCACGGTTTAGGGCCCCTAAAATGCCAGGGCAGTATAGGAACCCCACAAATGACCCCATTTTAGAAAGAAGACACCCCCAGAAATTGACTTGTATAGTTTTTTTTTCACAAAGTGTCAATTTCCACTAACTTGTGACAAAAAATCTTCTATGAACTCACCATACTCCTAACAGAATACCTTGGGGTGTCTTCTTTCTAAAATGGGGTCATTTGTGGTGTTCCTATACAGCCCTGGCATTTTAGGGGCCCTAAACCGTGAGGAGTAGTCTTGAAACCAAATGTCGCAAAATGACCTGTGAAATCCTAAAGGTACTCATTGGACTTTGGGCCCCTTAGCTCAGTTAGGGTGCAAAAAAGTGCCACAAATGTGGTATCGCCGTACTCAGGAGAAGTAGTATAATGTGTTTTGGGGTGTATTTTTACACATACCCATGCTGAGTGGGAGAAATAGCTCTGAAAATGGACAATTGTGTGTAAAAAAAATAAATAAAAAAATTGTCATTTACAGAGATATTTCTCCCACCCAGCATTGGTATGTGTAAAAATACAACCCAAAACACATTATACTACTTCTCCTGAGTACGGCAATACCACATGTGTGGCACTTTTTTGCAGCCTAACTGCGCTAAGGGGCCCAAAGTCCAATGAGCACCTTTAGGCTTTACAGGGGTGCTTACAATTAGGCACCCCCAAAATGCCAGGACAGTAAACACACCCCACAAATGACCCCATTTTGGAAAGTAGACACTTCAAGGTATTCAGAGAGGAGCATAGTGAGTCAGTGGCAGATTTCATTTGTTTTTGTCGCAAGTTATAAGAAATGGAAACTTTTTTTTTTGTCACAATGTCATTTTCCGCTAACTTGTGACAAAAAATAAAATCTTCTATGAACTCACCATGCCTCTCAGTGAATACTTTGGGATGTCTTCTTTCCAAAATGGGGTCATTTGGGGGGTATTTATACTATCCTGGAATTTTAGCACCTCATGAAACATGACAGGTGGTCAGAAAAGTCAGAGATGCTTCAAAATGGGAAAATTCACTTTTGATACCATAGTTTTTAAACGCTATAACTTTTACCCAAACCAATAAATGTACACTGAATGGATTTTTTTTTTTATCAAAGACATGTAGCACAATAAATTTGGACAAAAATGTATACAGAAATTTTACTTTATTTGAAAAATGTCAGCACAGAAAGCAAAAAAAAAATCATTTTTTTGACAAAATTCATGTCTTTTTTGATGAATATAATAAAAACTAAAACTCACAGCAGCAATCAAATAGCACCAAAAGAAAGCTGTATTAGTGACAAGAAAAGGAGGTAAGATTCATTTAGGTGGTAGGTTGTATGACCGAGCAATAAACCGTGAAAGCTGCAGTGGTCTGAATGGAGAAAAAGGCTCTAGTCCTTAAAGCGGAATATAACCCTGCATTTGAACTTTGCTCTAAAACATTATTTACAGTATATTATATGCAACCAGCATTTTTTTTACTAGACCAGCATTGGAAGGGTTACACAGTGCTTTAAAGTTCCTGGAGACTTCTGCAGACGCATCCGAAGCTGACATAGATACATTTTGTTTACATAAATGTATCTAAGTGTTGATTGTGACTCATCTCTCCGACTGAGAAGGAGTTGGAGGACAGCCAAAGAGTGTGTAACATTTCTCAATAGATACATACAACTAAATAGAATGTAACAATCTGAACTTCTGCATATCTCTCCACGGAACTTTAAACCTCTGTGTTTAACCCTTCCGATGGTGGTCTAGTAAAAAAAAAATGTTTTTTGCATATAATATGCTGTAAATAATGTTTTAGAGCAAAATTGAAATGCAGGGTTATATTCCGCTTTAAGGGGCGAAAAGACTGTGGTCCTCAAGTGGTTAAAGGGGGGGTAATGTCAGAATCCGCTCTGCTGGCCTTGATTCTCTGGACAGTTTGTTGGTTTCCTATGCAGGCTGCATAGTTCAGTCCAGGGAAAAGAGGCCTTTTTGTCAGCTTGCAAGATTCGGGAGGCTTGCTGCTGGGGTGACTGATTTGCATCCACTTATCTTGCAATTTGCATTTCTGCTTTCCTTGAAGGTTTTCAGTATAAATGTCACTTCCTCGCAGAATTCTTTGCCTGTCATAGGTTCTGTTTTGTGAGACTGACCTTACAGCCTCAGCCTCTTTGTATCTTGTTGCTAAAATATCCTAGTGTAGTTAATTCTTGGGGAGTGCATTTTGCACTCCTACTAGTGCAGTCAGTTTTGTGTATTATTTGTACTGCCTAGTCTTGTCTTGTCCTGTCCTTGCGATTGCAAGCGGTGGCTGATAGTGAATCGCTCAGTCCTGTTCCTTGATCGCATTCGCCCTAGCTCTAGAGGTGGTGGACCTCCCTTGTCTGTGTCTTGGAGTATAACCTTGGCAGCGGTTGCTACTGGTTACTCCTTCAGTCTGTTTTGTCTGGAACAAACGCTTGCTGTTGTCTGGTGTTAGGCAACCGATTAGCAAGCGTTCCCACTATATGTTTGTCTTTGTTTTCCGTGTTCATTTGTTAGTCAGGGTTGGTACGTTTGTCACTGTTGCGCATAACGTGCGGTGACCGTGTAATCAACGCGCTTGTCACTGTTGCGCATAACGTGCGGTGACCGCGTTTAGTTAGTTCATTTGTTATTTTCCTTGGCGTTCGGATTGTAGTTATTTGCGGTGTATTCCTTTACTCAATACATGTTCTGTCTTTGCTCAGTCTTGTGTTTCTGATAGCAATCGCCTTTCTTGCGATTGGCTTTCTCACTCTGGTCTGTACTGTGGTGATATGTCTACCATCGCCGGGGGGCGACTAGATTGGTAGACATTCATATAGTCTGTCTCTGTTCTTGCTCTCTATTGAGTTGCTACCTTGTTTATATTGCCCAGTGCTGCTTCACGTCGTGCAATTTCAATCTAGCATCTGTGGTTGTACAGAGGACTTGTTCCTCTGTACTCCACAGTTCCACCTGCTGGTTGGAATTCCCCTCTACAAATATATTTTCAGATACTGGGTACTCTGCTTCTGTGATTGTGGGGATTCCCATCTGCTTCAGCGCACTTGGAGTGCGCTGACTGTGGAAATCGACCCTAGATCATTACAATATGATAGTACAATCTGAAGCAAGATTGGCAGATCCCAGTAGTAAGTAATCAACAGTCAATCAATGTATCTTGTAGCTGTGATAAAAAACAATTTTCTGCAAAAGGCAATAAAAGTGTTGAGTGCTGTCCATCATAAAATGGTATAGTGCAAAAAGTTGCTTATGATAAAGTGCAGCAGTGTTGCAGGACATGGTCAATGTTAGCCAAAGAATGTGATTCATGTATTTAGAAATATATACATACAGTGGCTTGCAAAAGTATTCGGCCCCCTTGAAGTTTTCCACATTTAGTCACATTACTGCCACAAACATGAATCAATTTTATTGGAATTCCACATGAAAGACCAATACAAAGTGGTTATGTGGTATAACAACAGAGGCGCCAAGTAGAGTAAAATTAGTTAAAATTGTTAAAAAGGGGGAAGTGGGTGGACTCACCTCCCTTCTGAAAAAATGGCCAGACAACGGGCAGGTTACTTCAAGTTTAAAGTAACATTTATTATGAGCTCCAAAAGTGCAACGCGTTTCACGGGTAACAGTCCCGCTTCTTCAGGCAAACAATTTTTGGAGGGAGCAAAGTCGGGTCAAGAGCCAGATATAGCGCCTCTGTAGACAGAGGCTCTATATCTTGCTCTTGACCCGACTTCTTCAGGCAAACAATTTTTGGAGGAAGCAAAGTCGGGTCAAGACCCAGATATAGCGTCTCTGTCTACAGAGGCGCTATATCTGGCTCTTGACCCGACTTTGCTCCCTCCAAAAATTGTTTGCCTGAAGAAGCGGGACTATTACCCGTGAAACGCGTTGCACTTTTGGAGCTCATAATAAATGTTACTTTAAACTTGAAGTAACCTGTCCGTTGTCTGGCCATTTTTTCAGAAGGGAGGTGAGTCCACCCACTTACCGCTTTTTAACAATTTTAACAAATTTTACTCTACTTGGCGCCTCTGTTGTTATACCACATAATTGTTTAGTCCACCCTGGGTGGAGGGGTGTATCCCCATTTCTTTCTATCTACAGAGAGCGACTTCTTAACCCTGAGCGGGGTCAGGTTACAATTCTCCCCGCCTGCTTATCCATTGGTTGCCTTGGAGGCGACCCGTCCTTGTGAGTATAACCATTGTGTGTGTTTGCATCAGACATCAACTCATTAACATACTACACCATATCGGGCTCTCGGTTCTCCCCCTTTCTTTCAGATCCAGACGAAGCAGGCACCACCTTCAGTAAATTATTAGCTCTTTATTGAAAAAGTCATAAAAAATGACAAGTCATCGATAAAAATGGCTTTAGCGGCTGCAGCCCGCTGTTTCAAGCTCAGTAGCTCTTTTTCAAAGCCAGAAGCCATACAAACAAACAGAGGAACAACTCCTCCTTAAATAGGAACTATACAAGTAATTAGCCAATCAATTTAAAATCTGGCTGGCCAATGAGAGCACTCAGGAGGGCTGTGGACCTGATGGGGAACTGAAAAAAGTGACATCACCAAGAACACACACCTCCCAGTCTTGCCAACGCCCAGCGCATGTGTATACAGCCGTCCGCACGCGGAAAAACGTACGCATTATACGTGGAAAATCATCCAGACGGCAAAATCATGCATACGTATAAGGAGGTCCGCATGTGTAAAACTGTATGCATCTAACGCGAAAAAAACGTACGCGTCTAACGCTAAGAATTCCACTAACATGCGTCAATATAGCCGCAAAAAAGAATGTAAGTGAAATTTAAAGATATAACCGCGGTATATAAAAGTGCCTGGGGACCACCAAAGACGTCATCACAAAATAAGAAATAGTCACCACAACCAAGTGTGACAATATGCAATGACAAAAAGGGGTGTCTCCAGAACAAACAACAACCGCCTATACTTACAAAGAAGCAAAATACCACACATCGCTATGCGTTCAGCAAAACACATGGGAGTTTTCCTAAAAAAGAAGAACAAAAAAGAAAGAAAAAATTAGAAACATCACTAGAAAAAAATAAAAGGAACACAGCCGTCCCAAGATTATCACACAGGCCACCCAGTAAGAAACAGCAAGCAGAGATAAATAATCACAAAAGACAGCTCATATACAAAAACTGAGATCATATTCTCGATTTAACCCACCCAACCCCATAACATTAAGTTTACGAATCCACCATGCTTCCCTACGTGCCAATTCAGCCTTCCTATTCAATCTACCCCGCCAATCATAAGGTACACTATCGATAACCTGCACCTTCATCTGTGCTACACTATGTCGAGCTGTTGAAAAATGAGAAGACACAGCCTGTGTCATATCATGATTCCGGATTGCTGATTTATGTGATGCCATTCTATCTCGTAGGGGTTGAGTGGTCATTCCGACATATCCAAGGCCACACGGACATTTAATTAAATAAACTACATAAGTGGAGTCGCAAGAATAGCGACCTCTAACAGTATATTGTGTGCCCTTGCATGGATGAGTGAATGTACCACCTTTTGCTATATGGCTGCACAAATGGCAGCTCAAGCAAGGAAAAGTGCCAATTCTTGAACCGGACGATAATGGATTCACAATCGTGGAAGAACTCAATGAATTACAGCTACGTTGTCTAAATACTTTATCCCGAATGGTGGGGGCCCTTCTGAACGAAAGCAAAGGAGGATGGCGGAACTCCGGTATCCGGGGAAAGGCTCCTTGCAAAAGGTGCCAGTGTTTTCGGATAATACTGCCCATTTGTTGACTACAGGCTGAATAAGTTGACACAAAGTGATATAGTAGTAGGGAAAGTCTTTTTTATCTACAAAGGAAAAAGACTAAAAAACCATCGGGTCCTTTTTGATGTGATCCACTTCACTTCAAACAACTCACTTTATTTGTACAAAGGACTATTTACTGTATGAAAACATAGAGTCTTGCAAATCTTCCGGTACAAAAAATATCAAAAAATCTTTATTGACACAAATACAAAGTTCTTTTTGTTAAAAGAGAACAAAATCTCCATAGGGTGTTCCTCATCTGTATATATAATCACAGGAATATCAAAAATAGTAAAGGCTTAAAGCATTCAGCAGAATATCAATGGGCAACGACACGCTCGTTTCGGGCAATAGGTGCCCTTCATCAGGCCACTGTATAAGCACTTTCTACAAAAGAATCAAAACAAGATTCTGATTAGCACATTAATATAATGTATTAATAGATAGAGAACCACACCCCAGAGAGAATTTCAAAAAAAAAAGAGAAAAATATAGACCAGGTGTGTTCCATAAGGCCCAAAATTCGGGCCTCCACACTGCGTCTAGAAATATAGAGGAAAAAAAGTCCAAAGATATATAGAAGACATAGTCTAGAGTAAATAATGACAATTACAACGAGAACCAAATGAGCATTGACACAGTGATCTTGTATAGGGAAAGTATGAGGTAGCCATAGAGGAAATAGAATAGCCATAGCCAAAGAAGGAGCCTATGCAGCAGCCACACAGGGCCTGTAAATACTGGTCCCAATGTGCTGCATTGGCAAAAGCACAGGCACCTACAAATGTGACAAAAGAAAGACTAATATCTCCTAAAGATGGTATATAAAAAAGAGACCAACCTAAAAAAGCCTGTTGGCAACACATGGCAAGGACAAGGAACAGAGATTATGTCTGACCAAGCAGACAAAAATCACACCTGGCAAAGGAAAAGTCAACACAATAAGATGATATGCGCTTGCAAGGTACAGAGACGTGAGATACAGCTAATATTGAAAGCAACAGCATTACACACTATGAGCTGTGTCCAAAGCAACATTAAAGCCTGACATTCAATGTGGCATATATATACAGTTTACATAAACGCAAGGTGTATCACAGAGAACATGTACTGTTAAACCATAAGGGCCCCCTTTAAAGTCCCATAATGGAGCCTGTCACCTCCCACAACAAACAACACACATTAGCAATTTTGGGGGAATGTGGGATATAAATGCCAAAATAAGTACCTCTAAATGTCAAGGAACAGACCAAGTCCAAATCAAAATAATGAGACCCAGAGTTGTTAATATGCAAACAGACACAAAGGCACTTACCATCCTGATGGCTGGTATAGAGATTACCAAGCGGCTAAATCCAGTAGTGTGCCTCATCATGGCGACCAAACTGTTTAAATACAGCTGGTCAGCGTCCCAATGATGCCACGGCGCATGGCCGGAAGTGCCTCACATGCCCCACTACAGGAGACTATGATGGGAGCATCTAGTCCGGCCGAGCGCGCCCAGCGTGTGAACGTAACCACGCTGGAGCGCAAACCGGAAATGCTAAGCCGGGAGCTTCCGCCCGCCCTGAGCCAATCAATGCACAGGAACGGGGAACTAGGAAGCGCTCAGCTCGTCTAACTATGCTGAAGCGCATTAATATAAACCACTACCTAATCTCACCCCATAGTAAAAGGTGGCAAAACATGTCTTCTGCAGATAACACCAGCAAAAGCGCATATATATTTTTTTAAAGTCCAATATCTAATTAATTAGCCACCCTTAATTACTAAGGTGGAAAATGTCTGACAAAGGAAAAAATGGACACAGACCTAGGAACTAGCTGTATGCCTGGAAAAAAGGCTTAATCAAAACACCTCTTAAAGAAGAACGCCAATAATGACTTAAAGAAACAGTCATTAGGAAAAAATATGCTATCACTCACATCAATACCGCACCTGGAAGTACAAATTAACACTGCCAAGTTTACCTTATTTCCACACTATGTGCGCCAATACAGGGTAAGTATTGTTAATTCAAATACATAGTACTCTGAAAAAGAAAACAAAAGCAGAAATAAATATAAAGAAAACAGAACAAGCAACCTCATATATAATGGTCTATATCAAAACGAAATAACAAGCCATGCAGAGGGGAGCTTAGACATAGTTCAAAAAATCTATTGTGGTTTGTATTCGATGTTCATGCCATACGGAATAAGGGTCTGTAGGGATCTTATCCATTGTGCCTCCTTATGCATCAAAAGGGCTTTTCTATTGCCACCTCGTCTTAGGGGCGCAACTATCTCCAGCACAAAAAACCGCAACTGACTTGCTGCATGTCTTCTTTCCACAAAATGTTGTGCTACAGGTGAATCGATCTCTGAGATAGCTAGGTTGCGGCGCAAAGCCACATTGATGTTGGACCTATGCTCTATTATTCTATCCTTAATTGGCCGTGTAGTCTCTCCCACATACACTTTGCCACATGGACATTTGATTCCATACACAACAAATGATGTCTCACATGTGGCATAGTGGCGAAACTGTATCTGGTGGCCCCTCATTGGATGGTTAAGGGTTTTACCCCTCATAACTAGTTGGCAACATGAGCAATTAAGGCAAGGGAATGTTCCCTTCCGAGCAGGGGCAAGTGTTGTCTGTGGATTTTTAACAAAAAGAACTTTGTATTTGTGTCAATAAAGATTTTTTGATATTTTTTGTAGCGGAAGATTTGCAAGACTCTATGTTTTCATACAGTAAATAGTCCTTTCTACAAATAAAGTAAGTTGACACAAAGGGCATACGGAATTGTTTTTGAGTTTTTTTAGAACGACATGAGTTAGAGGACAGAGTATGTTCTGGGTAACCTCTTGCTCTAAATTTAGTTTTAATTAGCTCTTTATGGGTTTCTAAAGAATTTTGATCAGACACTATTCTCTCTATTCGTGTAATTTGTCCCCGAGGGATTGCATTTTTTACCGAGGGTGGGTGGAAACTTTGGTAATGAAGAAGGGAATTTCTATCAGTGGGCTTAGTATAAAGGGTGGTGGTCAGTCTACCCGACTGCACAATCACCCTTGTGTCCAAAAATATTGCTTCATCAAAACTGCTATTTACAGTCAATCTAATTGCCGGACAGCTAGTAGCCAAAGAGGATACAAATTCCGTCAGGGTCGAATGTGGCCCCGCCCACAAACAAAAAATATCATCAATATAACGGAACCAACATTTGGCATGTTGATGAAAAAGGGGGTGGGTATAAACAAAACTTTCTTCATATTGCCCCATAAAAAGTCCAGCATAGGACGGGGCCACATTCGACCCCATCGCTGTACCTCTCAATTGCATATAGTAGGAACCCTGAAAAGAAAAATTGTTACATCGCAAGATGATATTCAATAAATCAATGACAAATTTCCTCTGTGTACAGGACATGTCGGAATACTGCATAAGGTACCACTCGATCGCCTCTACACCCCCATCATGTGGGATGGAGGTGTAGAGGCTCTCGACGTCCAAGGTTACTAAAAAAGTACCCTCCTCAACAGGACCAAAAGATCTTAATTTGTCTAGAAACATCCCTGTGTCCCGAATGTAGGACTCCAGAGAGGTCACCAGTGGTTGCAGAATTCGATCCACATATTGTGCCAATGGCACAAATATCGAACCCACAATAGGTCGCCCAGGTGGCCGGCGAGGGTCCTTGTGGATCTTAGGTAATGTGTAAAAAGATGGAGTACAGGGAGCCTCTTGTTGTAAAAAATTGCCTGATCGAACACCTCCTTAATACGTAAATGTATTCTTCTAAGAGGATCAACATCAACCCTAGAATACACATCAGCTTGTGCCAATTGTTCCAGAATCTCCTGAACATAATATTGACTATCTAAAATCACCACCGCACCCCCCTTGTCGGCAGGGCGGATGGTGATTTCAGTCCTCCTACTCAATTGAATAAGGGTGGCATGCTCTTCCTTCGTTAGATTATAATCGACTCTAGTAGTACAAAAGTCCAATTCAATGGCCTTCATATCTTCCTTCACTCTCTCGATATATGAGTCAATCACCGGATGGCTGGGGGGAGAAAAATTACTTTTGTTTCGCAAACCCGTGCCGGCAAGAGATAATAGATCCTCCTTAGGGGTCACAACGTCCTGTCCAGACTTTTGTTCCACTGGAAAAGTACCAAAAAAATATCTAAGTTTAATGTTACGAAAAAAACGAAAAAGTTCCTGATCTATCTGAAAAAAATTAGGCAAATTGGTAGGGCTAAACGAGAGGCCAAAGTTAAGAACATGTATCTCAGTATCAGATAAAGGGTGCCCAGATATATTAACCACTAGGTTCGGTTCTTCTGATCTTTCCTTGCAAGTAGTGTCATGGAGCCTTTGTGACCGTTTGCGTTTGAACCTTGCTCCGCCTCTCCGGCGGTGTCTCCTCTTATTGTTGGTGAATGTTCCCTCGACGAGGGCAAAAAAATCACTTGAAGATGAATTATTAGGTTCTTTGCCAGTCTGATTAGCTCCTCTCTTTGCCTTAGGGCGTTGTGGTCTGGAGTATTTACGATTGCCAGTCGGAATGGAGGATCGCTGCCAAATATAAACATATCCCGTTTTATAATCAGAAGTATCCCTGTGGTATTTAGACCGTTTGATCTCCACTGCTGATTTTCTATACTGCTCCATTTTGTTGTTTAAAGCATCAACATACGATTGGTATTCGCCAGCAGCCATGGTTGCTTTCAATTGGTCTCCAGCACTGTTGATCTTTCCGTCTATGACGGGCAATTCCTGCTGGATACGGGCTACTGTGTGCACCATTGCATCGAAAGACGCTTTATTCCAAATTCGCTCCCATATGGAGCAAAACTCAGCATCATGGACAAAAAGCATAGGGCTGATCGGTGAGCGTACAGATCGTGGGATCTTCTTGGCTCGACAGTATTCAGCGAGGGTCTTGGCGTGCAGATCTAAATCAACGCGGCGTTTACGTAAAGCCTCCAATTCACGTTTGACAGATTTAATATCTGGATCTTGCAAAAAGTTAGAGTCATCCTCTGTGATCGCCAGTATTCTACTCGCTTGTTCCTCAGTATAAGAAAAGGTAACTGGAGATTGTCCAGCATTTCCATCCTCCATGGTGCTAGCGCTTCCTTGGTACAACTTCACAGCAAAAACGACAGAAGCGGAGGAGCACCCATGCAAAAGGATATGGGGTGTGCCGTAGCTTTAAGACCACTGTACCAATGATCCAAAGATGCAGGTCCAGACGAAGCAGGCACCACCTTCAGTAAATTATTAGCTCTTTATTGAAAAAGTCATAAAAAATGACAAGTCATCGATAAAAATGGCTTTAGCGGCTGACAGCCCGCTGTTTCAAGCTCAGTAGCTCTTTTTCAAAGCCAGAAGCCATACAAACAAACAGAGGAACAACTCCTCCTTAAATAGGAACTATACAAGTAATTAGCCAATCAATTTAAAATCTCGCTGGCCAATGAGAGCACTCAGGAGGGCTTTCAAGCAATACAAAGTGGTGTACACGTGAGAAGTGGAACGAAAATCATACATGATTCCAAACATTTTTTACAAATCAATAACTGCAAAGTGGGGTGTGCATAATTTTTTCAGCCCCCTTTGGTCTGAGTGCAGTCAATTGCCCATAGACATTGCCTGATGAGTGTGAATGACTAAATAGAGTGCACCTGTGTGTAATCTAATGTCAGTATAAATACAGCTGCTCTGTGACAACCTCAGAGGTTGTCTAAGAGAATATTGGGAGCAACAACACCATGAAGTCCAAAGAACACACCAGACTGGTCAGGGATAAAGTTTTTGAGACATTTAAAGCAGGCTTAGGCTACAAAAATATTTCTAAAGCCTTGAACATCCCACGGAGCACTGTTCAAATGATCATTCAGAAATGGAAGGAGTATGGCACAACTGTAAACCTACTAAGACAAGGCCGTCCACCTAAACTCACAGGCCGAACGAGGAGAGCGCTGATCAGAAATGCAGTCAAGAGGCGACTCTGGACGAGCTGCAGAGATCTACAGCTCAGGTGGGGGAATCTGTCCATAGGACAACTATTAGTCATGCACTGCACAAAGTTGGCCTTTATGGAAGAGTGGCAAGAAGAAAGCCATTGGTAACAGAAAAGCATAAGAAGTCCCGTTTGCAGTTTGCCACAAGCCATGTGGGGGACACAGCAAACATGTGGAAGAAGGTGCTCTGGTCAGATGAGACCAAAATGGAACTTTTTGGCCAAAATGCTATGTGTGGCGGAAAACTAACACTGCACATCACTCTGAACACACCATCCCCACCGTCAAATATGGTGGTGGCAGTATCATGCTCTGGGGGTGCTTCTCTTCAGAAGGGACAGGGAAGCTGGTCAGAGTTGATGGGAAGATGGATGGAGCCAAATACAGGGCAATCTTGGAAGAACACCTCTTGGAGTCTGCAAAAGACTTGAGACTGGGGCGGAGGTTCACCTTCCAGCAGGACAACGACCCTAAACATAAAGCCAGGGTAACAATGGAATGGTTTAACCACTTCCTGACCGCCGTATAGACAATTGGTGGCCGGGAAGTGGACCCCGCAAGGAGCGCCGTATTGACAAATGTCGGCGGTCCTTGTAAGGGCATGGGTGGCGCGATCGCGTCATTCGTGACGCGATGGGCCGCCGGCGCCTGACTCCGCCCTACTTGCGCTGTAACCCGCCGGCTGTTCGGAAGCGCCGGCGGGTTACTAGCACCCGGATCGCCGCATACAAAGTGTATAATACACTTTGTAATGTTTACAAAGTGTATTATACAGGCTGCCTCCTGCCCTGGTGGTCCCAATGTCCGAGGGACCACCAGGGCAGGCTGCAGCCACCCTATGTTGCACCCAGGGCTGTGGAGTTGGAGTCGGAGTCGTGGAGTCGGAGTCGTGGAGTCGGGCAATTTTGGATGCCTGGAGTCGGAGTCGGGAAAAATGCACCGACTCAGACTCCTAATGAATTTGTAACTGTAATTAAAATAGAAAATATGATAAAATGTTCTATTTCTCAGATAATAGTCATTAAAAATAATGTATATATACAGTATATATACAGTAATAGCTTTGCTTAGTCCACAAAAATGAAATAAACCAATCAAAATTAGTTACTTGTGCTGCTTCAATAAAGCAGTCCCCGTATTTTTAAGGTCAGATATACATATCTGATTGTGACTGTATATATGATGTGTACACAGGAATCTCTTATATATACTAAATAACATCTATGCTGTAAGAATAAAGCCTGATGTGTAGCTTTGTCACTAATAGAGATGGTCAACGAGATGGAAATTATTCTGCATTGATGCTGATTTATGCAAATGTATGCACTCTCTTTGCTGATGAAATCAAATAATTTGATATGTTGTTAAAATTTGGTTTGGTGACTACAAATTAAAGGGTAACTGAGACGGATGAAAAGTAAAGTTTTATACATACCTGGGGCTTCCTCCAGCCCCCTTCAGACTAATCAGTCCCTTGCTGTCCTCCACCACCCGGATCTTCTGCTATGAGTCCTGGTAATTCAGCCAGTCAGCGCTGTCCGGCCGCATGCCGCTCCCACAGCCAGGAACATTCTGCACCTGCGCAATAGTGCTGCACAGGTGTAGTATGCTCCTGGCGGCGGAGTGTGTGCATGCACACTACGCCCGACTGGCTCAAGTACCTGGACTCATAGCAGAAGATCCAGGTGGTGGAGGAGGACAATGAGGGACTGATTATCCTGAAGGCGGCTGGAGGAAGCCCCAGGTATGTATAAAACTTTAATTTCATCTGTCTCAGGTTTACTTTGTTACACAGTAGTACTATACTCTACATATGCACTCCCCACAGAGCTGCAGGGAATCCACTGAGAATGCTGTGCACATTGAACACAGGTGTTGTCTGTTTACAATCTCCTCATTCCCCTGCAGAGTACCTGCACATCATTCTTACATGTACCCACACTTACATTGCCTAGGGCCTGATGTTCTTTGTTCCGGTTTGTACCTTTTACAAGTACTCTTACCAAGGACTAGTTTTAGTCTAAAGGGAATAAATATAGTAGTCTACATATCCTTCTCACTTCAGTTGTCTTGTAAAATTCCTATGCGTTGGCAGTTAAGAGACGAATTTCATGTTACATACTTTTAATCAACAAAATTGTAATATGCAAATTAGAGGAGTCGAAGTCGAGCAGTCGGAGTCGTCGGAATCCTAAACTGAGGAGTCGGAGTCGGTGGATTTTTGGACCGACTCCACAGCCCTGGTTGCACCCAAGCACACTGATTCCCCCCCCCCCCTGCCCCAGATCGCCCACAGCACCCCTCAGACCCCCCCTGCCCACCCCCCAGATCCCTGTTTGCACCCAATCACCCCCCTAATCACCCATCAATCACTCCCTGTCACTATCTGTCAACGCTATATTTTTTTTACCCCCCCCTGCCCTTTGCCCCCTCCTGATCACTCCCCCACCCCTCAGATTCTCCCCAGCCCCCCCCCCCCCCGTGTCAATCACCTGTCAATCACCCATCAATCACCCCCTGTCACTGCCACCCATCAATCAGCCCCTAACCTGCCCCTTGCGGGCAATCTGATCACCAACCCACACCAATAGATCGCCCGCAGATCCGACGTCAGATCACCTCCCAAGTGCAGTGTTTACATCTGTTCTCTACCCTAAACACCCACTAATTACCCATCAATCACCCCCTATCACCACCTGTCACTGTTACCCATCAGATCAGACCCTAATCTGCCCCTTGCGGGCACCCAATCACCCGCCTACACGCTCAGATTGCCCTCAGACCCCCCCTTATCAATTCGTCAGTGCAATATTTACTTCTGTTGTTCCCTGTAATAACCCACTGATTACCTGTCAATCACCTGTCAGTAACCTATCAATCACCCATCAATCACCCCCTGTCACTGCCACACATCAATCACCCCCTGTCACTGCCACCCATCAATCAGCCCCTAACCTGCCCCTTGCGGGCAATCTGATCACCCACCCACACCAATAGATCGCCCGCAGATCCGACATCCGATCACCTCCCAAGTGCAGTGTTTACATCTGTTCTCTACCCTAAACACCCACTAATTACTCATCAATCACCCCCTATCACCACCTGTCACTGTTACCCATCAGATCAGACCCTAATCTGCCCCTTGCGGGCACCCAATCACCCGCCTACACGCTCAGATTGCCCTCAGACCCCCCCCCCTTATCAATTCGCCAGTGCAATATTTACTTCTGGTTTTCCCTGTAATAACCCACTGATTACCTGTCAATCACCTGTCAATCACCCATCAATCACCCCCTGTCACTGCCACCCATCAATTACCCCCTGTCACTGCCACCCATCAATCACCCCCTGTCACTGCCACCCATCAATCAGCCCCTAACCTGCCCCTTGCGGGCAATCTGATCACCCACCCACACCAATAGATCGCCCGCAGATCCGACGTCAGATCACCTCCCAAGTGCAGTGTTTACATCTGTTCTCTACCCTAAACACCCACTAATTACCCATCAATCACCCCCTGTCACTGCTACCTATCAGATTAGACCCCTATCTGCCCCTAGGGCACTCAATCACCCGCTCACACCCTCAGACCCCAGCCCTGATGACCTCGCCAGTGCATTGCTTGCATCTATTCCCCCCTCTAATCACACCTTTAGACACCCATCAATCACCTCCTGTCACCCCCTAGCACACCTACCCATCAGATCAGGCCCTAATTTGCCCCATGTGGGCTCCTGATCACTCGGCCAAACCCTCAGATCCCCCTCAGACCCCCTTCCGATCACCTCCCCAGTGCATTGATTGCATCTATTTTCCCCTCTAACCACCCCCTGAGACACCCATCAATCACCTCCTGTCACCCCCCTAGCACTCCTATCCATCAGATCAGGCCTAATACAACCTGTCATCTAAAAGGCCACCCTGCTTATAACCGGTTCCACAAAATTCGCCCCCTGATAGACCACCTGTCATCAAAATTTGCAGATGCTTATACCCCTGAACAGCCATTTTGAGACATTTGGTTTCCAGACTACTCACGGTTTTGGGCCCGTAAAATGCCAGGGCGGTATAGGAACCCCACAAGAGACCTTATTTTAGAAAAAAGACACCCCAAGGTATTCTGTTAGGTGTATGACGAGTTCATAGAAGATTTTATTTTTTGTCAAAAGTTAGCGGAAATTGATTTTTATTGTTTTTTTTCACAAAGTGTCATTTTTCACTAACTTGTGACAAAAAATAAAATCTTCTATGAACTCACCATACTCCTAACGAAATACCTTTGGGTGTCTTCTTTCTAGAATGGGGTCATTTGTGGGGTTCCTATACTGCCCTGGCATTTTAGGGGCCCTAAACCGTGAGGCGTAGTCTAGAAAACAAATGCCTCAAAATGACCTGTGAATAGGACGTTGGGCCCCTTAGCGCACCTAGGCTGCAAAAAAGTGTCACACATGTGGTACCGCCGTACTCAGGAAAAGTAGTATAATGTGTTTTGGGGTGTATTTTTACACATAGCCATGCTGGGTGGGAGAATTGTGTGTAAAAAAATGAAACAATTGTCATTTACAGAGATATTTCTCCCACCCAGCATGGGTATGTGTAAAAATACACCCCAAAACACATTATACTACTTCTCCTGAGTACGGCGGCACCACATGTGCAGTATAGGAACCCCACAAATGACCCCATTCTAGAAAGAAGACACCCAAAGGTATTGCGTTAGGAGTATGGTGAGTTCATAGAAGATTTTTTTTTTGTCACAAGTTAGCGGAAAATGACACTTTGTGAAAAAAAACAATTAAAATCAATTTCCGCTAACTTGTGACAAAAAATAAAAACTTCTATGAACTCACCATACTCCTAATGGAATACCATGGGGTGTCTTCTTTCTAAAATGGGGTAATTAGTGGGGTTCCTATACTGCCCTGGCATTTTAGGGGCCCGTGAGGAGTAGTCTTGAAACAAAAATGACCTGTGAAATCCTAAAGGTACTCATTGGACTTTGGGCCCCTTATCGCAGTTAGGGTGCAAAAAAGTGCCACACATGTGGTATCGCCGTACTCGGGAGAAGTAGTATAATGTGTTTTGGGGTGTATTTTTACACATACCCATGCTGAGTGGGAGAAATCTCTCTGTAAATGGACAATTGTGTGTAAAAAAAATGAAAAAATTGTCATTTACAGAGATATTTCTCCCACCCAGCATCGGTATGTGTAAAAATACACCCCAAAACACATTATACTACTTCTACTGAGTACGGCAATACCACATGTGTGGCACTTTTTTGCAGCCTAACTGCGCTAAGGGGCCCAAAGTCCAATGAGCACCTTTAGGCTTTACAGGGGTGCTTACAAATTAGCACCCCCCAAAATGCGGGGACAGTAAACACACCCCACAAATGACCCCATTTTGGAAAGTAGACACTTCAAGGTATTCAGAGAGGGGCATGGTGAGTCCATGGCAGATTTCATTTTTTTTTTGTCGCAAGTTAGAAGAAATGGAATATTTTTTTTTTGTCACAAAGTGTCATTTTCCGCTTACTTGTGACAAAAAATAATATCTTCTATGAACTCACTATGCCTCTCAGTGAATACTTTAGGATGTCTTCTTTCCAAAATGGGGTCATTTGGGGGGTATTTATACTATCCTGGAATTTTAGCCCCTCATGAAACATGACAGGGGGTCAGAAAAGTCATAGATGCTAGAAAATAGGAAAATTCACTTTTTGCACCATAATTTGTAAACGCTATAACTTTTACCCAAACCAATAAATATACACTGAATGTTTTTTTTTTTTTTAATCAAAAACATGTTTGTCCACATTTTTCGCGCTGCATGTATACAGAATTTTTACTTTATTTGAAAAATGTCAGCACAGAAAGTTAAAAAAATCATTTTTTTGCCAAAATGTATGTCTTTTTTGATAAATATATTAAAAAGTAAAAATCGCAGCAGCAATCAAATAGCACCAAAAGAAAGCTTTATTAGTGACAAGAAAAGGAGCCAAAATTCATTTAGGTGGTAGGTTGTATGAGCGAGCAATAAACCGTGAAAGCTGCAGTGGTCTGAATGGAAAAAAAGTGCCTGGTCCTTAAGGGGGGGTAAAGCCCACGGTCCTCAAGTGGATAAAACAAAACATATCCATGTGTTAAAATGGCCCAGTTAAAGTCCAGATCTAAATCCAATCGAAAATCTGTGGCAAGATCTGAAAACTGCTGTTCACAAACCCTGTCCATCTAACCTGACTGAGCTGGAGCCACTATACCCGCCCCACAAATTGCGCGCGCAAAAGTCTGCGATCGCGCAAATCGCGGCACTTTGCGTGCACAAAAGTCTGCAAACGGCACTTCACGTGCTAACTGTTTAGCACACCCGTGCTAAACAGTTAGCATGGCTTTGTGAATCAAGCCCATAGTATGACACTATGTTACAGGCATGTAGTATTGAGGAACAGATAATTGTAGTCAAACGTCAACTAAGGTCATACACGTGATATCGAAAGGCTGCGGTACAATAGGCTGAGACAGAGGCTAGGTCGTTAAACAGGCTAGGGTCATACACAGGTTGTCAGATGGCTGCAGTATAATAGGCTGAGGCAAAGTCGTAGTCAGGGAGTCACAAAAGTCATACACAGAATATTAGGAAAATAACAAAAGCTAGTCTAAAGAATAGATATATATCACAGAATGACAGAATGCCCAGCACCAGCGTACTGGTTGCTATCACGGGCAGCGAGTGAATGAGAGCCGGAGGTTCAAATACTCAAGAGCCCACCCAAGGCCGGCCCACAAACTCCAGCATCCAATCATATAGGAGAAGTCCCTGCCTAAGTGTCAGGTGACCATAAAAGCCAGCTGACGCTATAATTTTCGCTTTCTAAGCAAATAGGACAGACGCCTGCTCTGATCCGTCCAGCCCCTTTCTCTTCCCCAACTGCGTGCGTGCCTCCCTGTTGCCAGGGATGCCAGAAACACTCTGCGCGCAAGAGGAGTGCACAATCCCGGAAGTGCCAGGAAGCGGCGGACTCCCTGCAGAGACGGTGACATCACTGGATCCCGGAGGTAAGAGTGTAACAATTACATTACCCCCCACCCCCCCCCCTCCCCCACTCCAAACGTGGTTTCTCGGGAAAGTTCAAATGGAATTGTTGAACTAGATCTTTAGCATGAACCTGACGTGCAAGAACCCAACACCTTTCCTCTGGGCCGTAGCCCTTCCAATCAATTAGATATTGTAAAAAATGATGTACTTTACGGGAGTCAAGAATTATTTCGATCTCATACTCTGGTTCCCCATCAATGATGACTGGGGGTGGTGAAGAACCAGCCTGTCATGTGTTAACAGCAGGTTTCAGCAAAGATACATGGAAAGAATTAACACCACGTATAGAATGAGGTAGGGTTTCTCTATAAGTTACATCATTGATATTTTCTGCTACTGGATAAGGCCCAATGTATCTGGGGCCCAACTTGGAAGAAGGCTGTCGCAAGGAAATGTTGTGGGTAGATACCCAAACTAAATCAACAGTAGAAAACTTAAATTCAGGAGACAGATGTCTATTGGTAAATTTTTTCTGTTGTGTGACGGCATCCTTTAAATTTCTTTGTACCTGATCCCATAGAGACACCATATGCGACAACCAGTCTTCCAAAAGTGGAAACCCAGATGCTGCACTAGAGAGAGACGAAAACTTGGGATTCTGGCCTGTAACCATTTGAAAGGGAGACATTTTGGTTGAAGAACTGACAAGATTAGTGAAGGCAAACTCTGCAAATGGTAAAAACTCGGACCATTGTTCCTGACAATCGGACACAAAACACCGGAGATATTGCTCCATGGATTGATTTGTTCTCTCAGTCTGGCTGTTAGTTTCAGGATGAAACCCAGAGGAAAATGACAAAGATATTCCAAGACGTGAGCAAAAGGCTTGCCAAAATTGTGAAACAAACCGAACTCCTCTTTCAGAGACAATGTTCTCAGGAACACCATGCAATCAAAAAATGTGTTTAATAAATAAATCGTCTAGATTTTTGGCAGAAGGTAACTTACTGAGTGAAACAAAATGAGCCATCTTGCTAAACCTATCAACCACTACCCAAATGACGGTATTTCCTTCAGAACATGGCAAATCGACAATAAAATCCATGCAGATATGGGTCCACGGTTTATCAGGAATGGGCAGCTGGAGACTACCTCTGGGAGCAACATGAAGAGTAGAGATGTAGCGAACGGTTCGCCGGCGAATGGTTTCAGGCGAACTTTGGGGGTTCGCGTTCGCCTGGACCAAGCGAACTTTTGCGGAAGTTCGATTCGCCCCATAATGCACTATGAGGGTCAACTTTGACCCTCTGCATCACAGTCAGCAGGCACATTGTAGCCATTCAGGCTACACTAAGCCCTGGAGCCCCACCCCCCCTTATATAAGGCAGGTTTGCCGGCCATTACACTCACTCGTGTGCCTGCTAGAGACAGACTAGGGACAGCTGCTGCAGACTTGTTCTCCTAGGGAAAGATTAGTTAGGCTCTTGGTCTTGGCTTGCTCCTGGCTGATTGTTACTGCTAAAATAGCACCCCTTAACAGCTCTTTTGAGAGATAATGTTTTCCAGATGTGTTTTTTGTGTGTGTGTTGCTCACTGACATTATACAGCCCTATCTGTTGCAGCTGGACCTTGGTAATTGTTATTACTGTGCCAGCCAGGCCCTGCCTAACTATCTATACTGGGACACCTACCTATGCCTACCTAACTACTGGGGCACCTACTTACCTATACGGGGACACCTACCTACCTACCTATACTAGGGGACCTAGCTATGCCTACCTACCTATACTGGGTCTCCTACCTATGCCTAGCTAACTACTGGGTCTCCTACCTATGTCTAGCTAACTACTGAGGCACCTACCTATGCCTACCTACCTATACTGGGACTCTTACCTATGCCTACCTACCTATACTGGGACTCCTACCTATGCCTAGCTAACTACTGGGACACCTACCTATGCCTACCTACCTATACTGGGACTCCTACCTATGCCTACCTACCTATACTGGGACTCCTACCTATGCCTAGCTAACTACTGGGACACCTACCTATGCCTACCTACCTATACTGGGTCTCCTACCTATGCCTAGCTAATTACTGGGTCTCCTACCTATGCCTAGCTAACTACTGGGTCTCCTACCTATGTCTAACTAACTACTGAGGCACCTATCTATGCCTACCTACCTATACTGGGACTCCTACCTACCTATACTGGGACTCCTACCTATGCCTAGCTAACTACTGGGACATCTACCTATGCCTACCTACCTATACTGGGACTCCTACCTATACCTACCTACCTATACTGGGACTCCTACCTACCTATACTGGGACTCCTACCTATGCCTAGCTAACTACTGGGACACCTACCTATGCCTACCTACCTATACTAGGTCTCCTACCTATGCTTAGCTAACTACTGGGTCTCCTACCTATGTCTAGCTAACTACTGAGGCACCTACCTATGCCTACCTACCTATACTGGGACTCCTACCTATGCCTACCTACCTATACTGGGACTCCTACCTATGCCTACCTACCTATACTGGGACTCCTACCTATGCCTAGCTAACTACTGGGACACCTACTTATGCCTACCTACATACAAGAAGATAATAAGGTCGTTGCTTCATTGTGGACAGACCAAATTTCATCAGCTGGACAGTCACTGTTGTTCTATCATTGAGCTACCACAGCCCGGCTACCATATGGGTTTGAAAACCGCCTACACTCTCGCCACGGTGTGCACCAGTCCAGCACGGTCGTCACTACGCAAACAGCTGTTTGCGGTGCATTACACAGTGAGTTTGGTGCATCAGTGTGAAGCAGAACTCTAATTACACTCCCTGATTGATGTATACACATGCAAGATGTTTTAAAGCACTTTAGGCCTGCAATTTAGCATTCAATGTCTTTGGGCATGTATCCCACTCCGCCATGCCCCCCTCCAGGTGTTAGACCCCTTGAAACATGTTTTCCATCACTTTTGTGGGCAGTATAAATTTTTCTATTTTTCAAAGTTCGCATCCCCATTGAAGTCTATTGCGGTTTGCGAACTTTTCTGCGAACCGAACCTTCCGCGAAGGTTCGCGAACTGAGTTCGCGAACCGAAAATCGGAGGTTCGCGACATCTCTAATGAAGAGTTTTATTTCGGGCACAGACTGGACAAGATTTGACAAAGGCTTTACAATCCGTCCTCAAAGATGGCCACCACACATGACGGGACAACAAATTCAAAGTTTTATTTTCACCAGGATGACCTGACAATTTTGATTCATGAAACTGTTGCAATACTTGTAGCCGAAGATTAAGAGGGACAAATAGTAAACCTGGTGGTTTCTCTGTAGGAGAATCATCCTGACAGGGTGCCAATTGTGCTGAGAGATCAGGTAATAATTTGGTATCAGTCAGGGCAGCAATGACACAGTGCTTAGGTACAATAGATTCTGGAGACTCTGGTTGACTGGAATCAGGTTTGAAGCACCGAGACAGCGCATCTGCCTTAGTGTTTTTAGAACCTGGTTTATAAGTGATCGTAAAATTGAACCGAGAGAAAAACAAAGCCCAACGAGTTTGCCTAGGATTAAGTCTTTTAGCACTCTCAATGTACTCTAAGTTTTTGTGATCAGTAAAAACCGTAACAGGATGTATAGAACCTTCCAACCAGGGTCTCCATTCCTCGAATGCCATTTTAATTGCCAAAAGTTCTCTATTGCCAATGTCGTAGTTTAGTTCTGCAGGGGAGAACTTACGGGGAAAAAAAGCACAAGGATGAAGATGTTCGGGACACCCTGAGTACTGCAAGAGAACTGCTCCTATGCCAATTTCAGAAACATCCACGTCAATGACAAAAGGTTGGAGAAGATCAGGATGAGCTAGGACAGGGGCAGAACAAAAAGCCTTCTTTAAGGATTCAAAAGCTTGACTAGCCTGAGAAGGCCAGTGAACTGGGTCTGCGTCTTTCTTAGTCAAATCAGTCAAAGGGGCAACCAGAGTGGAAACATTTTTGATACATTTTCAATAAAATTTAGCGAAACCAAGGAATCGCTGGAGGGCTTTAAGCCCTGTGGGTTGGGGCCAGTTCAACACAGCAGACAACTTAACAGAATCCATGGCAAGACCAGAATCAGAGATGATGTACCCCAGGAATGAAACCTGATTAGTTTCAAAAACACATTTCTCCAACTTTGCGTAAAGAGAGTTCTCCCTCAGTTTCTGCAGTACAGCTTTGACATATTCACGATGTTCAGTAAGTGAGACAGAGTAAATCAAGATGTCATCTAAATAAATGACAATGAACCGCCTTAAGAAATCTCTAAGAATATCATTCACAGAGTCCTGGAAGACAGCCGGAGCGTTACAAAGTCCAAAGGGCATGACTAAATATTCATAATGCCCATCCTTTGTATTAAAGGCTGTCTTCCATTTGTCACCCTGGCGTATTCTAATCAAATTGTAAGCCTACCCTCAAGTCCAGTTTGGAGAAGACTTGAGCCCCTGTTACTTGAGCAAACAAATCATCAATAAGCGGTAATGGATATTTATTTTTCACTGTGATCTTGTTTAGACCCCTGTAATCTATACAAGGACGTAATCCTACATTCTTTTTCTGTACAAAAAAGAACCCTGCTCCAGCAGGATAAATAAATAAGGACGGATAAATCCCTTGTTCAAATTTTTCTTGACATATTCTTTCATAGCCAGAGTCTCTGGGCCGGAAAGGTTATACAAGTGCCCTCGTGGAGGCATTGTACCAGGTAGCAGGTTTATGGGGCAATCATAAGATCTGTGAGGAGGGAGCTTATCAGCAGCCTGAGGAGAGAAAACATCTGAATATTCCTCATAATAGGGGGGTAGTTTTTCAAGCTTTAATTCAGTGGTTAGTACAGGAAGTAGTTTAAGACAGTTCTCTTTACAAAATGGAGACCACTTAGTCAATTGACCAGTACACCAGTCAATGTGTGGATTATGAAGTTGAAGCCAAGGAAGACCCAGCACCAGAGGGCTAGAAGGCATTCTAAGCAAGTAGAGCTGCTTTTTTTTTAAGATGCAGTGCTCCCACCTGCAGAGAAACTTCAGGCATGATAGAAATGGGTACATTCATCTGCAGAGGCGAATCAATTGCGGTAACATAGATCTTGTCCTGCATAGATAAAGCAGGAATACCAAGCTCTGCGGCAAAGGAGGAATCAAGGAAATTACCTGCAGCTCCAGAGTCAATAAATGCCCGACAATGAAATATCTTATCATTGTAATGTAAAGTTACCAGGAACAATTTTTTCTTAACTTTAAGGGGAAGAATCCGATCGCCTGAGTGAGGTTTCCCAGCCTCACTTAGGCGCTGGAGTTTTCCGGCTTTCGTTTTGCAGGACATTCTTTCGCAATATGCCCCTTGACCCCACAATATAAACATAATCATTCATTGCGCCTTCTGAGTTTCTCAGACGGAGTAAGTTTAGAAAAACCTGCGTAGGTTTCTCTGTTACATGCGAACCAGTACTGCCAGATGGAATAGATGCCACTGGGAGAAACTGGGCTTTGCCCTGACGTCACTGTCTGACCCGCCTGTCCACTCGAATGGCAAGAGTTATGGCATCCTCTAAGGTCTTAGGATCAGGATAACTGACTAAGATATCGTTGACCGTATCAGACCAACCAAACAGGAATTGGTCCAATAAAGCTGCCTGACCCCAATTGGTAGACACTGACCACTGTCGGAATTAAGCAGCGTACTCTTCTGCTGAACGACAACCCTGTCGTAAATCTCTTAATTTACTAACTGCAGTGGCAGTTATATCTGGATCGGAATATACAACAGGGATTTCTTCAAAGAAGCTGTTTACTGAAGATAAGGCTTCATGGCCTGGAGGCAGACCATAAGCCCAAGTTTGAGGATCCCCCTGCAACAGGGATTTGATCAAAGAGACTTTCTGAGATTCTGACCCTGAGGACCTAGGCCAAACTTCAAAATAAGTCAAGCAACTGTTCATAAAATTGCTAAAGGTTGACGAGAGCCTGAGAATTTCTCAGGAAGAGGCATTTTTGGCTCCATAGGAGTATAACGAGCAGGAGGAGGTGCAGGTTGCTCGTTATGAGCTGCAGAAGCCTCAGCACGTGGTGGTGCATTAGCCAACTGATTCAGCTGTTCCCGCTGAGCAGCTACTATCTGAGTAAGTTGGTTCACAGCCCCTGTGAGGAGCATAACCTGACGTTGCAACTCCTCCATAGGTATAATTGGCCCGCGATAATATCAGGCTTAGTTACAGGTGTGTAGTAATGAGGAACAGATAATCGTAGTCAAACATCAACTAAGGTCATACACGTGATATCGAAAGGCTGCGGTACAATAGGCTGAGACAGAAGCTAGGTCGTTAAACAGGCTAGGGTCATACACAGGTGGTCAGATGGCTACGGTACAATAGGCTGAGGCAGAGTCGTAGTCGGGGAGTCGCAAAAGTCATACACAGAATATCAGCAAAATAACAAAAGCTAGTCTAAAGAATAGATATATATTGCAAACACTGCATATATATCTATCAGAACAACTAGGCTAAACACATATAATAATGCAATAGTATCACAGAATGACAGAATGCCCAGCACCAGCGTACTGATTGCTATCACGGCCAGCGAGTGAATGAGAGCCAGGGGTTCAAATACTCAAGAGCCTGCCCAAGGCCGGCCCACAAACTCCAGTGTCCAATCATATAGGAGAAGTCCCTGCCTGAGTGTCAGCTGACCAGAAAAACCAGCTGACACTATAACTTTCGCTTCCTAAGCGAATAGGACGGACGCCTGCTCTGATGCGTCTGCCCCCTTCTCTTCCCTGACTGCGTGCGCGCCTCCCTGTTGCCAGGAACGTCAGAAACACTCCGCGCGCAAGAGGAGCGCGCAATCCCGGAAGTGCCAGGATGCGGCGGACTCCCGGCAGAGACGGTGTCATCGCTGGATCCCGGAGGTAAGAGTGTAACCATTACACATATGTACGTTTTCTTTCAAACGTGGATTACTGTCTGTTATTTCTATCCAGAGCACATTAAAGGGGCATACCCTCATATGTACACTCCGGAGGCGCTTGTCCAATATACCTAGGCAACGCAGTGCCAGTCACTATTTTTCTTCTCTTTGAAAGTGTTATTACACATATGTAGTATTATTAGGTGTAATATAATCGGGGCCATATATATGAAAAAGAAACAATCATCATAAAAGTAAAGAAATCTCTTAGTGATATATTGAAAAGCAATAGTAGTGTTCTGCTGCCATCATGTGGTTAATGTAGAGTATAGCATCTTACACAGGGAAAAGGAAGAAACAAATAGGAAGAATATTACAAACAGTTATTAAAATACAATGGTCATGTCAATAAATAAACAATATAAAAAATGAAGTAGCAGTAGGGTATTGTACCGTGTTAGCCATCAGTAAAAGCAAGAAGTTTTAAATCAGGATGATACCATTTATTGACTAACTAAAAATGAATAAGAATATGAACATAGGTATACCTCTGTGTCGGTCCAACTCCCAGATCTGTGAGCAGGGAGTAAACAAGGATCCTTATCTCAGCTAACAACCTCTCACCCCATTAAGATGTTCTGTTTTACTTAAAGTAACCCTTAAGTCTCCTAAAAAAAATGAGTTTTCACCTGGGGCTTCCCTCAGCCCCCTGCAGCCGATCGGTGCCCTCGCCGTGTCTCTGCGATGCTCCCGTCCCTGCCAGCGACCACTTCCGGTTTTGCCGCCATGTGAATGCGAGTGATTATTCGCGTTCCCAGCCACAATATCGCCCCCTATGCTGCTATTGCGGCCTCCTTGCCACAGATTCTCGATTGGATTTAGATCTGGACTTTGACTGGGCCATTCTAACACATGGATATGTTTTGTTTTAAACCATTCCATTGTTGCCCTGGCTTTATGTTTAGGGTCGTTGTCCTGCTGGAAGGTAAACCTCCACCCCAGTCTCAAGTCTTTTGCAGACTCCAAGAAGTTTTCTTCCAAGATTGCACTGTATTTGGCTCCATCCATCTTCCCATCAACTTTGACCAGCTTCCCTGTCCCTGCTGAAGAGAAGCACCCCCAGAGCATGATGCTGCCACCACCATATTTGACAGTGGGGATGGTGTGTTCAGAGTGATGTGCAGTGTTAGTTTTACGCCACACATAGCATTTTGCATTTTGGCCAAAAAGTTCCATTTTGGCCTCATCTGATCAGAGAACCTTCTTCCACATGTTTGCTGTGTCCCCCACATGGCTTGTGGCAAACTGCAAACGGGACTTCTTATGCTTTTCTGTTAACAATGGCTTTCTTATTGCTACTCTTCCATAAAGGCCAACTTTGTGCAGTGCACGACTAATAGTTGTCCTATGGACAGATTCCCCCACCTGAGCTGTAGATCTCTGCAGCTCGTCCAGAGTCACCATGGGCCTCTTGACTGCATTTCTGATCAGCGCTCTCCTTGTTCGGCCTGTGAGTTTAGGTGGACGGCCTTGTCTTGGTAGGTTTACAGTTGTGCCATACTTCTTCCATTTCTGAATGATCGCTTGAACAGTGCTCCGTGGGATGTTCAAGGCTTTGGAAATATTTTTGTAGCCTAAGCCTGCTTTAAATGTCTCAATAACTTTATCCCTGACCTGTCTGGTGTGTTCTTTGGACTTCATGGTGTTGTTGCTCCCAATATTCTCTTAGACAACCTCTGAGGCCATCACAGAGCAGCTGTATTTGTACTGACATTAGATTACACACAGGTGCACTCTAGTCATTAGCACTCATCAGGCAATGTCTATGGGCAACTGACTGCACTCAGACCAAAGGGGGCTGAATAATTCCGCACAACCCGCTTTGCAGTTATTGATTTGTAAAAAATGTTTGGAATCATGTATGATTTTCGTTCCACTTCTCACGTGGACACCACTTTGTATTGGTCTATCACATGGAATTCCAATGAAATTGATTCATGTTTGTGGCAGTAATATGACAAAATGTGGAAAACTTCAAGGGGGCCGAATACTTTTGCAAGCCACTGTATGTGTACGTAATATCAACAATGTGAACTATAATCTGTTCTGTATCTGAAAATTGGGGTATTTGATGAAAGGCAGCAAATTGTTTTATATATATATATATATATATATATATATATATATATATATATATATATATATATATATATATATATATATGATACATAAGATAATAAGATTATCTGTAGACTATTAAAAAAGGTATGATAAAAATAAAAG
This sequence comes from Hyperolius riggenbachi, assembly GCF_040937935.1. Lineage (NCBI taxonomy): Eukaryota > Metazoa > Chordata > Amphibia > Anura > Hyperoliidae > Hyperolius > Hyperolius riggenbachi. The sequence continues at coordinate 194,719,315 of NC_090653.1, read as the reverse complement.
GTATGATAAAAAGAGCAGCAGTTAAAATAACAGCTGGACATGGAAATTAGTTAGTGAATTTTTTCAAGTTGTTCATTTAACCCTTTCCATTCAGAGTTCTTTCCTAAAGGAAGTCGTTTCTGCTCTGTGTTTTTTTTTTTCTTCAAAGAAATGCACTCTCCCTCTTACTCTCTCTCTCATTTTAACATGGAACATAACACCGTAACATGGTATATCTTATTTTAAAGAAAACATTATAACGTTTAATTTGATACCTTATTTGGACAGTTTGGCATCTTCTATTGGCTGGTAGCAGAGGAGAAAGCCAAGGTATGGTAAATTGAAAAACAGTTTCCTGGGTGTAATCCAGGCCTGCGTGAGCAAGTTTTGCAATAATAGGTTGTTTTATGCCCGCCGCCCGGTGTCTTACTGTCCCTACACACAATGCAATCTTTGGTATTTCGATTGGGCATATTAGCAATAAAATACTGGCTACTATTTACACTCCCCCCCCCCCCCCCCCCCCCGTCCATTCCATAGGATTTCATTGATTCTCTATGCAACTTTGCAAGCAATCTGCTAAAAATCTGCTAAGTAATCTGCAAGGAATCTGCATGGAATCTGTTCAAAGGAATCTGCTGAAGGGAATCAGCAACTATTTTTTATTTAAAAAAAAAAAAATGTAAATGTAAATGTCACTTCCTGCCGGCCGGTATCGCGGACATCCGGTATGGGGCTGGGAGGCACTGACTGTGTGGGCATGTATTATTACATGCCCACTAAACAGCGCACAGTGATCGGCGGTTTGCAGCGGTCCCGATGCACCGCAAAACGCATAGCGGGACATATGAGCGCATCTGGTTTTTTCGTATGTCCCGCTATGCAGGACATACAAGTGGAAAGGGTTAATCCCTCAGGAACGGGGGTTTTCAGAATTTGTATCCAATACATTTTGGATTTTCAAAGGCGATCAAGGGCATCCGGCAAGTGAGCACGTACTGAGTCAATCAGTGTGATATGAAATAGATCGGGATTATTATCGTGATGGGTGCAGAAGTGACGTGAGACGCTGTGAAGGGGAAATTTGATAATTTTAATAGTCTACAGATAATCTTATTATCTTATGTATCATATATACTGTGTATATATATATATATATATATATATATATATATATATATATATATATATTTTATACTGTGTTGCCGTTCATCAAATACCCCAATTTTCTGATACAGTACAGATTATAGTTTACATTGTTGATATTAAGTATACATAGAAGGGACCTCTAATTATAATGGGCATTGTTAATATTCTGATATCATTTCCACGTTCAGATTCCTACATAATTCTAAAGGTTGACATTTGGACCAAAATTGTGTATTTCATTTTTTATATTGTTTATTTATTGACACGACCATTGTATTTTAATAACTGTTGTAATATTCTTCCTATTTGTTTCTTCCTTTTCCCTGTGTAAGATGCTATACTCTACATTAACCACATGATGGCAGCAGAACACTACTATTGCTTTTCAATATACCACTACAAGATTTTTTTCACTTTTATGATTATTGTTTCTTTTTCATATATATGGCCCCGATTATTTTACACCTAATAATAACTGTAACGATCTTACCGATCAGTGGCTACAGAAAGGTCGCAGCCAGCTCTGGAAATTGAGTTTTGCAGAGTTTTTCCTGTAGCGGCATCCCCGACTCCCCTGCGGTCGTGGCTGAGTGCTCCTCCAGTCATCCCAGGCGAACGCGTGTATCTCTGAGAGGCTATTATTCTCTCAGACGGGCTGTGTAATGTCATGCTTGTCAGCTGACACCTTGCCGGGAGATTGCTGGTCAGCTGGTTTCTGTTGCTGCTCTGATTGGTTGTTTTCTTCTGGGGGTTGGTCTATGTTCCTTTCTGTCTGTACTTAAACTCCCTTGCTGAAGTCTCTCGTTGCCTGTGATAGCACTCAGTATGCTGTTTTTGCTGGGCACTTTGTCACTCTGTGATAAACTTATTGTATTTTCAATGTGACTTTTATTATTCAATTATTGTATTTCAATGGGACTGCCAGACTGACTTAGATACGACTTTAGCTTACTGACCATTCTCTCGCCTAGTCCATTGTACCGCAGCCATCTGATCTTACGTGTATGACCTTTGCCTGTTACCGACTCCAATTCTGCCTAGTCCATTGTACCGCAGTCAGGGCCGTGCAGAGGGTCCTTAAGTGGGGGGTGCTCAAATTTAAAAAAGGGGCACGCATGCCCCCCTCCTCGTTTCTGGCTAGAGAGTTATTGGTTGTCACGTGGGTGCTGAATGCAGATGCTGGGTGCCATGTGGGTTCTGGGTGTAAGTACTGAGTGTCATGTGGGTTCTGGCTATGGTTGGGTATCGAGTGTCAGGCGGGTGTTGATTGCAAGTACTTAGTGCCATGTAAGATCTGGGTGCATGTACTCGATGTCATGTGAGTGCTGGGTACAGGTACTGGATGTGACATGGGTGTGAATACTTGGCGCCATGCCTGTACTGGATGCTGGCTATGGGTCGGCTTTGGGCATCACATAGGTTTTGAATGCAGGTACTTTGGGTATGTGTACGGGTTAAGTGGGTGCTTGATAGCAGTATCAGGCAGACTTTGTGTCTCCTTCCAACCAACTCTTTTGGCGCCACCACCCTCAAATCAGCAGTGATGGGTGCCCACTGTTAGAGTGGGTACAGTGGAGCCCACAGTGGAGGCACGGACTCACTTTTCATTACTGGGACCTCTGTCCCTCTTGATCAGCACCCAAGCTTCTTTTCAGGCAAAGAAGAAGTGGTTACCAATATGCAGTGGTTGCTAAGCATTAGTAGATGCAAAACTGCAGTAAGTGCCAAAGTGCAGTTGGTGCCCAGATGCAGTAGATGGTAAGAGGCAAAGGTTCAATTTGTGCTAAGTTGCAGTGGGTGCTAAGGTGCCAAAGTACAGTCTGTGTCAAGCTGCTGTGGGTACCAAGGTCCAGTTTTTATTGGGTGTTTGTTTGCAGTGGGTGCTATGCAGTATTGGGTGCTGAATGAGTAGCAGATGGTGATAAACAATAGTGGGTGCCATGTGAATGCTAATTGGTACAGGGAGCCATGTGAGTGTTGGACATGAGTGAATAGGGAGTGCCATGTGTGGTCTGGGTGTGTGCCATGGGAGAGTACTGAGTTTCATATGGGTTCGGACCAAGGATGGATACTGGGTGCTATAATGGTGCTCGCCATGGAAAGGTACTAGGTGCACATAATGGATTTGGAACTTGGTGCCGTGTGAGTACTGTGCCATGTGGGTGTTGATTATGAGGGTATGTGGGTCTTAGGTGCAAAGGCTGAGTGCCAAGTGGGTACTGGGAGTGAGCAAATGGTGACATATGGGTGATGGGTGCTGGCTAGTGGGGTATTTATTGTCATGTGGGTGCTAAAGGCAGATGCTGGGTGCCATGTGGGTTCTGGGTGCTGGCACAGGGTGTCATGTGGATTATGGCTGTATAGGTTTGTATCAACCATCATGTAGGTATTGATTGCAGCTACTCAGTCCCTGTGAGTTCTGGGTGCAAGTACTGGATGTTATATTGTGAGTGGTTGGTGTTTGTGCTGGGCACTAAGTGGAGGCTTAGTGCAACTGGAACTACTGTAGATGAAACATGTGGGTGTTGAGTGCAGGTACTGGGTATCACATAGGTGAGAATACGTGAGAATACGTGGTGCCATGCCTGCACTGGGTGCTAGCTATGGGTGGGCATTGTGTGTTATGTGGGTTCTGAGTGCAGGTACTTTGGGTGCTAGTACTAGTTATGTGAGTGCAGATAGTGGGTGCCATGTGGAGGCGGTGTGCAGGTGTGAGTAGTGAGTGCCATGTTGGGGCTGGGTGCAAGTACTGTGCCATGTGGGTGTGAGTACTGGGTGCCAGCTATAGGGTGAAGGGGTGCAGGTACTGGGTGTTATGTGGCTGTTTGATGCAAGTACTAAGTGCCATATTGAGGCGTGATCTGAGTATTGGGTGCAGGGTGCTTGGTGCAAGTACTGGGTGCTTGATATAGTGGGGGTACTGGTTGAGTGTAATGTGGGTGCTGAATATTGGTGGGATTGTTGTGGGTGCAGGGGGTGGGAGATCACTATGGGTACTGCTATGAAAGGCATAGTTGCTGCTAGGGAAGGTAGAGGTCAGTGTGGTTGCTGGGGGAAGGGTAGGCCACTGTGGGTGCTGGGGGGGAGTAACTGTAGGTGCTGTGAACGGTAAAGGTAAGTATGGGTGCTGGAGGAAAGGGAGGTCACTGTGGGTGCTTGGGGGGAGGTCACTGTGGGTCTTGGGGGAGGTAGAGGTAATTGTGGGTGCTGGAGGAAGGGGAGGCCACTATGAGTGCTGCTATGAATGGCATAGTTGCTGCTAAGGGAGGTAGAAGTCAGTGTGGGTGCTGGGGGAAGGGTAGGTCACTGTGGGTGCTGTGGAAGGAAGAGATCTGTATGGGTGCTGGAGCAAGGGGAGGTCACTGTGGATGCTGGGAGAGGTCAGTGTGGATGCCGGGTGTTGGGAGAAGCCACTGTGGGCGCTGGAAATGGGAGAGGTCACTGTAGGTGCTGCTTTTGGGATGGGCGGTCTCTGTGGGTGCTGCAGGGGACAGGAGGTTAGCCACTGGGGGAGGGAAAGATCACTGTTGGTGCTGGGGGAGAGATAGGTCAGTGTGGGAGCTGGGGTAGGCAGGATCACTGCTAGAGCTGGGGAGGGAGAGGTCACTGTGAGTGCTAGGTGAAGGGAGACTTCACTGTGGGTGCTGGGGGAGGGAGAGGTCACTGTGAGTGCTAGGTGAAGGGAGAGGTCACTGTAGGTGCTGGGGAAGGGAGAGGTCACTGTGGGTGCTGGGGAGGGAGAGGTCACTGTGGGAACTGGGGGAGGGAGAGGTCACTGTGGGTGCTGGGGCAGGGAAAGGTCGCTGTGGGTGCTAGGGCAGGGAAAGGTCACTGTGGATGCTAGATGGAGAGAAAGGTCACTGTGGGTGCTGGGTAAGGGAGAGGTCACTGAGGGTGCTAGGTGGAGGGAGATGTCACTGTGGGTACTAGGGAGGAAGAAGTCACTGTGGGTGCTAGGTGGATGGAGAGGTCCCTGTGGGTGCTAGGAGAGGGAGGGGTCACTGTGGGCACTAGGTGGAGGGAGAGGTCATTATGGGTCCTAGGTGGAGGGAGAGGTCAGTATCCCACACTAGGATTCCTGTCTGGACCTCTTCACTTGAAAGTGTACCAGGTGGGGCTCCCCGCGGGTGGGCGGGGCTTATCGCGGTCGGGGGCGGAGCTTATTTTGCACAGTGAGAGGGGCCTTTTTTTAAGATTTTAAAAGGGGAGTTGCCTGGGCACCCAGAGCACCATCCCCTGCACGTGCCTGACCGCAGTCATCTGATCTAACGTGTATGACCTTAGCCTTTTACCGACTCCGATTCTGCCTAGTCCATTGTACTGCAGCCATCTAATCTTACGTGTATGACCCTAGCCTGTTACCGATTACGTCTGCCTCATCCATTGTGTTTTGTAGCACATAGCATCTTGCGTGATATTATCATGGGCCAATAATAGAATTATTATGGAGGAGCTACAACCAGGGGCGTAACTAGAAATCACTGGGCCCCCTGCGAAAATGAGGATGGGCCCCCCCCCATAGGCGCCAAATAATCATAATGGGGCAGCATTTCACTATAAAATATTCCTAATGCAGCAATGTTTTACCAGAAATTAATTGTAAAATGGGCAGCATTTCACCATAAAATAATCGTAAAGTGGGCAGCATTTCACCAGAAATTAATCATAAATTGGGCAGCATTTCACCAGAAATTAATCGTAAATTGCGCAGCATTTTATCAGAAATTAATCGTACATGGGGTAGCATTTCACCAGAAATTAATTGCAAATTGGGCAGCATTTCCCTATAAAATAATCGTAAAGTGAGCAGCATTTCCCCATAAAATAATCGTAAAGTGGGCAGCATTTTACCATAGAATAATCGTAAAGTGGGCAGCAGTCACCATAAAATAATCATAATGTGGGCAGCAGTCATCAGAAAATAATCGTAATGTGGGCAGCAGTCACCAGAAAATAATCGTAAAGTGGGCAGCAGTCACCAGAAAATCGTAATGTGGGCAGCAGTTACCAGAAAATCGCAATGTGGGCAGCAGTCACCAGAAAATTGCAATGTGGGCAGCAGTGACCAGAAAATCACAATGTGGGCAGCAGTGACCAGAAAATCGCAATGTGGGCAGCAGACACCAGAAAATCGCAATGTGGGCAGCAGACACCAGAAAATAGCAATGTGGGCAGCATTCACCAGAAAATCGCAATGTGGGCAGCAGTTACCAGAAAATCGCAATGTGGGCAGCAGACACCAGAAAATCCAATGTGGGCAGAAAGCACCAGAAAATCGCAATGTGGGCAGCAGGCACCAGAAAATCGCAATGTGGGCAGCAGGCACCAGAAAATCGTAATGTGGGAGCAGTCACCAGAAGATCATAATGTGGGCAGCAGACACCAGAAAATCGCAATATGGGCAGCAGGCACCAGAAAATCACAATGTGGGCAGCAGGCACCAGAAAATCGTAATGTGGGCAGCAGTCACCAGAAAATCACAATGTGGGCAGCACTCACCAGAAAATCACAATGTGGGCAGCAGACACCAGAAAATTGCAATATGGGCAGCAGGCACCAGAAAATCGCAATGTGGGCAGCAGACACCAGAAAATCGCCATGTGGGCAGCAGTCACCAGAAAATAGCAATGTGGGCAGCAGACACCAGAAAATCGCAATGTGGGCAGCAGACACCAGAAAACAGCAATGTGGGCAGCAGACACCAGAAAATCGTAATGTGGGCAGCAGACACCAGAAAATAGCAATGTGGGCAGCAGTTACCAGAAAATCGCAATGTGGGCAGCAGGCACCAGAAAATCGCAATGTGGGCAGCAAACACCAGAAAATCACAATGTGGGCAGCAGTTACCATAAAATCGTAATGTGGGCAGCAAACATCAGAAAATAGAAATGTGGGCAGCAGTTACCAAAAAAAACAACAAAAAAAACAACAATTTCTCCTGTGAAAAAAAAAAACCACCATAAAATGGTGGACAGCATTTCACCAGAAATTAATCATAAATTGGGCAGCATTTCACCAGAAATTAATCGTAAATTGGGCAGCATTTCATCAGAAATTAATCGTAAATTGGGTAGCATTTCACCAGAAATTAATTGAAAATTGGGCAGCATTTTCCTATAAAATAATCGTAAAGTGAGCAGCATTTCCCCATAAAATAATCGTAAAGTAGGCAGCATTTTACCATAAAATAATCGTAAAGTGGGCAGCAGTCACCATAAAATAATCATAATGTGGGCAGCAATCATCAGAAAATAATCGGAATGTGGGCAGCAGTCACCAGAAAATAATCATAAAGTGGGCAGCAGTCACCAGAAAATCGCAATGTGGGCAGCAGTCACCAGAAAATAATCGTAAAGTGGGCAGCAGTCACCAGAACATCGTAATGTGGGCAGCAGTTACCAGAAAATCGCAATGTGAGCAGCAGTCACCAGAAAATTGCAATGTGGGCAGCAGTGACCAGAAAATCGCAATGTGGGCAGCAGACACCAGAAAATCGCAATGTGGGCAGCAGACACCAGAAAATATCAATGTGGGCAGCATTCACCAGAAAATCGCAATGTGGGCAGCAGTTACCAGAAAACCACAATGTGGGCAGCAGACACCAGAAAATAGCAATGTGGGCAGCAAGCACCAGAAAATTGCAATGTGGGCAGCAGTTACCAGAAAATAATTTCTGATGAAATGCTGCCCAATTTACAATTAATTTCTGGTGAAATGCTGCCCAATTTATGATTAATTTCTGGTGAAATGCTGCCCACTTTACAATTATTTTATGTTGGTTTTTTTTCACAGGTGAAATTGTTTTTTTTTTTTGGTAACTGCTGCCCACATTTCTTGTTTCTGGTGTCTGCTGCCCACATTACGATTTTCTGGTAACTGCTGCCCACATTGTGATTTTCTGGTGTCTGCTGCCCAATTTCACCTGTGAAAAAAAAAAAACAATTCACTCACCTGACAGAAGTCTCCTCTCCCGGCATCTGGCTCGCAGCTCCCCGACGATCCTTCTGCAGCATATCTCCCGTGCTGACAGGCAGAGTGCAGGGCTATGGCAAGATGGCTCCCGAAGCCCTATACTGGAGACATAAATAGTCTCCAGTGCAGGGCTTCGGCAGCCATCTTGCCGTAGCCCTGCTCTGCCTCCCAGGAGACTGCGGGTCTGCGGGCAATGAACTGGGCCGGGCGTCTATTAGACGCCGCGGCCAGTTCTACACCTGGCTGGGGGGTCCCACAATCGAGGGACAGCGCTTCCCCCGCACACGGCTGGCGGGCCCCAGAGCGGCCCCGGGCCCCCCTGCAGCCGATGGGGTTGCATCCCCAGTAGGTACGCCACTGGCTACAACAAAAGGTCCTATTGCTCACAGGGGCTGTTAACTAGCTCATGGAACAAATGGCTGCTCAGCAGGCTCAGTTGGCCCATCTGGCTAACACACAGCCCCGTGTTGAACCAACCAACCAACCAACCAACCAACAGCTCCTAATGTCCAATCGGTACCTCCTCCAACTTCTCCTGTACAGACTCCTTTTGAGCCTAAAATGCCGCTACCACAAAAGTTTTCTGGTTCTAGGTCAGATTTCTGTAATTTTATGAACAGATGTCTACCTTACTTTGAGGTTCGCCCTAGGTCTACAGGGTCCGAGACTCAGAAAGTTTCCTTGATCAAGTCCCTTCTGCAGGGGGATTCACAGACTTGGGCTTATGGCTTACCACCTAATCATGAAGCTCTTATCCTTTGTGGATAATTCATTTAAGGCCATGGCCATTATATATTCTGACTCTGATGTTTCTGCTACTGCTGTTCGCAAGTTAAGGGAACTCCGCCAGGGTCGTCAAACTGCAGAGCAATACGCTGCAGAGTTCAGGCGTTGGTCAGTCTCAACCAAATAGGGGGAGGCCGCACTTCTGGACCAGTTTCTGTTTGGTCTATCCGATTCTGTTAATGATGTGCTAGTCAGTCACCCAGATCCACAGACTTTGGAGAATGCTATTTCTCTAGCCATTCGAGTGGATAGGCGGGTTAGGCATCGACGCCAAGGTAAAGCTCAGTTGCCTGTCGTGGGGGTCTCTCGCTCAGGTAACAGTGTGTCTCTGTCTGAAGAAGAACCCATGCAGTTGGGGTTTTCCAAACTCTCTCCTACAGAGAAACTCAGAAGACGCAGAGAGTGTCTATACTGTGGTGTCAAAGGACACTTCGTCCAAAATTGTTCTGCAAAACTCCGGCGCCTAGGTGAAGTCGGGGAACTTCACTTGGGTGTAGGGCTGCACGGTTTTGCGGTTTTAAACCGAAACCGCAATTCACATGCAGACGATCTGCAGATCGTCAGTAGCTGCGGTTTTGTCCCGCCTACCGCCGCGCCGTCATAAAGAGCCACTGATTGGCATATTTATGAATGTCAATGAGCCGGGCAGAAGGGGGAGGGCGAGTCCAGTACAGAGCAGCACACAGCGCCACCAATCACTAGATAGAGATGGTATGACGGAGGCGATAGGCGGATCTGTACAGAGGGTACAGCTCCGCCTACCGCCGCCGTCATACTATCTCTATCTAGTGATTGGTGGCGCTGTGTGCTGCTCTGTACTGGATTCGCCCTCCCCCTTCTGCCCGGCTCATTGACATTCATAAATATGCACTGCTGGTGTGCGCCGGGTGCGGGCGGCGGCAGAATCCGGAAGTGACCGGAGTCACGCTGCCTGCCGCCCGCCTTAAAGTAATGACGAACTACCGCTGCCCCTTCTCGCCAGCGCGAAATGGATGCCCGCCGCTGCCCCCTTCCCGCCAGCGTGAAATAGATGCCCGCTGCCTGCCATCGCCACCGGTGAGCAACTTCAGCCTCAGCCTGCTGGACTTAATGGTGGCAGGGAGCGAGAGGCCTCAGCCTACCAACAGAGATCCCCCCAGCCAGTCCTTCCACCTGCATTGTGCAGCGGCCACCTCTAGCTCCGGCCACTCTGTCTCTCCCCCTCCCTCTCTCTTCCCACCCCTCTGTCTCTCACCCCTCTGTTTGTCTCTTGCCTCCCCCTCTCTCCCCCTCTCTCTGCCCCCTCTGTCTCTCTCTTTCCCCCCCTTTTTGTCTTGCTCTCTTTGTCTCTCCCCCCTCTCTGTCTCTCTCCCCCTCTCTCTTTCTGTCTCTCTCCCTCCCTCTCTCTTGCTCTTTCTCCCCCCCCCCCTCATCTATCTGCCCCCTCTGTCTCTCTCTCCCCCTCTCTGTCTCTCTCTCTCCCCCTGTCTCTCTCTCTTCCTCTCTCTCTCTTTCTGTCTCTCCCCCCCCCCCTGTCTCTCGCCTCCCCCTCTCTCTGTCTCTCTCTCCCCCCTCTGTTATCTGCCCCCTCTGTCTCTCTCTTTCCCCCCTCTCTGTCTTGCTCTCTTTGTCTCTCCCCCCTCTCTGTCACTCTCCCCCTTCCTCCCTCTCTCTGTCTCCCCCCCCCATCTATCTGCCCCCTCTGTCTCTCTCTCTCTCCCCCCCCCCTCTGTCTCTCTCCCCCCTCTGTCTCTCTCCCCCCCTCTGTCTCTTTCATCCCCTCTGTCTCTCTCCCCCCCTCTGTCTCTCTCCCCCCCTCTGTCTTTCTCTCCCCTCTGTCTTTCTCCCCCCCCTCTGTCTCTCTCCCCCCCTCTGTCTCTCTCCCCCCTCTCTGTCTCTCTCCCCCCTCTCTGTCTCTCCCTCTCTCTGTGTCACTTTCTCCCTCTCTCTCTCTTCCCCTTTCTCTCTGTCTCTCTCCCTCTTTCTCTCTCTCCCCCTCTCTCTGTCACAGGACATCATGGCCACAACCACCCTCAGCCACACTAACATTGCGGCCACTGTCAGCTCTGCCAGTGCCACCAGTGGCCCAGGTCCACCAGCCCCTGTGGTAGCCAGGCCACCATCCCTCTCTCTCTCTCTCTCCCTCCCTCCCTCCCACTCTCTCTCTCCTCTTTCCATCCCTCTCTCTCCCCTCCCTCTCTGTGTCTCTCTCTCTGCCCCACTCTCTCTCCCCCCTCTCTCTCTGTCGCAGGACTGTATTAAATTACTTTGCGCATATATGCAGTAACATTTACAAACATGACAGAAAATGACATTATACTAGACTCAGTTTGATAATATGATTTGATTTTCTGTCAGTGCATGTTTGTAAATGTTACTGTACATTGTGAATTTAGTGCTAAAGCTTGTTTTGAGAAAAATCGTGAAAAAAATCGAAATCGCAATTTCTAAGAGAAAAATTGCAATTTAAATTTTTCCCTAAAATCGTGCAGCCCTACTTGGGTGATCAGGTTCTTCCCTAAAAATGAAAGATACTTTTACCTGTAACTTTACATTGGCAGGATAAGTCTTATCACTGTCAAGCCTTTGTTGATTCTGGGGCAGCTGGAAATTTTCTTGATTCAACATTTGCCTCTAAAATTGGAATTCCGGCCTTAAATTTGCATGACAAGGTCTACGTTACTGCTATTGATGATTCGCTTCTTCAGGCGAATAAACCTATTTACATTTCTCTGATAAATCCCCTTACAGGTAGGGGCATTGCATTGTGAAACTCTACAATTTTATCTGCTCAAAATGCCTTCCAGCCCACTGGTCCTGGGTCTCCCTTGGCTACAGCTACACAATCCACACATTGATTGGTGTTCTGGTCAACTAACTCACTAACTGGTTTCCCTATTGCTTTGATAAATGTCTTAAGTCGCTACCATTGCATAATGTTGACATTAAACTCAAGAGACTGCCTTCCTGTTATAAAGATTTTGCTGATGTTTTCTCTCCTCAGGCCACCGATAGGCTCCCACCCCACAGACCTTACGATTGTCCTATTGATCTGTCACCTGGTACCATGCCTCCTCGGGGGCATTTGTATAATCTCTCTGGCCCATAAAAACAGGCCATGAAAGATTATATCAGAGAAAATTTAGCTAAGGGTTTTATCCGTCCCTCTTCCTCCCCTGCTGGCACAGGGGTTTTTTTTGTGGAAAAAAAAAGATGGTGGTTTACGTCTTTGTATTGACTATCGAGCATTAAACAAAATCACAGTCAAGAACAGATACCCCTTGCCTCTTATTGACAATTTATTCACCCAGGTATCAGGGACAAGAGTGTTTACTAAGTTGTATTTAAGCGGTGTGTATAATCTCATCAGAATTTGCCAGGGAGATGAATGGAAGACAGCTTTTAATACTCAGGATGGTCTACCCTAGCCTTTTACCGATTACATCTGTCTCATCCATTGTGTATTGTATCACATAGCATCTTGCGTGATAAATACAGGTACTACAAATGTATTTTAATCTAACATTACTTGTTTTTTATACTCCTAAATTCCCCAGCCTATGGCACTTCCCTTAATATTACTGTGAGAAAACGCGGAAAAGCCGACGCGTGTACTCAGAACAAGGCGGCTGATTCCGCGTCCAACGCGGCGGTTGGCACGCGTAGGCCTACATCTAGTAGTATGGCCGAACGCGGAGAAACCGCCGCATGCCTTGATAGCGGTGCGGTGGTTTCCGCGTCCAGCGTGGCGGGTGCTTTACATCACGTCTAGTGTGGCTGGGACTGATATTCCACACAGGTTCAGAAGGACGCGCGCGCGCGCTGAGAGGCAGAAGTTATATGACAGCCAGAAGGGAGTCAGCTGACCAAGCCGGTCAGCTGACGGCAGTACCACTTCCCATTGGTCCAGCACTTAGGGAGGCGCTGGAGAGCGCTTTGCTATATATACTGGGTGCTGGTCATTCTCTGGTTGCCTGCCGTTGCGATCACTACGTGGTAGCACTCAGACCTTATTGTCAGTATCTGTGTTATCTCTGTTATACTTCAGACTAGTTCCAGGGTGTTGATTATCAAGGACCTCACACCCAAGATTAGGAATCTGTGTTATCATTCTGTGTTATACTTCAGACTAGTTCCAGGGTGTTGATGATCAAGGACCTCACACCCAAGATTAGGAATATGTGTTATCATTCTGTTATACTTCAGACTAGTTCCAGGGTGTTGATGACTACAGAGCTCACACCCAAGACTAGGAATTAGCATTACCATCCTGTTATTCTTCAGACTAGTTCCAGGGTGTTGATGATCAAGGAGCTCACACCTATAGACTAGACATTGTTGATTATTTGTTATGACCTTCTGCTTTCCTGACCTCTCTTCTGATCTCTGATTTGGTACTTCGCTATATCTGATACTCCGTTGCCAAACCTTGCTTGCCTTAGGACTCTGTATTGTCTCTTCCTCTGTATCTTATCTGTCTGTCTGTTGCCGACCTGGCTTGTCCGACCTCGAGAACTATCTCCTCTGCTTAGAGATAGTTCACAGATCTGTCAGTGACACTCCACCATTGGTGTCACTCACACTCTGGTCCTTCCCACTTTCAGTCTGACTCCTCTCCTTGGGGAGCCTCAGGCCATTGGAAGGAGCTTGTTCTTGGGCAGTATCTCTTAGGGCCCTTTTCCACCTGCAGTCGCTAGCGTTCACGCTGAACGCTAGCGATTGCTGAATCGCAAAACCGGCGATTCCCCGACGTTCGCGGCCGCGATTTTGCTATGCTATGCACTGCATAGCAAAATCGCGGCAAATATCGCTCCGCCGCGCGTTCGCGTTCCCGTCAAAAGCGAATCGCGGTAGTGGAAATGACCTACCGCGATTCCTATGTTAAAAAGCAAACCGTAGCGATTGTAAAATCGCTAGCGGTTTGCGTTTTTGCGATTCAGCCAGCGCAAATGCACTGGTGGAAAAGGGCCCTTACTGCCTTGCACCCTCGATACGGGTGCTCTCCTCAAAGTATTACAGTTGCACCAAACACTCATCTTACTCAGGTGTCCAGAGGTTAGAGACATATCTGATTATCGGTGATACTGCAGATCATCAATAATCAGGTATATATCTGTATTCTCGGTGATACTGCAGATCACCGATAATCAGATCCTCTCTGTTTTACACCGATCGTTACAATTACCCACTTATATGCCCTTAGTGCGGACATTCCAATATGGCCACTCTTGAATCGGCCACCGGCTCGGCGCATGCACAAGCGCGGCCCTGTTCACACCATTCCACACTGGGCAGAGCTAATAGCGCCTGCGCCGGGCCTCTCACATGACGTAAGTGCGCTTTCGGCGCTGGCGCTGCCACATTAAATCCGGCTGTTGTCGATTGGCCGCTCTTCCCTCTTCCATGCCTTTCTGCTCCTCCCACTATACCCACCCCGCTTCCGCTCATTGCATTGCAGGCACCGCATTTAAAGCACCAAGCTGCCTCACTTCAGCACAGAGGCGCTTTTCGTGCTACTGACGAGCTACTGGTAAGATTACTATTATTTTTATTAACTTATGCATAATCTTCCTCCGTTTTTTCTTTCTGACACCTGCCTTTACCACATTGTACAGCGTGCTTTGTACAGAGTGCCTCACTATTTCTTTTAACACGCTGCAGGTTTCCTCATTACCTTTTTAGTTCACCATCCATATACAGTGGCTTGCAAAAGTATTCGGCCCCCTTGAAGTTTTCCACATTTTGTCACATTACTGCCACAAACATGAATCAATTTTATTAGAATTCCACGTGAAAGACCAATACAAAGTGGTGCACACGTGAGAAGTGGAATGAAAATCATACATGATTCCAAACATTTTTTACAAATAAATAACTGCAAAGTGGGGTGTGCATAATTATTCAGCCCCCTGAGTCAATACTTTGTAGAACCACCTTTTCCTGCAATTACAGATGCCAGTCTTTTACGGTATGTCTTTACCAGCTTTGCACATCTAGAGACTGAAATCCTTGCTCATTCTTCTTTGCAAAACAGCTCCAGCTCACTCCGATTAGCTAGACAGCATTTGTGAATAGCAGTTTTCAGATCTTGCCACAGATTCTCGATTGGATTTAGATCTGGACTTTGACTTGGCCATTCTAACACATAGATATGTTTTGTTTTAAACCATTCCATTGTTGCCCTGGCTTTATGTTTAGGGTCGTTGTCCTGCTGGAAGGTGAACCTCCACCCCAGTCTCAAGTCTTTTGCAGACTCCAAGAGGTTTTCTTCCAAGATTGCACTGTATTTGGCTCCATCCATCTTCCCATCAACTCTGACCAGCTTCCCTGTCTCTGCTGAAGAGAAGCACCCCCAGAGCATGATGCTGCCACCACATTTGACAGTGGGGATGGTGTGTTCAGAGTGATGTGCAGTGTTAGTTTTCCGCCACACATAGCATTTTGCATTTTGTCCAAAAAGTTCAATTTTGGTCTCATCTGATCAGAGCACCTTCTTCCGCATGTTTGCTGTGTCCCCCACATGGCTTGTGGCAAACTGCAAACGGGACTTCTTATGCTTTTCTGTTAACAATGGCTTTCTTCTTGCTACTCTTCCATAAAGGCCAACTTTGTGCAGTGCACCACTAATAGTTGTCCTATGGACAGATTCCCCCACCTGAGCTGTAGATCTCTGCAGCTCGTCCAGAGTCACCATGGGCCTCTTGACTGCATTTCTGATCAGCGCTCTCCTTGTTCGGCCTGTGAGTTTAGGTGGACGGCCTTGTCTTGGTAGGTTTACAGTTGTGCCATACTCCTCCCATTTCTGAATGATCGCTTGAACAGTGCTTCGTGGGATGTTCAAGGCTTTGGAAATATTTTTGTAGCCTAAGCTTGCTTTAAATTTATCAATGACTTTATCCCCGACCTGTCTGGTGTGTTCTTTGGACTTCATGGTGTTGTTGCTCCCAATAGTCTCTTAGACAACCTCTGAGGCCATCACAGAGCAGCTGTATTTGTACTGACATTAGATTACACACAGGTGCACTGTATTTAGTCATTAGCACTCATCAGGCAATGTCTATGGGCAACTGACTGCACTCAGACCAAAGGGGGCTGAATAATTACGCACACCCCACTTTGCAGTTATTGATTTGTAAAAAATGTTTGGAATCATGTATGATTTTCGTTCCACTTCTCACGTGTACACCACTTTGTATTGGTCTATCACGTGGAATTCCAATGAAATTGATTCATGTTTGTGGCAGTAATATGACAAAATGTGGAAAACTTCAAGGGGGCCAAATACTTTTGCAAGCCACTGTATATGGATGGTGAACTAAAAAGCACAAAAGAGACAGAGGTGCCAAACAACTACTTGACTACATGCTGTGTATTGCTCCTGTTATTTATTGCCTGGGGAAGCGGGTTCTTGCCTGCGAAACGCGTTGCGACTCATTTGGAGTAGATGAATAAATTGTATATTACTTGAATTTCGACAGTACATGTGTCTGTTTATGGTTGGCTGGTCCACCACCGCAACGGAACAATTTTACACATTTTAGTGACTTTTATCCTACCGGCGCCTCTGTACATCTCTGCGCATCTAAAAAGCACAGCACTTGACACTTTTATTGCCTTTTGCAGAAAATTTTTTATATCACAGCTACAAGATACATTGATTGACTGTTGATTATTTACTACTGGGATCTGCCAATCTTGCTTCAGATTGTACTATCATATATAGTGTTGTATGTACTAAGGGCTACAAGGCCATTTCTGAATGTTTTCATGTTCCAGTGGCTACAGTGCAAAGTATTATTAAAAAATACAAGATGTTCCGCACTGTGGAAAATCTCAGAGGACGTGATCGGAAGCCAAAAGTGACATCTGTGCTGGCCATGATAGTGAGAGAGGTGAAAAAGAATCCAAGGATCACCACCAAGGCCATATTGGTGAATCTGGGCTCTGCTGGTGGTAATGTCTCAAGGCAGACAATCCAACGGACACTGCACACTGCTGGGTTCCACGGATGCAGACCAAGGAGGACGTTACTTCTCCAGATAAGACACACAAAAGCTTGCTTGGCCTTTGCAAATACTTATCTGGACAAAGTAGAAGACTTCTGGTCTTCTGTGTTATTTTCAGATGAAACAAAAATGGATCCTTTAATTGAATGGAATAACATTACATGTAAAAGACTGGGGGGTGTGGGGCACTGCAGTTATCCCACAGCCTGCTGGAGGTGCACTGTTTGAGCAAGATATATGTGCCAATTATTAGGAAGGTGCAGGTGATCTAAATAGAGGGTTTGGTGAACACTTATGAGGTGTATGTCCTTTAAATATGGAGGGAGTAAAAAGTGCACTTATTACAGCACAGAGGAGATGGGGGCTACAGAGCACTAATACGAGAGGGGCAGGGAAAGGAACTGTTTACTATGGATTAAGAGGACTGGGGTTTGGCTACAAACTATAGAAAGCAGGGGCGTCGCTAGCCCTATTTTGGGGGGGCACGTGCCCCCAATCTATCCTGGGGTGCCACGGATCTCCACCCGGCCGCCCCCTGTCAGCGGCTCCCTCCAGCCGCCACCGCCGCGTCACTCAGACCTCAGGATCAGGCGGCGAGCCGGCGACCAATCGTGCGGGCGCTAAGACCCAGCGCCCGCACTGATATGCGGAAGTGACATCACTTCCGCATATCGAGCGGGTGCGTCCGGCGCCCGCTGGTACTGGTCGGGTCGCCGCTGATCATGAGGTCTGCTGCGAGGTAAGGGGAGGGAGCGGCGGCGGCTATAGGGGGGGGCCTCCCTGTCACTCACTCATTACCTAAAGGGCCTCCCTGTCACTCACTCACTTCCTCAAGGAGCTCCCTGGCACTCACTCCCTAAAGGGGCCTCCCTGTCACTCACTCACTTCCCAAAGGGGCTCCCTGTCGCTCACTCACTTCCTAAAGGGCCTGCCTGTCACTCACTCACTCCCTAAAGGGGCTCCCTGGCACTCACTCACTACCTAAAGGGGCTCCCTGGCACTCACTCACTTCCTAAAGGGCCTCCCTGTCACTCACTAACTTCCTAAAGGGGCTCCCTGTCACTCACTCACTGCCTAAAGGGGCTCCCTGTCACTCACTCACTGCCTAAAGGGGCTCCCTGTCACTCACTCACTGCCTAAAGGGGCTCCCTGTCACTCACTCACTTCCTAAAGGGGCTCCCTGTCACTCACTCACTTCCTAAAGGGGCTCCCTGGCACTCACTCCCTAAAGGGCCTCCCTGTCACTCACTTACTCCCTAAAGGGGCTCCCTGTCACTCACTCACTCCCTAAAGGGCCTCCCTGTCACTCACTCACTCCCTAAAGGGCCTCCCTGTCACTCACTCAATCCCTAAAGGGCCTCCCTGTCACTCACTCACTCCCTAAAGGGCCTCCCTGTCACTCACTCACTCCCTAAAGGGCCTCCCTGTCACTCACTCACTTCCTATCCCTGTCACTCACTCACTTCCTAAAGGGGCTCCCTGGCACTCACTCCCTAAAGGGGCTCCCTGTCACTCACTCACTCACTCCCTAAAGGGGCTCCCTGTCACTCACTCACTCCCTAAAGGGGCTCCCTGGCACTCACTCACTTCCTAAAGGGGCTCCCTGGCACTCACTCACTCCCTAAAGGGGCTCCCTGGCACTCACTCACTACCTAAAGGGCCTCCGTCACTCACTCACTCACTTCCTAAAGGAGCTCCCTGTCACTCACTCACTGTCTAAAGGGGCTCCCTGTCACTCACTCACTTTGTAAAGGGGCTCCCTGGCACTCACTCCCTAAATGGCCTCCCTGTCACTCACTCACTCCCTAAAGGGGCTCCCTGTCACTCACTCACTCACTCACTCACTCCCTAAAGGGGCTCCCTGTCACTCACTCACTCACTCACTCACTCACTCCCTAAAGGGGCTCCCTGTCACTCACGTACTCCCTAAAGGGCCTCCCTGGCACTCACTCACTCCCTAAAGGGCCTCCCTGTCACTCACTCACTTCCTAAAGGGGCTCCCTGTCACTCACTCACTCCCTGAAGGGGCTCCCTGGCACTCACTCACTCCCTAAAGGGGCTCCCTGGCACTCACTCACTACCTAAAGGGCCTCCCTGTCACTCATTCACTTCCTAAAGGGGCTCCCTGGCACTCACTCACTCCCTAAAGGGGCTCCCTGTCACTCACTCAATGCCTAAAGGGCCTCACTGTCACTCACTCACTACCTAAAGGGCCTCCCTGTCACTCACTCACTTCCTAAAGGGGCTCCCTGTCACTCACTCACTTCCTAAAGGGGCTCCCTGTCACTCACTCACTGCCTAAAGGGGCTCCCTGGCACTCACTCACTGCCTAAAGGGGCTCCCTGCCACTCACTCACTGCCTAAAGGGGCTCCCTGCCACTCACTCACTCACTCACTCCCTAAATGGGCTCCCTGGCACTCACTCACTGCCTAAAGGGGCTCCCTGGCACTCACTCCCTAAAGGGGCTCCCTGGCACTCACTCCCTAAAGGGGCTCCCTGGCACTCACTGTCTAAAGGGGCTCCCTGGCACTCACTCACTGCCTAAAGGGGCTCCCTGTCACTCACTCACTACCTAAAGGGGCTCCCTGTCACTAACTCACTGCCTAAAGGGGCTCCCTGTCACTCACTATCGGGGTCCCTGTCACTCACTACCTAACTGGAGGCACCTGTCACTCACTAGCTAACCTGGGGGTCCCTGTCACTCACTACCTAACTTGGGGGGCTACCATATTAAGGGGGCATTCTGCCTATTTATGTGAAATGCTGTCTATTTATGTGCCTCATGACTGCTGAATTTGTCTTGTTGGGAGCCTTATGATTTGTTGGGGGCCTCAAGATTGCTGAATTTGTCTTGTTGGGGGCCTCATGATTGCTGAATTTGTCTTGTTGGGGGCCTTATGATTTGTTGGAGGCCTCATGATTGCTGAATTTGTCTTGTTGGGGGCCTCATGATTTGTTGGGGGCCTCATGATTGCTGAATTTGTCTTGTTGGGGGTCACATGATTGCTAACTGCGAGATTATGGGAAAAGCTGAATCCTTATCATATGAGACAATAGCATTAAACCTACTTTTTTAGCTTTTTAAAACAGAAAATAAAACTAAGAGGTTCTAAAAAATTGAATACATTTTTCAGGAGTAGGATGGATGAAATTGTTTATCTTCACAGTTTATTTTCAACTTGGATTTTCCATAATGTTCATTTATGAGTTAAAACGTTTGTACAGTATTTAGTTTAAATTGCTGTTGCCACTTTGCAATAGATAAGTGACTTTTGGGTTGCAGTTTGGGCACTCGGCCTCCAAAAGGTTTGCCACCACTGTCATAATCTAATGTCTCACCATTGCTAGGTTCATGTAAATTTGTCTCCACCCGTTACCACACCTATATTCTGGTCCATGGCCCACCCATTTTTCGGTGCGGCGCGATAAGCACGCCGCACAACGTGATCCTCATATTTTTGGCACGCCAGCTGCAGTGTGCTGAATTCTGCTGCCTACAGTGTGTACAGTATATGCTGTTCTCTAGCGCCTGCACTGTGTGCTGATTTACCTCCAGTGTGTACAGTGTAAGGTGTTACTTTGTGCCTTTACTGATTGTAAACCAGCTATATTGTATGCTGATCCCTGCTACTTTCAGTATGTACAGTATTAGCTGTAAAGCCTGGTACACACATACAATTTTGATTAGCCAATTTTAGCTCTGTTCATAAAATTCATTGTCTGTTGGCCCACTTACTGCACGGGGGTGGTAAAATTGGGGGTCAGTGATTGACCAATAAAAATTGTATGTGCGTATACATCTTTGATCTATGCCTATACTGATTGTAAATTATCTAAATAAAGGACAGCGGGCTCCATCCAATATTTCGATGGGCAGGCTCGTTATCTGTAGCTTACACCGCTGCTAAGTTCATGTACATTTGGCCCCACCCATGGCCACGCCCACTCACCTCATGGCCACGCCCATGTTTTGCCTATACCTCCCCGCCTGATGCCCACAGGTGCCCCCGATCTCCAAGGACCCTAGAAACGCCCCTGATAGAAAGTATTTACAACACTGTACAAAAGTCCACATTTATCTGATGGCTACGAGCCCTCTGCCCCAATAATACTGATGGAGGAAGTACAAGTCTCAGAATAAGGAGCTGAGGTTGCCAGAGACAATTGTAATTTTTTTTATTTATTCTGCAGTTCAGCCCTCAGGTCTCATAATTATGCTAGCTGATTCTTGGACAAGGTGGCTGGTCGGTCTGTCTCTGATGAGAATCTAGCGTGTGCACAGCCACCCTAATGCATTCCCAAAAGATCTGGAGTGCTGGGTCACCTCAGCCAAGGGCATTGTTCTCCTCCTCACCTTTCCTGTTTGAAGCTACTCCATGGAGGGCTGCACTATCGTTCAAACTCCCACTTCCACAGCAACTATACTAGCAATGTCTTGGCCCCCAAAATGTTACCAGAGATTGAGTTTGAATTGCTGCGGGGGGGGTGGGGTGTGTGTGTGTGTGTTTTAATAAGTTTTTTTATTTCCTTCTGTACGCTATTTCAGGTGAAATTTGGCTTCTTAAATTGAGATGGCTCGAACCTACGATTTAAGGTTCGCGAACCTCGAACGTGAACTTCTGCAAAAGTTCGCGAACCTGCGAACTTTGTGAACCGCAATAGACTTCAATTAGCAGGTGAAACTTCAAACACTTATTCTGGCCACAAAAGTGGTGATAAAGATGGTTCAAGGGGTATAACACCTGGAGGGGGGGGAATGGCGAAGTGGGATACACGCCAAAAGTCCCAGGGAAAGTTACGGATTTGACGCACAGCATGGTTTTAAGGGCAGAAATCACATTGCAATGCTAAACTGGAGGCATAAAGTGCTTTAAAATATCTTGCATGTGTATACATCAATCAGGTAGTGTAATTGGTGTACTGCTTCACACTGACAGATGAAACTCACTGTGTAACGCACCGCAAACAGCTGTTTGTGTAGTGATGGCCATGCTGGAATGGTGCACACCATGGCAAGAGTGCAGACTATGGCGGTTTTCAAGCCCATATGGTCGCCGGGCTGAGGTAGCTCAACGATAGAACAACAGTGACTGTCCAGCTGATCGAATTTGGTCTGTCCACAATGAAGTAACAACCTTATTATCTTGGGTGTGCCCCCCAACACATTCATAAAGCTGGCGGTTATTGCTTCATTGTGATACGCAAGCACCTACACCGTGGCAAGGTAACGATCACGAAGGGGAATTGACACATGTATATGCCTTTTGTTTTGTTGTTGCAGCCGCAGTGCAGCCAGAAAAATTACGCAGGCATGTACACGCACCAGAAAACAATATTGCTTTGCTAGCAGCGGCCTTAAAAATTCAGGAATACACCTGGAGTCCTGGACCCTGTTGGTGGTGGTGGAGAAGGCAGTCAAGCAGCCTGCAGGTAGAGATGCTGTGTGGGGACCGACTTAGTCTTGGGGCAGGCAGTCACACGGCATGCAGACAGAGATGCAGTGTGTGGGGACTGACTTAGTCTTCGGGCGGGCAGTAGCCCTCCGGGATCCATGCCTCATTCATTTTGATGAATGGTGAGGTACTGAACACTTTTTTGACCTAGGCGACCTCTCTTCTGTCTGACAATGGCTCCAGCTGCGCTGAAGGTCCTTTCTGACGGGACGCTTGAGGCAGGGCAAGTCAGAAGTTGGATGGCAAATTGTGACAGCTCTGGCCACAGGTCAAGCCTGCGCACCCAGTAGTCCAGAGGTTTATCGCTGCTCAGAGTGTCTACATCCACAGTTAAGGCCAGGTAGTCGGCTACCTGCCAGTCGAGGAGTTGGTGGAGGGTGGATCCGGAAGGGCTAAGGCGAGGCGTTGGACTGAAGAATGTCCACATGTCCGACATCACCATGAGATCGCTGGAGCGTCCTGTCCTTACCTGCGTGGACATGGGAGGAGGATTACTGGCAATGTCACCTTTATTCCGTTGTGCTGTGACATCACCCTTAAACGCACTGTAAAGCATACTTGCCAGCTTGTTTTGCCAGTGCTGCATCCTTTCTGCCTTCTGGTAATTTGGTAACATCTCCGCCACTTTGTGCTTATACCGAGGGTCTAGAAGCGTTGCCACCCAGTACTGGTCATTCACCTTGAGTTTTTTAATACGGGGGTCCCTCAACAGGATGGACAGCATGAAAGCCCCCATCTGCACAAAGTTGTATGCCGACGTACTATCCATCTACTCTTGCTCTTCCTCAGTGATGTCAGGTAAGTTCTCCTCCTCCCCCCAGCCACGAACAATACCACGGGAAAGGTGAGCAGCACAAGCCACCTGCTGTGGTTGTTCTTCCGCCGCCTCCTCAAAAAAAAAATACCTTCCTCATCTGACTCCTCTTCCCCAGATGACTCTTTCTCCTCCCCCCCCCCCCCTCCTCTGTGTTGCCGCAGGTGTTGATGACAAATCTTGTTCTGGTTGTGATGGTGGTTCCTACAACTCTTCCTCCTCTTCCTGTTCACGCTCGTCCACAGTTTGATCCACCACTCTACCCACGGCATGCTCAAGGAAGAAAGCATATGGGATCAAGTCACTGATGGCACCTTCACTGCGACTTACCAGGTTGGTCACCTCCTCAAACGGACGCATGAACCTGCAGGCATTACGCATGAGTGTCCAGTACCTCGGCAAGAAAATGCCCAGCACCCCAGAGCCTGACCTAGCACCGTAGCTGTACAGATACTCATTGACGGCTTTCTCCTGTTGTAGCAGGCGGTCAAACATCAGGAGCACTGAATTCCAGCAACTCGGGCTATCGCAAATCCAGCGCCTCACCGGCAAGTTGTTTCTCTTCTGAATATCGATCAAGCGTGCCATGGCCGTGTAGGACCAACACACCTTCCTGGACTGCTTCAGGACCTCCTGTAAGCCTGGGTACTTACACACAAATCTTTGGATCATTAGATTCAGCACATGTGCCATGCAGGGTACATGCGTCAACTTTCCCAAACTCAAAGCCGAAATGAGATTGCTGCCATTGTCACACACCACATTGCCGATCTACAGTTGGTGCATTGTCAGCCACTGACCCACCTGTTTGTTCAGAGCAGCCAGAAGAGCTGCTCCAGTGTGACTCTTGGCTTTGAGGCAAGACATGTTCGTGGCGTGACACCGTTGTACCTGGCATGCAGCATAGACCCTGGGGAGCTGGGAGTGTGTAGCTGGAGAGGAGATCGCAGCACCAGTAGATTAGCACTGCCACTCAGCCGAGGAGGAGGAGGGTGACAGCGAAGAGGATGTAGCAGGAGGAGAAGCAGAGGAAGTGGCAGCAGGCCTGCCTGCAAGTCGTGGAGGTGCCACAACTAGGTCCTACAATAATGGCTGTGAATCAGTTAATTCCCCACCAAATATCTCCTGTGAAGTGTCAAATGGAGCGGATGTGGTGCTTGTAGTAGCGCTGGTGGCTGCAGAAGATGAGGCATTCTGTGTTAAATAGTCAACTACGTCCTGACAATCTTGGGAGTTGATGGCACGTGCCTTCTGAACACTGTACTTTGGTCCAGGGCCGCACAAAATCATGTCAGCATGACCTCGAACAGACCTGCCGGGTGGCCTGCCTCTGGCTCTGCCTGTTCTGTCCATATTGGGGGGGATGAAGTGAAAGGTACGCACTGACTTGACTAATACAATGTGCAGTCACACAGGTGCAGTAAAAAGGTATACAGTGACTGCTGGTATAACAATGTGCAGTCACACAGGTTCAGTGAAAATGGATGCACTGACTGCTGCTATATAATATCAATGTTTATCAATGCTCAAGGTGTGCATCATTAAGTATATACAGCCGTTCATCTGGGTAGTACACTTGTATTGAAAAAATCTCTGACCAACCAAATTCCAAAGAAGCCTCCCCCACCACTAAAGATATATAATGTATTACCAGAAACACTTATTAAAATATAAAAAAATAATAAAAATGTGAGAACAGTTCATCAAAAGTCCCTGTAAGGTAATAATTAAAAGTCCATGTACATAGTACAGTGGTGAGTGAATCACAAAGGGTGTTGGTGGAGGGTCCACTGTCAGGAGAAACAGCATCTTTAACGTTGCATAGTTTCATGGAGAATAAATTTTTTCTTTGAAATCAATTTTAGGATTTTAGGGCATATGTACATGGACTTTTAATTATTACCTTACAGGGACTTTTGATGAACTGTTCTCACATTTTTATTAATTTTTTTTATTTTAATAAGTGTTTCTGGTAATACATTATATATCTTTAGTGGTGGGGGAGGCTTCTTTGGAATTTGGTTGGTCAGAGATTTTTTCAATACAAGTGTACTACCCAGATGAACGGTTGTTTATACTTAATGATGCACACCTTGAGCGCCACCTCTTGATAAATATTTATTTTCCAGAAAAGAGGAGGCGATCAGGTGTTTTCATATTTGCTCTTTAATGTCAGGTACCTTTTGCTGTGAGTGCTATCCTCTTTGTGGATATAATACAATGTGCAGTCACAGATGCAGTGAAAGGTATGCAGTGACTGGTATTACAATGCAATGTGCAACTGTCACACAGGTATGCACGGACTGGTATATAAAACAACGTGCGGTCACACAAGTGCAGTGAACAGGTATGCAGTGACCGGTATTTAAAACTGTGTGCTGTCACACAGGTGCAGTGAAAGGTATACAGTGACTGGTATTACAATGCAATGTGCAGCTGTCACACAGGTATGCACAGACTGGTATATAAAACAACGTGCGGTCACAAAGGTGCAGTGAACAGGTATGCAGTGACTGGTATATAAAACTGCGTGCTGTCACACAGGTGCAGTGAAAGGTATACAGTGACTGGTATTACAATACAATGTGCAGCTGTCACACAGGTGCAGTTAACAGGTATGCACGGACTGGTAAATAAAACAGCGTGCGGTCACACAGTTGCAGTGAACAGGTATGCAGTGACTGGTATTACAATACAATGTGCAGCTGTCACACACAAGTGCAGTGAACAGGTATGCAGTGACTAGTATATAAAACTGCGTGCTGTCACACAGGTGCAGTGAAAGGTATGCACCAACTGGTATTACAATACAATGTGCAGCTGTCACACACACCGGTACAGTGAAAAGGTAGGCACTGAATGTGCTGGACCTGGCACAGTATAGTAATTAGCCAGCTGCGACAGACAGGGCTGTATATGCAAGTATCAGTGGGCCACGCACACACAGAAAAAAAAAAAGCACATCACAAGAACATAAGAACATTAGCTCTCAAAAGAGCTGTTTTGGGGTGTTTTTTTTACAATAAATATCAGTAAAGAGCAAGCTAACAAGAGCCTAACTAAGCTTTCCTTATTTCTGCAGCAACCTCTCTCCCTTCTCTCACTAGTCGCAGCAGCACACAGAGTGCAAAAATGGCCTGACGATGCTGCCTTTTTTAAGGGTGAGGGGGGCTCCAGGGAGTGCAGCCTGATTGGCTGCCATGTCTGCTAACTGAGATGTAGAAGGTCAAAGTTTAGCCCAATGATGTAGTATAGGGGGTAGGTCGAACTCGCATAAAGTTAGCGTTCGATCGCGAACCAGCGATGTTCGCGTGAATAAGTTCGCATGCGATCCGTTCGGGCTGGGAAATTTGCAATAATTCAGCCATACGTGAACATTTGTGGTTACCCACAATGCACCACTACTTTTTTTTTTTTTTTTTTTTTTTTTTTAAGCTTTCTTGGCCCCTGTTGCATGCAACAGAGGTCCCGGGTAAGCAAGGCTATTAGCCCCGTGCACGGAAAAAGCGTGAGTGCCCTAAAGCACCCCCACAAAACGTGCACGAGTAGCCACGGGCCCCACAATGCTGCAGGGCCCTTCCGGTTGTTCCCCGAAGGGAACCTTCCCCCTTTGCCTTCGGCTCAGGGGGTGGCATCCTCCAACACCCGAGGGGTTGAAGGATCCTGGGGTCCTCCGAGGAGGACCCCTACTGCGCCCAGTGGTTACCCAAAGGGCCTGGCCATGTGGCAACCGTGTCCACATGGTCTGGGTGGCTCCCCCGAGAGGGAGCCGGGTGGGAACCGAAGTCCCCGTGCCAGCAAGCTGGCCCCGACCTTGCGGCCGGAGTGATAAAAATTCCGCACTCTCCCTAGCCAAAAGGCCGGGGAGCTGCGTTAGTTGGTTTTGCATATGGGCAGTACAGACCAAAGCACCCTACTTCCGCCTGAGATCTGCCACATCTCAGGTTTTTTCGGGTGCACCTGGAGCGCCACTTCCAGGGGCAGTACGCCTAAGCAAAGCCCTCAGCCATTCAGCCTCGACCATGGTATAGATCCATTCCATCAGTCCCTGGGAATTACGACCAGGAAGGACACCCTGCCACAGTGCCATCCTTCCAGGTCCCCCCAAAAATTTCAAGAACAGATACTACACTTGATCTTAGCCAAAAGGCCGAGAAGCGATACTGAATATGCAAATTATCTTTTTTCGCCCCTGTAAGCCAGACTATAGCTATAGGCTTGCTATGCACCAGCGGTTCTGGATGCTTGTCTGGCTTACAGGGGCGAAGAGATAATTTGCATATTCAGTAGTGGTGCATTGTGGGTAACCACAAATGTTCATTTATATCTGAATTATTGCAAATTTCCTGTATATATGTACCAGAATGTGTGTGTCTGAGTGACCACAATGTGAGTGCCAGTGTGTGTGTGCCTCTGTGTGTCCATTATGTGTATGTGTCAGAGTATATGCTTGTGTTTTTTGTTTTTGTATAAAGGCATGCTTTCCGGGAATTGGGGAGGGTATTGCCCAGGCTGGGGCTGATTGGCATAAGTGCCGTGGTAGTCCGTATAAGAGGTAGGTTTTATGGGAGGAGAGGGGGTGTCTTGTCTAGGCTGCAAGTGGACTTTTTATAGGGTGGTGTGAAAGACCTTCCCTGCTACCAGGATAGAAAAAAAGTTTCACTTACCTGGGGCTTCCCCCAGCCCCCTGCAGACGTCCTGCACTGTCTCAAACCAATCCTCCAGTCCCCCGCAGGCAGCTAGTTTCATTTTGGGGCCAGTGTGCCTGCATGGCTCTGGTCATGCACATACTTGATTGTGCTCCCGCCGCCTTGCCCATGTGTGTGATGTCATACGTGCGCTCGTACTAGGAAACTACGTGGGGCGTGCGTGTATGGCCAGGGGAAAGCGGAGGGACAAGCGGAGGCCTGGGACAGGTAATGTATTGTTACACTGGGCACATACTTTATTAGGCGGGGCGTTGCCAGGGCTATTACAGTATTTATAAAGTGCCGATATATTACGCAGTGCTGTACAGAGTATATTATCACTAACTGTCCCCCAGAAGGGCTAATCACAATCTAATCCCTAGCCATAGTCATATGTCTCTGTGTGTATTGTGTAGCGCATATATATGGTTTTGGGATGTGGGAGGAAATCAAAGTGCCCGGAGGAAACCCATATAGACACAGGGAAACCATACAGTACAAACTCCATGCAGATAGAGCCCTGGCTGGGATTTGAACTGGGGACCCAGTGCTGCAAGACGAGCGCTAACTACTATGCCTCTGCGCTACCCCAAATCCTGCCTTACAAATCTTATGGAGTTGGTTTTTGTTGCAATATGTGGCGGTAGTTAGTGAATTTTTTAATTCATTGTAAGTTGCTAGGTCTCGTGTGGGAGATAACTTGCATTTCATAACTGGTTTAGATATGTGCATTGTGTAAAGCTGGCCATACATCTGGAAACTTGGCAGTCAATCAACCATCTGATTCCACTATTATAACCGAATAAAGATTGGTGCCACCAAGACGATGCAACCAATTTTGTGTTACTTGTATCGATCAGATATGCTGGAAGATGTAGGGCCAACAAGCTCAATCTGGTGCACAGCAGAAATGTAGTGGGATATTGTAATGACAAACACGACAGAACCCCGGGGGATGCCCCCCCCTCTCCTAGTGTAAAATGTGCCCAGTGCGGTATACTGACAGTAGAGGAATAACTACAGAGAATAGACAAAATACAGAGAAGAAAAATGACAGGCTTGAAAACACAGACAGACAGTCATAGACATGCACAGCCAGATGACATCACTGTAACTGTACACTATCACAGGCTAATTTGCATACTGATTGGAGAAAGGAGCTACTTGAGGAAGGAGGGGCTGGAGGAAGTAGAAATCAGCTGAATGGCACTAGTGATGGGAATTCCGGCTCTTCTCAGAGAAATCGGCTCTTCTGAATCGGCTCCCATTGAAGAGCCGGCTCTTACGGCTCTGAATTAAATATCACTAGACACCACTCAGAATCGGATTTAAAGCCCCGCCCCCGTCTCCATGCCAACTCCAGACTACTTCTCTAACTGAGGCAATCCTTCCTGCTACTGCTCTGCTCCGCCCCAAACACTCCTACAAGCTGCAAGAGGAGGACTACATCTCCCAGAATGCCTCAGCGCCCTTTATTACGGAGCAAAGCAGAGCTAAAAGGGGCGGCTGAGGCATCGGCTCTTCTCAGAGTGAGCATCGGCTCCTCTGATTCACTTCAAAGAGCCGGCTCTTAGAGCCGGCTCGTTCGCGAACGACCCATCACTAAATGGCACTGTAAACCTGCCAACCAACATATGGCTCCACACTGCACTAAAATGCAGTAACAGAAATTAGGACAACTAAAAGGTGTATTACAGCAAACATATATTTTTATTTATTAAAGCAGTATTATGCAACACATCAGATAGTTTTACAGTATCAAATTTTAAGGTCAGTTCCCCTTTAACAAGGCAAATTTCACGAAGCATTGCTTATTAGTAGGAGGGCTTTTCAGTCTCTCTTATCCCCCTATAAATTCCTAGTGGTTTGGGTCAGGCACACATCTTGTAGCCAGAACTTTTGAAAGTGACTCTAGGCCAGGATTACTTACTTTTCTCTACTGACCTTTAGCCCTACAAAATTTTATGGTGGCCACTAATGATCCAATTTTTTCATCCAATCTTACCATTTCTCTATAATATAAGGGACTAAACTATCCATTCAATACATTCATTCAAGTTACCCTTTTACTACATTGATTTAGTAAAATTGGATGAAAAAGATTGGATCATTAGTGGCCATCTTTAGGATATCAACCCATTTACTGTCCCTTTCTCTCCCACTTTCTTCCTTTCCTTCACATTCTGCTATTTCTATACTTTAGCTCCCCTTTGTTTTTCCTTCCATGTCACCCCACACAGATCTGTTTAGCCAAAGTAAAACCATGTATGTTTAGGGGGGCCAGATTTGTAACCCTGTCTAGTTTCTGGCTCTACTGCCCACTGATAAGTTGTTTCAATGAAAGTGACCCTATCCTCTGAGGACACTAACCACATACCTCCCAACTTTTTGAGATGAGAAAAAGGGACACTTAAGCCACGCCCCTGTCACACTCCTGGCCACGCCCTCACCACGCCTCTAGTCACGCATACCATAAAGATTTCATAAGAAACATATGTTGTTTTATAATTCAAACCACACTGGTCCGTTCTATCCTGGTTCATTTTCCTTCATAGTAACACTTTACAATTAGTAATATATCAATTTAAAGGTTGGGAATAAAGTTTAGAGTCAATCAAACACATTTTTAGTAGAGAAATATATATATTTACATAGAAAGAGGGACAAAGTCCTGAAAGAGGGACAAATGAGGGTGAAAGAGGGACAGGGCACCCAAAAAGGGAGTACATTTGAAATCGGCGCCAGTAGACTTGGGCGCAGGATACAGCGGTATATAGCTGTTCCTGCTTCTGCACAAGTCCGGGCCGATTTAATTACTATTCCCCCTCCAGGCCGACATGGATAGTGGGGGAATTAAATAATTCATCTTCCAGCGATTGCTGGAGGCCAAATTATTATGTTTTTAAGCAACTTCGGCTCAGTCTTCTGACGGAGCCGACGTTACTCACTGAGCGCTTAAATAGGAATGATTCCCATTGAAGACTATGGAGGCGCCGGCTGCGTCCAAATCTAGCAGCGCTGAAAAACACTGCTCCGCAAAAAGGGACTGTCCCTCCGAAAAAGGGACAGTTGGGAGCTATGTAACCAGATTATGGCTTTCATCAATCTGCTCATATTATGAGATTTAAAAAAAAAAAAAGTCACTTTACGTGTTAACATTACAGTAACCATAGCATCATAAAACATAAAAAGGAAACCTTGAACACGCTGATTACGATCCTTGGCTACGATACAGTTATGTGCAATGAAGTGTTAAAATACAAGACTACCTGCTTTCAATCGAGACCAAAGCCTGCAATTTGCACTGACGTCACTGCAAAGTCTAATTTCAATTGGCGTATCTGTTCACATAGCCAGCGAGACTTGTTTTGTAACCGGAGGATCTCGCAGCCAATCAAACACAGGTGTTAGCCGCATTGTAAGGAAGAAGGTGCAGGTGATGTTTTGGCGACTGGGGTAATGTTTAAGGGATAGTAGTTTAGGAAAGCCACGATACTACCCGAGTAGGAAAATGGAAGATGGCTGTATCAGCTGGGACCGTGCTGTTCACGATAGCTACATTTGTGTTACTACGCAGCTGTAGAACCTTTGAAGAAACGCCAGATCTTCAAAACATTAATTCTACAGCGACCACAATCTTGAGAACTAATGACTCTGGTATATGGACAACCGTAGCACAGAATACAACTGAAGCGGAACAGTCCAGTTTAGAAACCGCGGACACGCCGTATGAAGAATTAATGCAACATCCGGGCTCAGCAAATAATCGGACCTATTCCGTATCCGCAACGACAACTCCTGTAATGCCAACAGTCCTGATGTCTGAAGGTCCATCTGAACGAACGACTAACAGCTCTGAAGGTTGGTGTCGTTTATTTTTCTGTAATAAAGTTTTTCCTTAGATCTTGGCCTTATATATAACGTTAATCTAGCGTTAACAGATAGGTGTGCCTCTCTTCGTGATTTGTGTACTACAAGCTCCGTGTCAACTGGAACCGCACCTTCCCTTGACAAATTCCGGAATTTAAGACATTAATCTGCCTTAATATGCCTCTTTCAGTTTCAAAGTGGTTTGCTCCTGTTCCGGTGACGTCACAAAAGCTAGTTTGCGGAAGTGGAGAAGGACAATGACAGCGTAATAAGCAATATGCTTTGTGATGATTATAACACAACTTTATAGTTTTATGACATTGGTGCATGCAGGATTCAAAAGTGCGATTCTGATTAAAAGCTGACAACTCTGTCTAGGTAAAAAAATCATCAACGTGTGGCTTTTTTTTTTCAGACTTTATTGAAAGCTGCAGCTGTATAGTTAATCCTGCAGTATCAAAATTGCCTTATTTGGCAAATGATTTGTTACATAATTTTTTTATTTTTGTTTTCCGCCTTTATAGCTGTAGAAAATTCTTCCCATATAGACCTTTTTGATATTGTCACTAGGGATGAGCAGACTAATACTGCAGAAGTTTAAGGTTTTTTTTTTTTGCATTGGAACTCTACATCCTGATTAGTATTCAGCCATTTACATCAGAGTAAAAACTGCAGAATTTTGCGACTAATAGCAAAGCACCAAAGACTGCTAAACTACATTCAAAAGAAAATGAGGTGTGTGCTAAAACCAAGTATCACCTGACATATACTGGCTGCTAAAATGTCTATTGACAAATTAAAAGGTCACAGCAAATGCATATTGCATTCGCTTGCCAGTATGTGCAGGGTGTTAAACTAACTCACTGCTATACTCTGCAGTGAGTTAGGCCAATGCAAAATACTTTGCACCTCAACAGGGTCACCGCGGGTAGGCCTCCCATGTCCTCAAGAAACCAGAGACGCTACAAAATAAGTTTTATACATAACTGGGTGTTCCTCCAGCCCATGCGCACGGATCGCTTCCATGCCACCTTCAGCCTTGCCAGTCTGCGCAAGAGAAGTGTGCTTTCTAGATATCTCTCCGACAGCTCAGAGAAAGATACGTAGAGAGCTCAGCGGCCCCGATGTGAAGGGGGGGACACGCTCAGCATCGGGGGCTTGTTACAACCGAGGGAAGCCTCATTAGGATCCTAAGGCTTCCCTCTCTAAATAGTAAGTAGCAGAATTTAAAGAGAGTCTGAAGCGAGAATAGATCTCGCTTCAGACCTCATATATAGCAGGGGCACGTGTGCCCCTGCTAAAACGCCGCTATAGCGCGGCTTAACGGGGGTCCCTGTCCCCCCAAACCCCCTCCGTGCAGCGGGGGAGCGCTTCCTGGTTGGGGCAGGGCTAGCCGCCGCAGCCCTGCCCCATGCGCGTCTGTCAGACGCGTATCTCCGCCTCTCCCCCGCCCCTCTCAGTCTTCCTTCACTGAGAGGGGCGGGGGAGAGGCGGCGATGCGCGTCTGATAGACGCGCTGGGAGGCAGGGCTGCAGCCGTTAGCCCTGCCTCCAGGAAGAGAGACAGCCAGCGACCATTTTCCGACCATCTTTTGCGGGGGGTGGGTTGGGGGTGAAGGGACCCCCGTTAAGCCGCGGGATAGCGGCGTTTTAGCAGGGGCACATGTGCCCCTGCTATATATAAGACCTGAAGCGAGATTTAGTCTCGCTTCAGTGTCTCTTTAAACCCGAGTTAAAGACAATCTGTACTGTCTGATTTGTACAATAAAAAAAAAAAATACCAATCGAGTCACTATGCTCTCCTGGATGCTGTTTCTGCCGCTCCCCACTGTGATCCTGGCTTTTAATCGCCAGTTTTAGGCAGTGTTTGCAAACAATAAAACGTGTGTGTGTGTGATCAGAAATGCAGTCAAGAGGCCCATGGTGACTCTGGACTAACTGCAGAGCTCTACAGCTCAGTGGGGGAATCTATCCATAGGACAACTATGAGTCATGCACTGCACAAAGTTGGCCTTTATGGAAGAGTGGCAAGAAGAAAGCTATTGTTAAAGCTAATGTAACCCCATTAAAAAAAAGAAAAAAAGTCAGATACTCCCCTAAGGAGAGGGAAGGCTCCGTGTCCTAATGAGCCTCTCTTCTCCAGGTGCCTGGTGGATCCTCAGTGCAAATCCGCCGCCGCGGGGTCTTCGACAGCACTCGGGCTCCCGAAGGCCGACGGCTCCATACTGCGCGTCATAGAGGGCAATCACGCATGCACAGTATGCAGCGGCCCGTCTTTGGCAGCCCGAGTGCTCCTGAAGACTTAAGAAACCTCCTTTCGGCGGCGAAAGTGGCAGTATTTTACCCCCATTAGCTTTAACAGAAAACCTATTGTTTACTATCTGCCTGCTCTCCCCAGCCATCCTCAAATCTCTCCACACACTACATCCCCCTGCTGTCAGCAATATGCTGTACATTTCACCATCCCTCTTATCCACTCCTCAGCTCGCCTCTCATGAAATTTTCTTATACTTACAGCCTCTCCTTCCATGTCACACTACATCTACATATGTCTATACCACAACCTCTGCTCCGCTCTGTTTGCCTTCTCCTCCTCCTCCTCCTCCTCCTTGCTGCTGGGGACATTTCACCTAACCCTGGACCCCCACTCCCCCCTGCTAATAACACTGTTTTCAACAAATCAAATTTCCCTCCCTCTTACTGTAACCGTATTAATATTCCACTCCTCCTCCCCCCCCCCCCCCCCCCCCCTATCTCGGCTGCCCTCTGGAATGCCCGCTCAGTCTGCAACAAGCTGCCCTTCATCCATTAACTTTTCATTTCCAGTGCTTTCATATTCTTTGGGATCACTGAAACCTGGCTGACCCCTTCTGACACAGTCTCACCTGCCGCCCTCTCCTATGGAGGTTTCCACTTTAGCCACACTCCTAGAAGTGGGAATAAACAAGGTGGAGGGGTGGGCATTCTTCTCTCAGACAAATGCTCCTTCAAGCCTCTCACTCCTATTCCCTCTCTCTCCCTGCCATCCTTTGAAGTCCATACAGTCCGACTATACTCTCCCTCGAACCTCCAGATTGCAGTTATTTACCGCCCTCCAGGCCCTGGTTCTGTTTTCTTAGATCATTTCTCTGCCTGGCTTCTCCAGTTCCTTTCCTCTGACATCCCTACCATCATTATGGGTGATTTTAACATTCCTATTGACACCAAGAACGCTTGTCTCCAACAAACTTCTTTCACTCACTTCCTCCTATGGCTTGTCTCAGTGGTCCTCTACCTTAACCCACACTGATGGCCATACGCTTGACCTCGTATTCACTCGTCTCTGCTCTGTCACTGACTTTACTAATGATCCACTACCACTCTCTGACCATAACCTACTTAGCTTCTCTCTCGCTCCTCCTCTTTTCCTACCACCCTGGCACAAACACGCTCACATATTCGCAGAAACTATCGCAATCTAGACATGCAATCCGTCTCTGATGCCCTGGCACCTCTCCTCACACAATCCTTCACTGACCCAGACTCAGCTGCTATACACTTCAACAGCTCCATTAAAGTCATGGATGACTTCGCCCCCCTCGTCAATGTCCGCCCTCACCGTGTCAGTCGCCAACCCTGGATGACCAAAGACACTAAACAGTGAAAAAGATGCTCTAGAGCAGCGGAAAGGCGTTGGAGGAAAAGTAACACAAATGAGGACTTCATCTTATATAAAATGGCCTTGAACAACTTCAGAAACGCACTCTCTGTGGCAAAACAGTCCTATTTTTCCTCCCAAATATCTGCCCATGTACACAATCCAAAACGCTTGTTCAGCACCTTCAACTCCGTTCTCCATCCTCCGCCTTCATCTTGCTTATCAGCTGAAGAATTTGCAACATACTTCACTGATTAAATTGACTAAATCAGAAGTGAATTCTCCACGCAGCCCTCAAATCCCACCTCCACACCTCTCATTGACTGCTTTCTAACTTCTCTACACTCTCTGAACATTCTCTCTCCTCTATAATATCCAAAGCTAATCTAACCACTTGTTCTCTGGATCCTATTCCCTCCCATTTCATCCCGCAGCTATCCTCTTCTCTCAGGCCTGCACTAACATCGCTATTTAACCTGTCCCTCTCCACTGGCATCTTTCCGTCGCCACTCAAGAAGGCTGTTGTGACACCACTACTTAAAAAACTATCTCTTGATCCTACCACACTCGCCAACTGCCGCCCAGTCTCACTTCTCCCATTTGCATGCAAACTAATTGAACGCCACATACATGCAGAATCAAGCCATTATTTATCAGCTAACTCCCTACTTGATCAGTTCCAGTCTGGCTTTCGCTCCAACCACTCCACGGAAACGGCCCTTACCAAAGTGGCCAATGACCTTCTTACAGCTAAATCCAAAGGTCAATTTTCCATACTCATCCTTCTTGATCTGTCATCAGCATTCGATACGGTCGACCACACCTTACTCTTACAAATACTTTCAAATGTATGAATAAAGGGCCTTGCACTCACATGATTATCTTCCTACCTCTCTGGAAGGTCCTTCACAGTCTCCTACTCAGATCAGATCTCTTCTCCTCATGCTTTGTCTGTCGGTGTTCCTCAAGGCTCTGTCCTTGGTCCCCTCTTTTCCATCTACATGCACGGTCTTGGTGACTTAATCAACTCATTTGGGTTTCAATACCACCTGTATGCAACTGTACCTCTCGGACCCAGACCTTAACTCCCTCCTCAAACGTGTTCCTGACTGCTTGTCTGCTATATCCTCCTTCATGTCCTCTCGCTTCCTAAAACTTAATGAGTAAAACAGAACTAATAATTTTTCCACCGTCTCTGGCCACCTCTCTGCCTGAAGTAACTATAAATGTTAACGCTCCCATAACTTCAGTTCCCAAAGCACGGTGCTTGGGGGTAATATTCGACTCTTCTCTCTCTTGTATTCCTCATCTTAACTCCATAACCAGCTCTTACCATCTCCAACTCAAAAATATATCTCGCATCGGTCCCTTTCTCACTCAAGACACAACCAGAATGTTAATACATGCTCTTTTATAATTTCTCGTCTGGACTACTGCAACGTACTACTTTGTGGACTACCTTCTAACAAACTGGCCCCGCTTCAGTCGGTACTGAACTCAGCTGCTCGTCTTATTTATCTTTCTTCTCAATCTTCCTCTGCTGACCCTCTCTGTCAAGCTCTTCACTGGCTGCCAATTAACCAGAGGATCCGGTTCAAACTCCTAACCCTAATATACAAAGCTCTCCACAATCTCTCTCCCTGGTACATATCCTCACTAATTTCCAGGTACAAACCCAATCGCAATCTCAGATCTGCACATGATCTTCTGTTGTCCTCCTCTAGAATCACCTCCTCACATTCACGCTTACAAGATTTTGCACGCGCTTCACCCCTTCTCTGGAATCCCCTCCCACAACACATCCGTCACTCGCCAACCTTTGTTACTTTTAAACGCTCTCTAAAAACTCATTTGTTCCGACAAGCATATGCGCTACCCTAGACCACTTCCGTTTGTCATAAGACCAAATTGCACTCCTACTAGGTATCCTAAAACACACTGCCTTTATATATTTTATCATATACTACCCCTCCTCTTGTTTCTCTCCCCCCCCCCCCCCTTCCCTTTAGATTGTAAGCTCGCAAGGGCAGGGTTCTCTACCCCTTTTGTGTCTTGGAAATGATTATACATTTTATTCATCATGTTACTTTTATCACTGTTATTACCACTTCTGTATTTTGTATTCTGTATGCTGTATCATTTTTTTTTGTATTTTGTCACTAATTATGTATCTTGTATATTAGTGTACACCATTGTTTGTATTATGTACCCCATGTTTGTTTCTTACTTTGTACAGCGCCACGGAATATGTTGGCACTTTATAAATCAATAATAATAATAATAAGGCTAACCTGTGACATCACATCCCTATATACCAACATACCACACACTTTTGGACTTCCAGCTTTACAACACTATCTCCAATCCAACACATCCATGCCACTAACACAACAGTCGTTTCTTGTACAGTGCACCGAATTTATTCTCAACAATGTTTTTACATTCCAAGAACAAACTTACCATCAAGTCAGCGGCGTTTCCATGGGAAGCTCGTTCTCCCCTTCCTATGCCAACCTGGACATGGTACTTCTGGAACACATAAAAATGTACAACAACCCGTTCTCCAAAACATTTTACAAAAGATATATAGACAATTTAATCTTCATATGGAACGGCACCCACGATCTAATTCCATCCTTTCTCGATCATCTTAACACCAACCCCACCGGCCTACAATTTACTTCCCATCATGACCCAGTTTCCTGATGAGTCATGCCCCTTGAGTGATGAAACATGTTGGGCGGAGCCTTGGACACGCACGCTTTGCAATCAACACGGTGGACGGATGTTACCAGCGCTGCGGCGAGGAAATCTGAGAGGCGTCCATGCTGTCGACCTGCGCAGTACAGCGGACCCGACAGAGATCGGCTATTTTTCGCCTATCTCCGTGCGGAGAGCCGCAACAGCGCCCATGCTGGAGCCAAGAAAGGTAAATAAATCAGAGCTTGTCGAGGGAGGATTCCGGGACACTTCGGGGAGCCAGCGCTGAATTGCCTGCAGCTACAGGGGAGGGTGAAGCCTCATTGGGACCCTGAGGCTTCCCCCTCCCGAGGTGAGTACCCTGCAGGGGAACGCTTTTTCATTACAGGTCCTCCTTTTAATAAAAAAAAAGTGTAGGTGCAAATTTTACAACATTAACCCCCTTGGCGGTATGAAAAATACCGCCAGGGGGCAGCGCAGCAGTTTTTTTTTTTTTTTATTAAATCATGTAGCGAGCCCAGGGCTCGCTACATGATAGCCGCTGCTCAGCGGCATCCCCCCAGCCCCGCCGATCGCCTCCGGCGATAGGCGATCAGGAAATCCCGTTCAGCGACGTCGGGACGTCATTGGGAGACCCGATCCACCCCTTGGCGCTGCCTGGCACTCATTGGCCAGGCAGCGCAGGGGTCTGGGGGGGGGCCGCGCGCCGCACCAGATAGCGGCGATCGGGGTGCTGGCGCAGCTAGCAAAGTGCTAGCTGCGTCCAGCAAAAAAAAATTATTTAAATTGGCCCAGCAGGGCCTGAGCGGCACCCTCCGGTGGCTTACCCCGTGTCACACACGGGGTTACCGCTAAGGAGGTTAATAAGGATAGCAGGGTGGTATAGTGGTTAGCGCTCTCGTCTTCCAGTGCTGGGAATTACACAACCAGGGCACTAAACTGCATCTGCATGGAGTTTGTATGTTCTCCTTGTGTCTGTGTGGGTTTACTCCATTTTCCTCCCACATCCCAAAAACATACAGATAAGTTAATTGGCTTCCCCATAAATTGGCCCTAGACTATGATACATACACTACACCATACATACATACATACATAGACATATGTCTGTGATAGGGATTAGAAGTGACAAGACCATATATGCTGTACAGCGCTGCAGAAGACGTCGGCGCTATATAAATACTAAATAATAACCCTAAAGTGCATATAGAAAACCAATAGGCAGCAAAAATGAGGTAGTAACAGCAAGATTAATGAGTACATCAGCCGCTAAGGCCCGGTTCACACTTGCGTTTTGATGAAATACGTACCAGTGGCACGGGTCCAGTCCGTTCTGAGAACATCCATTAGCCATCAGGATCCGGTCAGGTCGCGTTCAGTTTTCATCCGGATCTTCTTCCGTTCTTCATGCGTCCTGGATCCGTTTCCGTTTTCAAAGGGGGGCCTGGAAGGTCTGGAAAAGCGCTGGAGTCCTTCTTGGGGAGAGCCTGCTGTGCGGACATCATCCTCCTCGTCCCGCGGGGCCCTGCGTCTTGATGGTTGGGTCCTTCTGTGTTCTGGGATGGCTGTGGAGAGGCTGGGGGCTGTCCGGCGCTGGGTACATCCACATGGCCGCCTGCAAGATAGAGAACCCCACAGGAAGTGGGGTAGGATGTCCGGCTTTCATCCGGAAGTGTGTTGTGCCCTTCAGCGGCGGTGGACGGAGGAGCCGTCCGGAAAATTGGAGCAGGTTGGAAAATTCCAGACCACAGTCCGGATCCGGAGGAACGGACTTTGCGGTCCGCAAATAAACACAAATGTGAACCGGGCCTAAGAGGTTACAAATCGAATCGTGCAAGAAATTTTAGTGAACAGTGAAAAATTTCTTAAAGGGAAGGTTCACGGTCTATCTTAAAAAAAAATAAAAAATACAAATTCACTTACCTGGGGCTTCCTCCAGCCCGTGGCAGGCAGGAGGTGCCCTCGGCGCCGCTCCGCAGGCTCCCGGTCTCCTCCGGCGGCGCACCTGGCCAGGCCGGCGGCCAGGTCGAGCTTCTTGTGCGCTCCAAAATGCGCCTCACGGCGGCGCGCTGACGTTATCGGACGTCCTCTGGGCTGTACTACGCAGGCGCAGAACTACTGCGCCTGCGCAGTACAGCCCAGAGGGCGTCCGTTGACGTCAGCGCGCCGCCGTGAGGCGCATTTTGGAGCGCACAAGAAGCCCGACCTGGCCGCCGGCCTGGCCAGGTCGGGTGCGCCGCTGGAGGAGACCGGGAGCCTGCGGAGCGGCGCCGAGGGCACCTCCTGCCTGCCACGGGCTGGAGGAAGCCCCACGTAAGTGAATTTGTATTTTTATTTTTTTTAAGATAGACCGTGAACCTTCCCTTTTAAGGGGGGGGGGGGGGGGGGGATCAAGCCGTCCTGTACCTTGATGCACATTGCCGGCAACTCCCACTTTTTAGAGGCAGGGAAAAAGCCCGAAAATTTGTACTTTTGTAATTTTCCTTTCCTGATACAACTCCATGTCGACATACTTCCTGGGTTAGCTCCTCCCCTCTAACCCCTATAGGACCCATACCAAAACTATAAATAATGGTCATGACCCAGCACACCTCATTCTTGTCCATAGTACTCAGACACAAAAATAATAAAAGGGTGGGTCGTATGTCGACATGGAGTTGTATCAGGAAAGGAAAATTACAAAAGTACAAATTTTCTGGCTTTCCTGATACCTCCATGTCTCCATACTTCCTGGGATTTTACTAGCATAACAAAAAGATAACCGGGGGGGGGGGGGGGGGTATAATGCAACAATATTTATGTATGAAAAAAAAACACAATTATGTACAGAAGACAACACTTTTTTTTTCCCCAAATCAACTGTAGTTAATACAGAGGGATCGACACTGTAATGATTAATAAAGGTATTTGGACTAGACCAGTTCGCTGCCTTACAAATTGTTGTGAGTGAAACCCCTGATGAGGCTGCCCATGAAGTTGATACACTCCTAGTTGAGTGGGCCGAAGTTGAAGGAGCTTCCGTTGCTCCCCTGGCCCTGTAGGCTGCTTTTATCAGTCTCACTATCCAAGTGGCGATGGTCCTTGATGTCACTTCCCTACCTTTTCTGGATCCTGACGGGCAGACAAATGATCTGAATTTCTGAATGAACTAGTCCTTTCAATATAAGTACTGGAGTATTCTGGCCATATCCAGCTCCTGAAGGCCTGGTCCCTCCTGGGACTGTGGAAATGCTGGTAATGTCCATTCCTGGTTCAAATGTCTTGTTGAAACTACTTTAGGTAAAAAAAACTCATGACTGGCCTCAAAACTACTCTATCAGGATAGAAAACAATGTATGGTTCTGAAACTCCTAATGCCTGTATCTCCGAGACCCTTCTTCCAGAAGTTATAGCTACTAGGAAGGTTGCTTTAAGTGTCAGATTCCAAATAGAGCATAATTCAATTTGTTAAAGGGAGTTGATAAAAGATAGTCCAGAACCAGAGGTAAATCCCAAGTAGGGAGTATCTTTTTTATGGGAGGTCTTATTTTCAATAGTGCTTGGAAAAACAATTGAATCAACCTTTCTGATGACAGTCTTTGACCTATTAGACTTGACAAGGCCGAAACCTGGCATCGGAGTGTACTGACACTCAATCCGACATCCACACCAGACTGTAAAAAAGTCTAATATATGCGGTACAGATGGTGATCGAAAATTTACACCCCTAGAGTAAGAAGTCCATGAACTTTTTCCATGTTCTATGGTATGACTTATTAGTTGATACCTTTCTGGCTTGCAGCAAGGTATTTACTACTGCTTCAGAAAAGCCAGCTAGTCTCAAAAGCCCCCTCTCAATTTCCATGCCCTTAGTGACAATACCTCCGGGTTCTGATGGTATATCCCGTTCTGCGATAATATGTCCCTGGTTGTCTGCAATCTCAGTGGTGGACACACTGACATCTTGATTAAAAGAGGGAACCAAGGCCTCTTGGGCCAATATGGAGCTATTACTATTGCTGTGATTTCTTCAGTCTTCAATCTCTGCAAGAATCTGAGCATCAGTGGAACTGGAGGAAATGCATAAACCATCGTTGCCTTCCATGAGGATGTAAGAGCATCCACCCCATATGTACCTGGTACCAAGTGTCGTGACAGGAACCTCGGTAGCTGATAATTGAGATGAGACGCAAAAAGATATAACTGGGGAAGTCCCCATAGTTGAACTATTTGCCTGAAGATTGTCGTATTCAACTTCCATTCGTTGTTGTTGATCGTTTTCCTTGATAATGAATCCGCTTGGACATTCAGCTTGCCTGGAAGATATACTGCTCTGATCGATAAGAGATTGGACTCTGCCCATTCCATCAATGGCGAAAGTTCCCTCATCAATGACCAATCCTGGTGCCCCCTTGTTTCTGCACATATGCGACTGCCACTCGGTTGTCCATTTGGAGTGCTGAGTTCTTTACTAAATGTGCAAATGCTTGGGTTGCTTGGAATGCTGCTCTGAGCTCCAGTATGTTGGAAACCACTGTCGTTTGTAATGAAGGCCACCGACCTTGAGCCCAGTGCTGAAGGCAATGGGCCCTCCATCCAATTTTGCTTGCGTCCGACGTAATTGTGATCCATCTGTACGGCACTAGAGAGAAACCTCGTCTCAGGTTGCCTGGATCCGTCCACCATAGGAGGGACACTCTGCACGATATTGATAGTCTTATCCTTTGATTCATTGACAATTTGTTCCATTGTTTCAGCAAATTTAATTGAAAAGATCTCATGTGCCATCTGGCCCACCTGACTATCGGGATTTCTGACGACATCAGTCCCAGGACCTGAAGACACTGTCTTGATGATAGTAGCTGACATTGTAGTATCCAATGTATCTGACATTGTAGTATCCAATGTATCGTCTTTACCAGATTCTGGACCTTCTCCTCTGGTAGATAAACTGTGTTGTTTACCGTGTTGAATGTTGCCCCTAGATATATCAACTCTCGAGTAGGTTCCATCTGACTCTTCTGTCGATTGATGACCCAACCTAGTTCCGTCAGAAATTTGATCGAGATGTCTCTGTGCTGGATAAGCTTTTCTCTTGAGTCCGCTAGTATCAGGCTGTCGTCCAAGTATTGGTATATCCTGATGCTCTTTAACCTCAGTTGTGCTATGGCCGAAATCAACAGCTTTGTGAAAGTGTGGGGTGCTGTTGACAGCCCGAAGGGCAGAGAAGTAAATTGGAAATGGTCTTCGTCTATGCAGAATCTCAGGAATCTTTGAAATCTTGGATGGATGGGTATGTGAAGGTAGGCATCCTGTAAGTCGATCGATATCATCCAATTGTTCGGCATGATAGTTGGGATAATTGATTGGAGAGACTCCATCTTGAACCTTGGAATTGTCACTGCCTTGTTTAAGTATTTTAAGTCTATTACTGGTCTGAAACCTCTGCTCTTCTTCTGTACTAGGAATAGTTGGGAATATACCCCCTCTCCCTGTTCCAATAAAGGCACTGGTGCTACTGCTTTTTGATGTTGTAATGAAATCACATATTCTCTCAAGGTGTTCGCTTTTTGTAGATTTTTTTTTTTTTTTGAAAGGCAAGTCGGAATAAATCTGTTGTTTGGAGTCCATTGAAACTTCCACTTGTGACCCCTTGAGATGGTAGTGAGCACCCATTTGTCTGGTATTCTCTCCACCCAAACATCCTTGTAGTCTCTTAATCTTGACCCCACTATGGATATCTGGGTGGGCGCAACTTCAAAAGGACTGTTTGGCTTGTCCCGGGCTCTGGATATTTGTCTTGAGGGACCTAGCTAGTGAAGCTTGTGAGCTCTTCCAGTTTCCTCTAAAAGGCTTCCCCCGGTCTGTATGACGTAGCATCTCTAAAGCGGCTTGATTGTTGTTTCCTGGGACCAGTAAAGTTACGCTTCTGTGGTCTGTCCTGAGGAATTCATCCGGATTTTCCTCCGGTAACCCTAGATATGGCTTTGTCCATCTCACTTCCAAACAGTTTTTCTCCATCATATGGTATTTTTACCCAATTCTGCTTCGAACTTAAATCTGCTCTCCACGGTTTAAGCCACATGGCTCGTTTGGCAGTTACTGAATTAACCATAA
The DNA here is from genome assembly GCF_040937935.1 of Hyperolius riggenbachi. Lineage (NCBI taxonomy): Eukaryota > Metazoa > Chordata > Amphibia > Anura > Hyperoliidae > Hyperolius > Hyperolius riggenbachi. The sequence goes on along the minus strand of NC_090653.1, from coordinate 194,675,186 downwards.
TCCTGGACAAAGATCTCAAAATGTCCATGGATGCCTCTCCTACGAAATCGTCAGTAATTTTGAGATCCTCCATTGCTGCTATATCAGATTTTTCTGCGTCTGCCTCTATAGCTTGTTCGATATTGTAGGTCCATACCTTCAAGGCCTTTGCCACTGCTGTAAGGGCAATTGCTGGTTTACATGTAGCTCCTGCACCCAGATATGATTTCTTGAGGTCATTATCAACTCGACGTTCCAGAACATCTTTAAATAGTCTTTAGGTAACGTTGCATGTTTAACTAGTCTTGAAAGTGACACGTCTACTGCGGGCGGGTTTTGCAGAAAGGGTACCTCCTCCTCTTTTAAAGGGTACAATTTTGCGAATCTATTATGATATGTTTTATTTTCCACTTTTTTAAATTCTTCCGGGATTATATTTTTAATCTCCCTCATAATCAGAAAGGTGTTTGATTTCTTTGTAAGATGAGAATAGTATTCATTATTCTGATCTTCCTCAGCCGGTGGGTCTGTCCACTCCAATGCTTCTTTAACAGCAGTAATGAAAGGATTAGTTAATTTAAAGTCGAATAGACATGGAGATTCTTCATCCTCTGAAACCGCAACATCTTGATCCTGCTCCTCCAGTGGCTGGACCGTGGACGTGTGAGCCATCACTTCTTCCCTGACCACTTTCCTAATGACCTCCGATATATCTTCTGTTTTTATTTTCCTGAGCTTTTGCCAGCTGAATAAAACATGAATCACAAACTGTTTTATCTGGCATTGCCGGGTTCGGGCAAGCCCAAAACTGGTCCATGACAGGCAAGCGTCTGTGCGTCGGAGACCGTGATCTAGTCCTTGAGTCATATCTCCTGCTTGATCTAGACGAATGTCTCCTTCTGGTGGAACGTGATCTTGACCTAGATCTGGAAGATCTGTGATGATGTTTCTTCACCTTATGCTTCTTGTGCTTTGACTTGGACCTGGAGCGTGGTCTGCTAGACCTCAAATCTCCTTGTTCTTTATTAGTTGCTCTGCAAGACATAAGCAATAATTTAATTTCTTGTTGCAGATGTAAGGAAATCTTAATTTTTGTATTTAATTTAAAATACAACCCTTTTTTTTTTTTTTTTTTTTTTTTTTTTTCTTCTGTCCCCTTAAAAAATTAGGAACCTTACCCAGAGGGACCTGGATCAACATTTCCGGCAGGATTAACTGTGGGGAATAAATATAACTTCTATTACTAAAAACTGCTATATACAAACATACACTTCAGCAATATTATCCTATGGCCACACTGTTACCTTCTACATCATCCATCATAAACTTGATCTGTGAGTCGCAGGATTGAGAGCCGCCACCTCAGCCTCCTATCACCCTGCCTGCACAGATCTTCTGTTTAAATAAGGCGACGCACGGCACTCACGCCGCGTGATTACGCGTGACTGCACGCCATTACGCTTGAAGGGCATGCCTGCCCACAACAAACATGGCCGCCGGTCTCCGCCTAGCCGAACCCACTGTCCTGCGCATGCGTATGCATCACTTCCGGACGCCAACCCCGCATGGAGGACCGCAGTATGAAGCGTAGCGGCCATAGTCCACTAGCGGCCATAGTCCACATAGCGGCCATAGTCCACATAGTCCATAGTCCACTCCATAGAGGCAACAGCAATGCCACCGCACTGTCACTTGCCCTAACCAACCAAGAGAACGAAAAGCTTAGGTAAGCAAAGCGCACCCTAAAGCGGGCTCACAGTAATCCAGCAGGCATTTAGCCTGATAAAAATGCCATGTTGATCCACATGAAGCCTCTGTGGACACATTTAGTAATCCTAGGCATTTCATGTTGCTCAGGGGAAAAAAATACGACCATATAAAAAAAAAACCCTGGCATAGCATGGGTAAGGTGCTTAATAAGCAGAAACATAAAACAAAGCAAAGTACAAAACACATTTACATAAATATATCTACCAATAACCTGGATCCTATAGTGTCTGAGGACGAAAAAGAGAATGAGGTCTACTGGGTCATGACCTTTATTTATAGTTTTGGTATGGGTCCTATAGGGGTTAGAGGGGAGGAGCTAACCCAGGAAGTATGGAGTCATGGAGGTATCAGGAAAAACATGATCAAGCACAGGAAAAAATGCAGTATGCAGAGAGTTAGCATTTGGCCAACAGTTAAGTTGCACCAGTGCAAAATGGCACTGTAATTACCAGTGCTGTGCAGTTGGTACAAAAATCCTCCTACTCCGACTCTTCTAATTTGCATGTTACAATCTTGCTGATTGAAGGTATGTAACATAAGTTCAACTGAAGCGATAGGGATATGGAGGCTGCCATATTTATTCCCTTTAAAACAATACCAGTTACCTGGCTATCCTGCTGAATCTTATCCTCTGCCTCTAATAGTTCTAGCCATAGACCCTGAACAAGCATACTCAGATCAGCCGTTTCTGACATTGTCGGATCGGACAAGATTAGTTGCATACTAGTTTCTGGTGTTATTCAGACACTACTGCAGCCAAATAGGTCAGCAGGGCTGCCAGACAACTGTATTGTTTAAAAGGAAATAAAATGGCAACCTACGTATTCTTCTCAACAGAGTTGTCCTTTTAAGCTAGAATTCAGTGTTTTCACTCTAAATTGCAATGACAGGTTTAATGTGGTCCCATAAGGCAGTGTTTCTCAAACCTGTTCTCGTGACTCCCCAATGGTGCATGTTTTGTAGGCAGCCTCACCTATGCACAGGTGAGGTAATTGGTATCCCAGCTACATGGAATCCAACTAGTTGAGACACTAATTACCAGTACACAGGTGAGGTTGACTGCAAAACATGCACTGGTGGGGAGTCACAAGGACAGGTTTGAGAAACCCTGCCATAAGGAAGGAATCGCTTGGGTTGTAGACAAACCCATAAAGCCTCTTTTCCACAGACTGTTGATAGGCAGTGAAATGCCTCTCAAACTCTCACAACTGCTCACTGCTCCCTGGTAACTGCTTGTTGCTGCATGGTAATTGCTCACTGCTGCCTGGTAACTGCTTGCTGAGCACACAGCTCAACAGTCCGTGGAAAAGAGGCCTTAGTTTCTATCTGAACTCTGTAGCGGTGCATTGTGAGTAACCACAGATGTTCACTTAAAGCTGAATTATCGCAAATACCATCTGTTTTAATGCACACCGCTTTAAGCATTGCTTTTTAGTAGGAGGGCTTTTTGGTCTCTTAGACCCCCTATACTTGTGGTTTTGGGTTACCCTGAGCTGCTTGGTTACTCTGTTGTACTGGTCCGAGCCCTTTTCCATAGAACCAAGGACCAGAAGTCAAAAACAAGCTGTCTGCATGCGTTGTTGGTGTGGCTCTAAAATGTTTAAAGCAATAAGCTTGCTATATACCAGCAGTTCTGGATGTAAACCTGGCTTCATGGGCATATTCAGTAGCCGTACATTGTGGGTAACTACAGATGTTTACTTGAAGTTGAACTATCGCAAATCCATTCTGCTTTAAGAAGGCAAACCACACCATCTGAACTCTGAACTCATGGTTACTCAAAATGGCACATTGAAGTCTCCAGCATGAGAATTTCAAATAGGCTGCATTTTAGGCAGTAACACAATAACCTATAATAATTGCTAACAAGAAGAGTTAAGTAATCATAAGGAATAACAGAATAAAAACCATTAGGGTCTAGCAGGTTAATATCTAGGATTCTCAGCTTATACCTGCATGAGAGAAAGAGCTGCCAAGAAATGCCAAAAGGGGTATAAGTGGGTAAAGTGGGCTACTCTATATCTAATCAGCGGACAGTTTAGCATTAACCACTTCACCACTGAGGGGTTTTACCCCCTGACCACCAGAGCAATTTTCACCTTTCAGCGCTCCTTCCATTCATTCGTCTATAACTTTATTATTACTTATCCCAATGAAATGAACTATATCTTGTTTTTTTCGCCACCAATTAGGCTTTCTTTAGGTGGGACATTATGCCAAGAATTATTTTATTCTAAATGTGTTTTAATGGGGAAATAGGAAAAAATGTGGGAAAAAATTATTTTTCAGTTTTCGGCCATTATAGTTTTTAAATAAAGCATGCTACTGTGATTAAAACCCATGAAATGTATTAACCCATCTGTCCCGGTTATAAAACCATTTAAATTATGTCCCATATCACAATGTTTGGCGACAATATTTTATTTGGAAATAAAGGTGCATTTTTTTCAGTTTTGCATCCATCCCTAATTACAAGCCCGCAGTTTATAAAGTAACAGTGTTATACCCTCTTGACATAAATATTTAAAAAGTTCAGTCCCTAAGGTAACTATTTGTTTTGTTTTTTTATTGTATTTTTTTTTTTTTAATTACAAAAAAAAAATAAAAATTGGGGAGTGTGGGAGGTAATGAGTTAATTTATTGTGTAAATGTAATGTTTGTATATGTAAAATGCTTTTTAGGGTGTAGTTTACTATTTGGCCACAAGAGTGTTTGTTTACATGCGACCTGTAAGCGTCCGGAAGGACGCTTACAGGAAGCAGTAGGAGGCTGGGAGACGCACAATGATTTCGCTGTTTCTGAAAGAAGCAGCATTCCGGACGCTTACAGGAAGCAGTAGGAGGCTGGGAGACGCACAATGATCTCGCTGTTTCTGAAAGAAGCAGCAGATCATTGCGGGGGCTAGATCAACGAACGGGAATGGATTTTCCCATTCATTGATCTCCGGGCGGGCGGCGGCGTGCACGAGCGGCGGGTGCGCGCGCACGAGCGGCGGGAGCGCGGACAGCGGCGGTAGCGCGGAAGGTACGGATTTCTCCGTCCCTGGTTTTTTTTAGAGGGGAAAAAAGGGACGGAGAAATTCGTACCGCCGGGGGTAAAGTGGTTAAACTCCTCCGATTCCCTAAACACATCCCTGATGGGCCAAATTTTTGAGTATTGCTTGGATTTTCCCAGTAAGGAAAGGCTCATCTTGATCATTTTGCATCCTTTGGACAGTCTATTTCCTTAATTAGCTCTCTGAGAGTGGGAATCTGGGTGGTGCCCTATATCCTCAATAGGACCGCTTTGGCAGCATTGAGGATGTATTGTCCACTGAATTTTTGTAAGTTTTTCATGCGCCAAGTATGCATGTGTAGGAGCAAGATGCAGAATTATTTGCATCTCTTTAATTATCCCTATTACTGATTCAACTACACATCAGGCTTTATTCTTACAGCAGAGATGTTATTTATTATATAGAAAAGATTCCTGTGTACACATCAGATATGTTCAGCTGAAGTCTCAGGATTACCAAAGCCATCAGCCGACCACGGAAAGAACCAAGAGGATGCCGGGGGACCTCGCAGGCTATGGAGGGCTGGAGGAAGCCCCGGGTAAGTCCAGATTATTTATTTATTTATTTTTTTTTTGCCACTGCTCATGGTCCCTTTAAGTGTACACATGTACAGTAGTGTTAGGCTAAGTTCACAATATGGAGGGGAAAAGTGAGTCATATACCGTACATGAAAAGTATGCTTCGCCACCACTTAACATTTAAAGAGAACCCGAGGTGTGTTTAAAGAATGTTATCTGCATACAGAGGCTGGATCTGCCTATACAGCCCAGCCTCTGTTGCTATCCCAAAAGTCCCCCTGCACTCTGCAATCCCTCATAAATCACAGCCGTGCTGTGAGGCTGTGTTTACATCTGTAGTGTCAGTCTCAGCTGCTCCCCCGCCTCCTGCATAGCTCCGGTCCCTGCCCCCATTCCTTCCCTCCAATCAGCAGGGAGGGAAGGGATGCAGGCGGGGACTGGAGTTCTGCAGGAGGCGGGGAGAGCAGCAGACTGACACTATAGAGATAAACACAGTCAGCTCTGACAAGCTGTTCGTCGGCAGCGTGGCTGTGATTTATGAGGGATTGCAGAGTGCAGGGGGACTTTAGTGGGGTTTGGGATAGCAACAGAGGCTGGGCTGTATAGGCAGATCCAGCCTCTGTATGCAGATAATATTCTTCAAACCCACCTCGGGTTCTCTTTAATGCACTGCATGTACTGCGCTGGGATACAGAGTCCGTTGAATCACATCACACCACATGCACTCAGAACATTGCATAGAGTTGAACATAATGCATCTCTATGCATTAAAATGCCTCAGTTCGATCACAATGCTCCACTGTGAACTTAAGTTCTAGCCTTAAGGTACCCATACATCTAGCGATGATTGTCAGATTTGACCAAGAGTCAAATCTCTCTCTGATCAAATCTGATTGAGATCTGCCAGCTGCCCATAAACCGCAGGCAGATTCATGATCCATTTCAAGCTGAAATCGAGCAGGAATTGGCCTTGTGACACTGCATTCGCTGCCTCGCCGACCTACTGCTGTCCCCCTAATGTTTAATATGCCCAATGCATTCCATACATTACCTGTCCGCAGCCTCCGCTTGCTCCGGGTTCCCTCCACCGCCCATACACACGCCCTCAGGTGGTTGCATAGTAATGTGGGCACGTGTGCCTTTACTAGGCAACCATGTGGGGCGCACATATGGACGGTGGAGGGAGCTTGGAGCAAGCAGAGTCCACAATGTATAGGGTGCACTGGGGGGGGGGGGGGGCAACGACATCAAACATAAGGATGGACAGCATCAGGGGTTTCATCGTCCTCCCAATATTGCTCACTGTTACTGCCGTGCACCCAATCGAGCAAGTAGGCCCTACATCTTACAGCATGTCTGACCGATTAATGCAACCAATTTTGGCCGGAAATTGGTTGCATTGTTGGTCGGGCATGCACTTGGTGGCACCGATCTTCATCCAATTACGATTACAATAATCGAATAACCTAAATTAGGTATGCAAGGGTTAATTTAGATTTGCATTTAATACACATCCATTTGCACCTCCCTTTGCCTTATTTATGGTTTGTGTAGGATGAACACAGCTATTTTCTTTATTTCTACTTTTCAAAATGGTGGCACTGAGTTCAGTGCCTGCGCTGGCCCGGCTGCACGGCCTACAGCGCCTGACCATGGCCGGGAGAACTCTGTGCATGAAGTCCCAATTTACGTCATATGCGCAGAGTGCTTCCGGCCGGGGTCGCAAGCTGTAGGACAGGGGGCTCTCCTTACATGCCTGCTCCCCCCCAGTTTCTTCTCCTCCTCCTTTAGGCGCTGGTATCCTTTAACCCTTGGACTGCTGCCGCCGTCTATAGGTGTTCTACACCTACAGCAGACCTCTCTCTATAGGCATTTTGTGGCACCACAAGAAAGTATTATAGCTCAATTACTTTATTCTGTCATCAAATCGCAACGACAGACTGCTGTTTCGGCCATAACAAGGCCTTTGTCAAGTTGCAGACAAAATACCTTTTTTTTTTTTTTGTCTGCAACTTGACAAAGGCCTTGTTATGGCCGAAACAGCGGTCTGTCGTTGCGATTTGATGACAGAATAAAGTAATTGAGCTATAATACTTTCTTGTGGTGCCGGTCTTTGAGGACATTCATTGCTGGGGCCCCTTGGTACTGGGGTGCGACCGAGGCACACTTTATCTTGAAGCCAATATTGGTGCTCCTGGATCTGTGTTTTTCTCATCTCCAGTCCGCTTTAAAAGAGAAGTTATTTGCAAATATTCTGGTTGGAGTGAGCTCCGAGGTGTCACACAGTGAATCACAGCTGAATAATTGCAAATACCTTCTGTATTAAGAAGGCAAACTTCTGTTTTGCATAGCATTTTAGTAAGTTTTTTTTTTTTTTTTTTTTTTTTTTTAATCTTTCAGCAACTTACACACCCCTAGGAATTCTGGTTCACCATGAGATTGCTGGGCAATTTGTAACTGTTTCAAATCCTACCCCCATAAAGCCATATTTCCATGCCATAAGCTGATAAGGATCAACCAATCTGGAACAGTCTTTATGCATGTTGGATCAGTTTTGTCTCTAATATTAACAAGCTGAAACATAATTACATTCCAATGGTTCTGGAGGTGCGTTTAGCTATCAGGGACAACAAAGAGCTGATTTGCTTATTCAGCAGTGATGCACTGTGGGACACCTAAGAGCTCACTCCAACCTGAATAATCACAAATCCCTTCTGTTTTAACCACTTAAGGACCACAGTCTTTTCGCCTCTAAAGGTGGCCATACACTGGTCGATGTGCCATTAGATCGACCAGCTGACAGATCCCTATCTGATCGAATCTGATCAGAGAGGGATCGTATGGCTGCCTTTACTGCAAACAGATTGTGAATCGATTTCAGCCTGAAACCGATTCACCATCTGCTGAGCTGCTCCTGCCGCCTGTCCCCCCCCCCCCCCCCCCCGTATACATTACCTGATGCTGGCTCCCGGGCATCTTCTCCGCATTGCACGGCTCTGTTCCGGCTCCATCCCGGCGCTTCCTGTGTTACTCCGTGACCAGGAAGTTCAAATAGAGCGCCCTCTATTTGAACTTCCTGGTCACTGCAGTGACACAGGAAGCGCCGGGATGGATGGAGCCGGAACAGAGCCGTGCAGCGCGGAGAAGACGCCCGGGAGCCAGCCTCAGGTAATGTATACTTGATCGGATCGGCCGCCGCTAGCGACGCGCACTTTACCCGCGGGCGATCGAGGGTAATTTCCCGCACGGCGCGATCGACGGACCGATCCGATTTCGGGAGGAAATCGGATCGGCGGCTGCGTTTACCGCGAACGATTGGCAGCAGATTCGATCCCAGGATCGAATCTGCTGTCGAAACGGCCGCGAATCGAGCCAGTGTATGGCCTGCTTTAAGGACCAGAGCCTTTTTTTTCCATTCAGACCACTGCAGCTTTAACGGTTTATTGCTCGGTCATACAACCTACTATCTAAATGAATTTTCCCTCCTTTTCTTGTCACTAATACAGCTTTTTTGGTGCTATTTGATTGCTGCGATTTTTAGTTTTTATTCATCCAAAAAGACTTGACTTTTTTTTTTTTTTTTACTTTCTGTGATAATTTGTCAAATAGTAAAATTTCTGTATACATTTTTGTCCAAATTTATTGTGCTACATGTCTTTGATTAAAAAAAAAAAAAAAAAAAAATTCAGGCTGCATTTCCACTTGTGCGGTGCGAATCGCCGCGGTAAAAATTCGCATGCGGGTCTATGCGAATTTTCATGCCAATTTTCTATGCGAATTTGCATGGATGACTATGTAGGTGAATTTAACCATGGCAGTGCTGGTGTGCTTTTCCATTGTTTCTATGCGAATTTGCATGAGAATTTGCATGAAAACTCGCATACCCAAACCTCATTCGAATTTCCTATTAAATACATTGTATGCAATTCGCATAGCGGTATGCGAATTCTGATGGCTCTGCGAATTTTTTCTTCACAGAAAAACGCAAAGTAATCCTGACAAGTGGAAGCAGTCCCATTCACTAGTATTGCTATGCGAATTTGCATGCGAATTCATGATAGTGGAAATGGGCCCTTAGTGTATATTTATTGGTTTTGGGTAAAAGTTATAGCGTTTACAAACTATGTTGCAAAAAGTGAATTTTCCCATTTTTGAAGCATCTCTGACTTTTCTGAACACCTGTCATGTTTCATGAGGTGCTAAAATTCCAGGATAGTATAAATACCCCCCAAATGACCCCATTTTGGAAAGAAGACATCCCAAAGTATTCACTGAGAGGCATGGTGAGTTTATAGAAGATTTTATTTTTTGTCACAAGTTAGCAAAAAATGACACTTTGAGACAAAAAAAAAAAAGTTTCCATTTCTGCTAACTTGTGACCAAAAAAATGAAATCTGCCACGGACTCACCATGCTCATTGGACTTTGGGCCCCTTAGCGCAGTTAGGGTGCAAAAAAGTGCCACACATGTGGTACCGCTGTACTCAGGAGAAGTAGCATAATGTGTTTTGCGGTGTACTTTTACATAGACCCATGCAGGGTGGGAGAAATAACTCTGTAAATGACAATGTTTTTAGATTTTTATTTTTTTACACACACAATTGTCCATTTACAGAGATCTTTCTCCCACCCAGCATGGGTATGTGTAATAATACACCCCAAAACACATTATACTACTTCTCCTGAGTACGGCGATACCACGTGTGACACTTTTTTGCAGCCTAGGTGCGCTAAGGGGCCAAACGTCCTATTCACAGGTCATTTTGAGGCATTTGGCGTCTAGACTACTCCTCACGGTTTAGGGCCCCTAAAATGCCAGGGCAGTATAGGAACCCCACAAGTGACCCCATTTTAGAAAGACGACACCCCAAGGTATTCTGTTAGGAGTATGGTGAGTTCATAGATTTTATTTTTTGTCACAAGTTAGTGGAAAATGACACTTTGTGGAAAAATAAAAAATAAAAATCAATTTCCGCTAACTTGTGACAAAAAATAAAATCTTCTATGAACTCATCATACACCTAACAGAATACCTTGGGGTGTCTTCTTTCTAAAATGGGGTCACTTGTGGGGTACCTATACTGCTCTGGCATTTTAGGTGCCCAAAAACCGTGAGTAGTCTGGAAACCAAATGCCTCAAAATGACTGTTCAGGGGTATAAGCATCTGCAAATTTTGATGACAGGTGGTCTATGAGGGAGCGAATTTTGTGGAACCGGTCATAAGCAGGGTGGCCTCTTAGATGACAGGTTGTATGGGCACTGAAGTGCATGAAGCGCAGGATGTTCTCAAATCGTGACCTGGACATGGCAGCAGAGAACATGGGCATGTGTGATGTATTGGGTGCGTAGACCAATAAGACCGCAATACATTTGTTTTTGACTAGACCCATGTTAAGGAGAAGGCCCAAAAAAATGTTACGTTCGGAAACTTTGGAGTGGTTTCCACTGAAAAGGCTGGGTATGGATTGGCGGTTGCGTATTGTGTGGGATAATGGTTGGTCTCAGCCACAATTAAGTTGTAGAGACCAGCAGTGATCAGAAAAATTTAGGCAGATTAGGGCCTGATCTGATGGATAGGAGTGCTAGGGGGGTGAAAGGAGGTGAGTGATGGGTGTCTCAGGGGGTGATTAGAGGGGAAAATAGGTGCAATCAATGCACTGGGGAGGTGATCAGAAGGGGGTCTGGGGGTTTGGCCGAGTGATCAAGAGCCCACACGGGGCAAATTAGGGCCTGATCTGATGGGTAGGTGTGCTATGGGGTGACAGGAGGTGATTGATGGGTGTCTCAAGGTGTGATTAGAGGGGGGAATAGATGCAAGCAATGCACTGGCGAGATGATCAGGGCTGGGGTCTGAGGGTGTGAGTGGGTGATTGGGTGCCCAAGGGGTAGATTAGGGTCTGATCTGATGGGTAGCAGTGACAGGGGGTGATTGATGGGTGATTAGATGGCAGAACAGATCTTAATGCACTTTGGAGGTGATCTGAGGGTGGGTCTGCGGGCCATCTGAGCATGTGGGTGATCAGATGCCCGCAATGGGCAGGTTAGGGTCTGATCTGATGGGTGGCGGTGACAGGGGGTGTTTGATGGGTGATTACAGGGAAAAATAGATGTGTACACGGGGGGGTCTGAGGGTCTGGGCGGGTGATTGGGTGCCCTAGGGGCAGATACGGGTCTAATCTGATGGGTAGTGGTGACAGGGGGTGATTGATGGGTGGTCAGTGGGTGATTAGATGGCAGAACAATGCACTTTGGAGGTGATCTGAGGGTGGGTCTGCGGGCGATCTGATGGTGTGGGTGGGTGATCAGATGCCCGTAAGGGGCAGGTTAGGGTCTGATCTGATGGGTGGCAGTGATGGGGTGATTATGGGGGAGGGGATCTAGGGAGGATCTGAGAGTGTGTGTGTGTGGGGGGTGATCAAAAAGAAATGTCTGAGGACCACCAGGGCAGGAGGCAGTCTGTATAATACACTTTGAATACATTACAAAGTGTATTATACACTTTGTATGCGGCGATCTTGCAGCTAATAACCTGCCGGTGCTTCCGAACGGCCGGTGGGTTACTGCGCCAGGTGGGCGGCGCCTGTTGCCAGCAGCTGATCGCATGACGCGATCGCCGCATAACCACACCTCCCGCCGATGGGCGTATTGCGGTCGTTTGGGCCCAGCCCTTGCCACTGCCCATTGGCTGTGGGCGGTCGGAATGTGGTTAAGAAGGCAAACTTCATTTTTTATTTTTAGAAAACAGGACTGTGTCTTGACCAAATAGCTCAGAGAAGCTCTTTTGCATAACAACTGAAGTGTTTTAACTCTTCCTGCACTATAAAACATGACTTATTTTCTTTGCTACTAATGTTCTATTGGTTATTTGTACTATACATACAATTCATTATACTATAATTTTTTTTGTTTTTTCCCGCTTCAGATTTGCTTTAAAGGGAATCTGAAGTGAGCGACATATAGAGGTGGCCATATTTATTTCCTTTTAAACAATGCCAGTTGGCGGGCAGTCCTGCTAATCTCTTTGGCTCCAGTAGTGCCTGAATTGCACACTTGTGTCTGAAACAAGTGTGCAACTAACAGGGAACACACTTGACTGTTTTTGTGCGCGTTTTCTGCACAGAAAAACTGAGAACTCATGTTAATCAATGAGCTAGTTCACACTTATGATGTTCGCACGCAGATAAAAAAAACCTGACATTCTGCATGGTGTCTCTACACATTCTGTCAGTTTTCTCTATCAATTACATCAGCTTCTGTGAAAAAACGTGCGCGTTTTCCTGCATGGAAACACACTTGGTGTGCAGAAAAAGTATGCAGAAAACGTGCTCAGAAAACTAAAAGGCAAGTATGTTCCCTGCCTAATGCTACGTACACACATGCGACAACGATCGTTCGTTAAGAATGACGAACGAACTTTTAATTGATGAAAGAACGACCTAAGTAAAGTTAGTTTTAAAATGTGTGTAACGATCTGATCGTTAGAACGAACGTTACATCACGTAAAGCAACTATGCTTGCGCATAAAAATGAGAAGTTTCATGGAGAAATAGCGAAATGCGCATGTCAAGCCTAGTACGAATGACCGTTTCCAACGATGTACTACTTTTGCAAACGATCGTCGTTGGTAAAAATCCGCCAAGCTAGATTGTTCGTTTTTTTTTAACGATCTAGCTCGTCCGTCGTTAGACTTAATGATCGTTGGTTGCTTTTTTTTAAACGATCGTCGTTTGAAACGATCGGGGAACGATCGTTTCAAACGACACTAGTCGCATGTGTGTACGCACCTTAAAGGGAAGGTTCAAGCAAAAAAAAAAAAAATGAGATTCACTTACCTGGGGCTTCTACCAGCCCCCCGCTGGCAGCTTTCTGACCTCGGAGGTCAGGGCCACATTGCATACATTTTTACGCATTCCAGCTAGTGCAGGAACAAAAATGTACGCGTTTCACCACTAACGCGTAAAAATGTATGTGTTAATGTTCCTGCACTAGAGGGAATGTGTAAAAATGTACGCAATTTGGCCCTGACCTCCGAGGTCGGAAAGCTGCCAGCGGGGGACTGGAGCAGCAGTGAGTGACTACGAGGGCACAGGATGGCTGCATGGGGCTGGTAGAAGCCCCAGGTAAGTGAATCTCATTTTTTTTTTTTTGCTTGGACCTTCCCTTTAAGACTTCAGTCAGAGCACTTGATTGGCATACCAGTTCAGAATCTACTGCTAAAAGTTTAGAGCTTGGTACACAACATGCAATTTCCTGTCAGATAAATGGATTGATTAGATGATTTCCGACAGGTACGATCAGAAAAACGATCGGAAATCAAATCAATTTTCATAGAAGTAATCAGTCTATAGTGCTGTGACAGTGCTCTTCTTCTTTTCTACAATTTAAACATAGAAAAAACAATCGCACATAGTGCATTACTGTGAATCGCAAAGTACAGTTCCCCACACGTGCATAAGTGCTCAATTGTGCATCACTCGTGGTCTCTACAGCCCCTCCACTTATGCACGTGTGGGGAACTGTACTTTGCGATTCACAGTAATGCACTATGTGCGATTGTTTTTTCTATGTTTAAATTGTAGAAAAGAAGAGGAGCGCTGTCACAGCACTATAGACTGATATTCAAGGACTTGTGATAGCGAACACTCGATTGAAGCATATGCTATTGCACCTGTTTGTACTTTGGCAGGCGCAGTTTGTGTTTATTATAGATAGAAGTAATCAGAAAATCGATTGGAAATCCGACCGGATTTGTTGGAAATTATCTATCGACCCATCTATCTGATGGGAAATTGCATGGTGTGTACCAGGCATAAGAGGCACATGATCAGCAGAACAGCCATAGAACATACAGAGTGTCGGGAGCGGAAACGGAAGGCGGCGTAAATCCTACGCCGCATCAGGCTTAGACAGCCACAAGTGCAGTGTAGGATCTACATGCGGCGGTCTGGAAAAGGTTAAAGATCTTCAAGAGTGTTGCCACTTCTTATGTACTCACTAAGGAGAATTCCACTCTCTTCTGGTGTCAGTAACATGAAGGACTATCATGTGAGCCCATGGCATCATTGGAAAAGTAACTTGGAACAGCAGTAAAAACAGAAGTTTTCCTTTGTTTACATGAAAAATGTTGGATTTTCATTGCAGTTGCCCCTTTTAGCAGATTTCTTTCCCCCTTCCTGCCTCGACATGAATTATGAGGCAAGAGGTTCTCTTTAACTTTTTAATAACTAATTTAAGATGCTGGTTTCAATCTGATTTGTGTGTTATTGATTTTTTTTTATTTTACAAGCTGTAAATCACAATTCAATTTTGTAACTTTGTTTCTTTTCAGAGAGTTCTGGAAAGCCTACACTGGATACATATGTTACAAGCGCAACAGCTGCAATTACGACTGCAGCAATACTGTCAATCAGAAGTTTGTCTACAACATCTCAGACTATTCATATGACAAGTTCTTCTGATAATAGTACATCTGCTTTGGCAGATATGTCATGGACTCAATTCAATATCATTATATTGGCAGTTATTATTATTGTGGTTGTTCTTCTTATGGGTTTTGTGGGAGCAGTGTACATGTACAGAGAGTACCAAAATCGAAAGCTCAACGCTCCATTTTGGACCATTGAACTGAAAGAGGACAACATCAGCTTCAGCAGTTATCACGACAGCATTCCCAATGCTGATGTTTCAGGGCTCCTTGATGATAATGCAAGTGAAGTGACACCAAATGGACAACTCTCATTGTCTGCTCCTATACATAACTATAAACCTTAAAATATGCCTAATACACTTGTAATTAATTCTGTGATATATTTATTCGGGCAACTAATTGAATGTGATTTTCAAGACAAAACATTGGACTTTTTTATTTTTAAGAATTGCAGGACTTGCTTTTCAGTTACAAAAATCAAATTTTAGTTTTAACCTAATGTGTATTTATTTTGGTACTTTTTATGGAAGGGATTATATTTGCACAGTTTGCTTTTTTTTTTCTCCTGCATCTTACTATGTCCTTAATCTATTGTACAGGTAGTTCCCCGACTTACGAACGACCCGCCGATATGAACGGCATGGATTCAGTGTTTCCATGGGAACAAGCCAACTTTTTTTTTTTTTAAATAGGACTTGTAGTTTTTGAGAAAATTGCACTTTAAAAAATTTGAAAGAAAAAATGGCTTTTAAACGTGTATAAGCAGGTGCAGAGGGCAGAAGTGACTCAGATGGGGGACACTGGAGGCACAGAGGAGGTACAGGGGACAGAGATAGCACTTTGTTCCGACTTAAGAACAGATTCAGGTTAAGAAAAAACCTACTACTCCTATCTCGTTCGTTAACCGGGGACTACCTGTATTTGGAATGACTAAAAGCAACCAGTCAATGTGTACTCTTTTTTTTTTTTTCATTGCAAAAAAAAAAAAGTTTTCATGTCTTAAAGGGTACCTGTAGTGAAAAAAGTGCACCTAGGGGTGCTTAGCTCGGGGGGGGGGGGGGGAGAGACTCTGATTACATGTACTAATGAGGATTTCCTTGTCCTCAATAGCCCCCTTGATCCAATGCTGGCACCCCCAGAAAATACACTAAGGGCTTGTCGGTGAATCGTGCAGGTGCACTAACTGCTTCCACTGCTGGGACCCCTAAACAGCTGCTTGCCACTTGGGTGAAAATAGCAGAGCTTGATCGGGTCTGCTCTACTGTGCAGATAGCTTGCACCTATGCAGTATAGCGGACCCGACAAGGCTTGGCTATTTCCGCTGGAGCCCAAGCGGGAAACTGCTACTGTGCTTGTGTGAGGCTCTCCGATGTCAATATTGTAGTGGCAGTTTCTCTCGGGGAGCCAGCGGTGGATTGGGGCTACTGAGAAGGACGGAGGAAGCCTCGTTAATATCCAGAGGCTTCCACCTCCCAAGATAAGTACCCCCAAGGGGAAGACTTTTTCCATACAGGTTTTCTTTCACCCTGAATATTTCTAATAATAATAGCCACTCCTTTTACTAATTTGGCACTGAGTTTGCTTAGTTTAAAGTGAACCTCCAAACTAAACTACTCAGCAGCACTTAAAAGGCTTGGCGTTTCTTTAACAGTTTCACAGCATCAGACCTTTTGTTTTTCTTATAGAAGTCTCATTTTTAGCTAAGCTCCGCCCCATCAAAGAAATCTGCCCGGGCTTTTTCCCCTGATGCTGTGTAAAACATGATAGGATTTCTGATGATATTCTCATTGCCTAGCAACTGGGAGGGGTGATTAGGACACAGGACAGTTGGATCTGTGCTTCATGCTCCCTGTCATACTCCCTTTCAACCAAAAAGATGGCTGCCTCCGTGAAATCACAAACATTTGCCTGTTCTTTTAAAACAGGGTGGGTAAGAGATTATATTACCTATCTATTTTAGTTAACATGACTAATGTAACTTAATGACAGTATGTTTGTTAGGCTGAAGTTCCTCTTTAAGGCTGATTTCACGCTATGTTCAATGGCTTGGGCTACATTGTTTCAGGCTATGTTGCAGCATGTGAATGCACTGCTCTTAGAGTTTTATGAACAAGTTCACATCTCTGAGGTATGATGGACTACATTATCCTTAACACACTTCTACTGCTGTGCGTTTCTGAATACTGTGTGATAACATGTTTGTAGCAATTAACTGTGTAATGGAATTAGCATGTGTGTTGCACCATGCCTGCATTTGAATGCTCATAGTGTGAAGTTAACCTCTAGGTAAAGTAAAAACAAGTGTGTGTGTGTGTGTGTGTGTGTGTGTGTGTGTGTGTGTGTGTGTGTGTGTGTGTGTGTGTGTGTGTGTGTATATATGTATATATGTATATATATATATATATTTTCACCTAAAGGATTATTAGGAACACCATACTAATATGGTGTTTGACACCGCTTCGCCTTCAGAACATTGATTCAACAAGATGCTGAAAGCATTCTTTAGAAATGTTGGCCCATATTGATAGGATAGTATCTTGCAGTTGGAGATTTGTGTGATGCACATCCAGGGCACAAAGTTTCCGTTCCATCACATCCCAAAGATGCTCTATTGGGTTGAGATCTGGTGACTGTGGGGGCCATTTTAGTTCAGGGAACTCATTGTCATGTTCAAAAAACCAATTTGAAATGATTGGAGCTTTGTGACATGGTGCATTATCCCGCTGGAAGTAGCCATCAGAGGATGGGTACATGGTGGTCATGAAGGGATGGACATGGTCAGAAACAATGCTAAGGTAGCCCGTGACATTTAAACAATGCCCATCTGGCACGAAGGGGCCTAAAGTGTGCCAAGAATACATCCCCCACACCATTACACCACTACAGCCAGCCTGCACAGTGGTAAAAAGGCATGATGGATCCATGTGCTCATTCTGTTTACGCCAAATTCTGACTCTACCATTTGAATGTCTCAACAGAAATCGAGACTCCTCAGACCAGGTAACATTTTTCCAATCTTCAACTGTCCCATTTTGGTGAGCTCGTGCAAATTGTAGCCTCTTTTTCCTATTTGTAGTGGAGATGAGTGGCAGGGCTTTGGAGTCGGTCCAAAAATCCACCAACTCCGACTCCTCAGTTTAGGATTCCACCGACTCCTCTAATTTGCATATTACAATTCTGTTGATTAAAAGTATGTAACATGAAATTTGTCTCTTAACTGCCAACGCTTAGGAATTTTACAAGACAACTGAAGTGAGAAGGATATGTAGACTACTATATTTATTCCCTATAGACTAAAACTAGTCCTTGGTAAGAGTACTTGTAAAAGGTACAAACCGGAACAAAGAACATCTATCAGGCCCTAGGCAATGTAAGTGTGGGTACATGTAAGAATGATGTGCAGGTACTCTGCAGGGGAATGAGGAGATTGTAAACAGACAACCTCTCTGTGTTCAATGTGCACAGCATTCTCAGTGGATTCTCTGCAGCTCTGTGGGGAGTGCATATGTAGAGTATAGTACTACTGTGTGACAAAGTAAACCTGAGACAGATGAAATTAAAGTTTTATACATACCTGGGGCTTCCTCCAGCCGCCTTCAGGATAATCAGTCTCTCGTTGGCCTCCTCCACCACCTGGATCTTCTGCTATGAGTCCAGGTACTTAAACCAGTCGGGCGTAGTGCGCATACACACACTCCGCCGCCAGGAGCATACTACACCTGTGCAGCACTATTGCGCAGGTGCAGAATGTTCCTGGCTGTGGAAGCGGCATGCGGCCAGACAGCGCTGACTGGCTGAAGTACCAGGACTCATAGCAGAAGATCCGGGTGGTGGAGGACAGCAAGGGACTGATTAGCCTGAAGGGGGCTGGAGGAAGCCCCAGGTATGTATAAAACTTTACTTTTCATCCGTCTCAGGTACCCTTTAATTTGTAGTCACCAAACCAAATTTTAACATATCAAATTATTTGATTTCATCAGCAAAGGGAGTGTGTACATTTGCATAAATCATCATCAATGCAGAATGATTTCCATCTCATTGACCATCTCTATTAGTGACACAGCTACACATCAGGCTTTATTCTTACAGCATAGATGTTATTTAGTATATATAAGAGATTCCTGTGTACACATCATATATACAGTCACAATCAGATATGTATATCTGACCTTAAAAATACGGGGACTGCTTTATTGAAGCAGCACAACTAATTTTGATTGGTTTATTTCATTTTTGTGGACTAAGCACAGCTATTACTGTATATATACATTATTTTTAATGATTATTATCTGAGAAATAGAACATTTTATCATATTTTCTATTTTAATTACAGTTACAAATTCATTAGGAGTCGGTGCATTTTTTCCCGACTCCAACTCCAGGCACCCAAAATTGCCCGACTCCGACTCCACAGCCCTGATAAGTGGTAACCGGTGGGGGTCTTCTGTTGTTGTAGCCCATCTGCCTCAAGGTTGTGTGTGTTGTGGCTTCACAAATACTTTGTTGCATACCTCGATTGTAACAAGTGGTTATTTCAGTCAACATTGCTCTTCTATCAGCTTGATTCAGTTGGCCCATTCTCCTCTGACCTCTTGCATGAACAAGACATTTTCGCCCACAGGACTGCCGCATACTGGATGTTTTTCCCTTTTCACACCATTCTTTGTAAACCCTAGAAATGGTTGTGCGTGAAATTCTCAGTAACTGAGCAGATTGTGAAATACTCAGACCGGCCCGTCTGGGACCAACAACCATGCCACGCTCAAAATTGCTTCAATCACCTTTCTTGCCCATTCTGACATTGTTTGGAGTGCAGGAGATTGTTTTGACTAGGACCACACCCCTAAATGCATTGAAGCAACTGCCATGTGATTGGTTGATTAGATAATTGCATTAATGAGAAATTGAACAGGTGTTCCTAATAATCCTTTAGGTGAGTGTGTATATATATATATCCATGCAATGACCTATGACATGCAAGGGCGAATGTATAGTTACAAACAAGTTACAGATTTTTAGATCCTTTTCCATTTGCTTTTATTTGCAAATAGTGTCAGCCAAATGTATATTTTTTCCAAATAGCTTAGCTTCCGGCATAGACATTTTGAATTGCAGAGGTTTTTTTTGTTTGTTTTTTGTTTTTTTTTTACTTTGCATCCTGCAAATTTAATATGTGCATATTAATTATGTACACACTTAAAGTGCACATGGAGTAAAGAAAAGTGGCCCAAATGTGTACTTAAGTATAAGCACGGTGGCGTAGTGGTTAGCGCACTTGCCTAGCAGCGCTAGGTCCCCAGTTTGAATCCCAGCCAAGTCAACCTCTGCAAGGAGTTTGTATGTTCTCCTCCTGTCTGTATGAGTTTCCCTCAGGCACTCTGTTTTCCTCCCACATCCCAAAAACATACAGATAAGTTAATTAGCTTCCACCTAAAATTGGCCCTAGACTATGATACATGCACTACGCGATACTCACATAGACATATAACTATGGTAGGGACTGTATTGTGAGCACCTCTGAGGGAAAGTTAGTGATAAGACCATATACTCTGTACATTGCTGCGTAATATGTCAGCGCTATATAAATAAAGAAGGAAGTCTCTGAAAAATACAAAGGCTTCTCCCAACCCCCTTTCTCCTTGTCATTCTAGCACTGAGAGCCCTTAAAGACAATGGCTTGTTGTTTGTGCTTGGCCTCACTGCGCAGGTGCAGGGTGGCTTGCTCCTGCACAGTAGCTTAGTGGCGTGGCCATGAGCTTCTGGTAGTCCCATTGCCGGATCGGTGGTTGGCAGGAGGATGTGGAAAGCCTTTGGAAGTTCCACAGGCTTCCCCCTACCAAGGTAAGTACAGACATCTTATTTTTTTTTTGGGGGGGGGGGGGGGCAATTATCCTCACAGGCTTGTTTTTAATGTGTGCATATAAAGTGAGCTCTTAATTAGTATGCACATTTTTGATTAGCGGGACTCAAAATTAAGACATTTGGCAATTCAGATTGTCCATACAGGAAATGGAGCTTTTCAGGTACCAATAGAACTGAACCCACATTCTGTCACTAACACTTCTTACAAGCATAGTGTCTTACAGGATGAAATAAACATGGGTACATAATGTGCCTATCCACCTCAGAGCTTGCCTGTGTTCGCTTTTTCTATTTTTTTTCCTTCATTGCAAGAGCTAATAAATCCGTGCCTTTATCTATACATATGAGGCAGTCAAATACAGTAAGAGCTCCCTGAAAAGTTAAATAGAAAGGAAAACACTTGAATCTATCTGAACAAACACTCAAGGGAACAACGTAGTGCTGAAAAGTTCTAATGGTAATTCATTCTCTCCCCTGAGAGCGGATTGATTCTGTTTCTGCCTCACAATGTTATGGCTGCTGTTTACATTTCACATTAGAATTGCAGCTCTTAAGGTGCATACACACGCCATACTTCTTCTAACAATGGGTCCGCCAGATCCTCCCACTGGGTGGACGTTCTGCCGACAGTAGCAAGTGTGTATGCACTGTCGGCAGACTGATGAGGCTGTTTCTGAACGACCCGCTGAGCGGATCATTCAGAAACAGCCTGATCAGTCTGCTGACAGCGTGTACACACGTGCTACTGTCGGCAGAACGTCTGCCCAGTAGGAGGGTCTGGCGGACCCATTGTTAGCGGAAGCATGGCGTGTGTACGCGCCTTTAAGGTTTATACACACCTACCAACTATCTGTCCAACTATCTACCAAACGTATCTGTTAAACCCCATACAACGTTTGTTGTGAAACAAGTTGAAACCAATAAAAAAAAGTAAACGACTAAAAACAGCTGATACTAAGTCAATCCAACTGTTGGATTGACTTCTTATCAGTTTTATCAGCTTTTTGAACAATAGCAAAAAATTATTTTTTTTTTCAACTTGTTTCACAACAAAAGCTGTTTGACAATTGTGCTGCATAAAAGACTGCTGTTGAGCGTGTGAATGGGGCTTAACGCACAAGTTTGGCAGATAGTTGGACAGATAGTTGGTAGGTGTGTATGAACCTTGAGTACACCTATGACCTACCAAAAAAAAAAAAGTGTACATTCCTACTGCTAAGTTATAGCTATCTTGCACCTCGTCTCTGTAAAGAATCCTTTTCAGAGCCAATATCAGTCGGATTTCTGGAACTAAAGGGGATAGTAGAATGCTGGAAAAAAATATCAATTTTCTATCGGTAATGCAAGATATCAATTTTTCTGTCTTTCTTGTATGTGCGCCTATGACTTTTTGTACAAAAAAAAAAATGATTTATTGAATTGTAAAGATGAGCAGTACAGAAAACAATAAAAAGAATGTAGAGTATGGTAACATTACAGTGATTAGACATCAATATTTATAGCTCATCATGCATGCAGGCTATGGCACCCTTGAAAAGATTTGGTGTATTGCAAGGTACAGCCTATATAGGGAGTGCAGAATTATTAGGCAAGTTGTATTTTTGAGGAATAATTTTATTATTGAACCATGTTCTCAATGAACCCTAAAAATTTCAATATTAACCACTTCAGGATTCTGCATACGCTTAACTACGCCCCTGAATCCTGAAGTGGTTTCCATGGAAAGGCCGTTCCATGTCAGTTCACGGAGGGTGTCTCCGTGAACACCCTGCGAGCCTCCGATCGCGGCTCGCAGGGTAAATGTAAACACGCGGGGAAGATCTTCCCCGGTGTTTACATATATACGGCGCTGCGCAGCAGCAGCGCCGTAGAGGAGTTCGGCGATCCCCGGCCTCTGATTGGCCGGGGATCGCCGGCATCTGATAGGCTAAAGCCTATCCGGCGCAGGACGGCTTTCCGTCCAGCGCCGCACACAGGGGACGGGAGAGGGAGGGAAGGAGGCAGAGGGAGGACTAGTGCTGTGGAGGGGGACTTTAAGGAGCCCCCCCCCGCTAGGCACAGCAGCGCGGCGGCGATCAGACCCCCCCAGCAGGACATCCCCCTAGTGGGGAAAAAAGGGGGGAGGTCTGATCGCCCTGCCTGATTTCTGATCTGTGCTGCGGGCTGAAGAGCCCCCGCAGCACAGATCAGCCAAACCACCCGGAATCCGGAAGTGGTTAAAGCTGAATATTTTTGTTTTTAGTTTTAGCTATTTTAGGGGGATATCTGTGTGTGCAGGTGACTATTACTGTGCATAATTATTAGGCAACTTAAAAAAAACAGATATATACCCATTTCAATTATTTATTTTTATCAGTGAAACCAATATAACCTCTCAACATTCACAAATATACATTTATGACATTCAAAAACAAGTCAGTGACCAATATAGCCACCTTTCTTTGCAAGGACACTCAAAGCCTGCCATCCATGGATTCTGTTAGTGTTTTGATCTGTTCACCATCAACCTTGCGTGCAGCAGCAACCACAGCCTCCCAGACACTGTTCAGAGAGGTGTACTGTTTTCCCTCCTTGTAAATCTCACATTTTATGATAGACCACAGGTTCTCAATGGGGTTCAGATCTGGTGAACAAGGAGGCCATGTCATTAGTTTTTCTTCTTTTATACCCTTTCTTGCCAGCCACGCTGTGGAGTACTTGGACGCGTGTGATGGAGCATTGTCCTGCATGAAAATCATGTTTTTCTTGAAGGATGCAGACTTCTTCCTGTACCACTGCTTGAAGAAGGTGTCTTCCAGAAACTGGCAGTAGGACTGGGAGTTGAGCTTGACTCCATCCTCAACCCGAAAAGGCCCCACAAGCTCATCTTTGATGATACCAGCCCAAACCAGTACTCCACCTCCACCTTGCTGGCATCTGAGTCGGACTGGAGCTCTCTGCCCTTTACCAATCCAGCCACGGGCCCATCAAGACTCCCTCTCATTTCATCAGTCCATAAAACCTTAGAAAAATCAGTCTTGAGCTATTTCTTGGCCCAGTCTTGACGTTTCAGCTTGTGTGTCTTGTTCAGTGGTGGTCGTCTTTCAGCCTTTCTCACCTTGGCCATGTCTCTGAGTATTGCACACCTTGTGCTTTTGGGCACTCCAGTGATGTTGCAGCTCTGAAGTATGGCCAAACTGTTGGCAGCTGCACGCTTGACTATTCTCAGTTCATGGGCAGTTATTTTGCGCCTTGGTTTTTCCACACGCTTCTTGCGACCCTGTTGACTATTTTGAATGAAACGCTTGATTGTTCGATGATCACGCTTCAGAAGCTTTGCAATTTTAAGAGTGCTGCATCCCTCTGCAACATATCTCACTATTTTTGACTTTTCTGAGCCTGTCAAGTCCTTCTTTTGACCCATTTTGCCAAAGGAAAGAAAGTTGCCTAATGATGCACACCTGATATACGGTGTTGATGTCAGACCACACCCCTTCTCATTACAGAGATGCACATCACCTAAATATGCTTAATTGGTAGTAGGCTTTCGAGCCTATACAGCTTGGAGTAAGACAACATGCATAAAGAGGATGATGTGGTCAAAATACTAATTTGCCTAATAATTCTGCACTCCCTGTATATAATGTGAGGAACACCAGGAAAGCTCTACATTCTCAATGGGTCTTAGTTTTTCCATTTCCCCCAAATCTTCATAAATTTTGGGGGTTTCCCCCTATGAGCATATATCAAACTTTAGTTGACCAGAGTTTTCCACTCTTGTCTAATAGGGATTCTAGGAAATAAATAGCCAGTGTTTGGCGATTAGCAGTAAGAAACAAGAGGTACACTCATACTGCAAGTTTATAGGCGTACATCACGATTTTTCAGATGGGTTTCTTGGTTTCTCTAGAACCCAGTGTCTGCTTCCTTGGTATTATAACAGAAGAGGAATTCTCCTTGTTAAAATGTCAAAAACTACATTTTTAAACAGTTTACAGTAGCTTGCAAAACTATTCGGCCCCCTTGAAGTTTTCCACATTTTGTTATATTACTGCCACAAACGAATCCATTTTATTGGAATTCCACGTGAAAGACCAATACTAACTGCAAAGTGGGGTGTGCGTAATTATTCAGCCCCGAGTCAATACTTTGTAGAACCACCTTTTGTTGCAATTACAGCTGCCAGTCTTTTAGGGTATGTCTCTACCAGCTTTGCACATCTAGAGACTGAAATCCTTGCCCATTCTTCTTTGCAAAACAGCTCCAGCTCAGTCAGATTAGATGGACAGCGCTTGTGAACAGCAGTTTTCAGATCTTACCACAGATTCTCGATTTCATTTAGATCCGGACTTTGACTGGGCCATTCTAACACATGGAAATGTATTGTTTTAAACCATCCCATTGTTGCCCTGGCTTTTTTTAGGGTCATTGTCCTGCTGGAAGGTGAACCTCTGCCCCAGTCTCAAGTCTTTTGCAGAATCCAAGAGGTTTTCTTCCAAAATTGCGTTGTATTTGGCTCCATCCATCTTCCCATCAACTCTGACCAGCTTTCCTGTCCCTGCTGAAGAGAAGCACCCCCGACCATGATGCTGCCACCACCATATTTGACAGTGGGGATGGTGTGTTCAGAGTGATGTGCAGTGTTAGTTTTCTGCCACACATAGCGTTTTGCATTTTGGTGTCATCTGACCAGAGCACCTTCTTCCACATGTTTGCTGTGTCTCCCACATGGCTTGTGGCAAACTGCAAACAGGACTTCTTATGCTTTTCTGTTAACAATGTCTTTCTTCTTGACACTCTTCCATAAAGGCCAACTTTGTGCAGTGCACGACTAATAGTTGTCCTATGGACAGATTCCCCCACCTGAGCTGTAGATCTCTGCAGCTCGTCCAGAATCACCATGGGCCTTTTGACTGCATTTTGATCAGCGCTCTCCTTGTTCGGCCTGTGAGTTTAGGTGGATGGCCTTGTCTTGGTAGGTTTACAGTTGTACCATACTCCTTCCATTTCTGAATGATCGCTTGAACAGTGCTCCGTGGGATGTTCAAGGCTTTGGAAATCTTTTTGTAGCCTAAGCCTGCTTTAAATTTCTCAATAACTTGATCCCTGATCTGTCTGGTGTGTTCTTTGGACGTCATGGTGATATTGCTCCCAATATTCTCTTATACAACCTCTGAGGCCGTCACAGAGCAGCTGTATTTGTACTGACATTAGATTACACACAGGTGCACTCTATTTAGTCATTAGCACTCATCAGGCAATGTCTATGGGCAACTGACTGCACTCAAACCAAAGGGGGCCGAATAATTACGCACACCCCACTATGCAGTTATTTATTTGTGAAAACTATTTGGAATCATGTATGATTTTCGTTCCACTTCTCATGTGTACACCACTTTGTATTGGTCTTTCACGTGGAATTCCAATAAAATTTATTCATGTTTGTGGCAGTAATATAACAAAATGTGGAAAACTTCAAGGGGGCCGAATACTTTTGCAAGCCACTGTATGTAGTTTTGGACATAAACTGTTTATGAACTGGAGATAATTCCTCTTCTGTTATAATACCAAGGAAGCAGATAGTGGGTTCTAGGGAAACTGGGCAACTCACTTGATCATGGAGGAAATCAACCACCTGTTTCCAAAAATCATGATGTGCACCTTTAACTTAGCAGTATGGACCCACCTTCCCCCTTCCCGGCCGCTGTCCCCCCAACTGTTAACGTGAACATCCCCCACCGGCGCATTCAAATTTCACCTGTTCCAGCTGCCGTGAGTGTCCAGCTGCTCTTAATTCCCCATTCGCACCCAAGTGGTGCATGCGTGAAATTACACGCACCACGTGAATGGGTTAGTAGGAGCAGCTGGACGCTTGCGGCAGTTGGAACAAGTGAAGTTTGGTTGGGCGGGGAGGGGGGGAATGTTATGCTCTAAGTGGCAGTCGCATGGGGCATGAATGGGGAAGCAGGAGAAGCTGAATAAGTGGGAAATTTGAATGATGGGGGCACATTAATATTTTGGGGTACAACCACGAGGCCAATTCCTGAGAGATTTCATGTAGGTTTCATACTGCTAGGTTATAGGCTTGCATTACAACCATTACAGGTGGTTGACTTCCTTCATGATCAAATGGGTTGTCCAGTTTTCCTAGAACCCAGTTTCTGCTTCCTTGGTACTATACCAAAAGAGGAATTTATCTCCAGTTCATTAAACTTTTTACCAGAAACTACTGACCGCATAAGTAGTTTCTGACATTTTATCAACGATAATTCCTCTTCTGGTATAATACCAAGGAAGTAGATACTGGATTCTAGGGAAACTGAGAAACCCATCTGAAAAACCATGATGTATACCTGTAAACTTGCCGTATGAGAGTACCTCTTGTTTTTTACTGCTTCTCACCAAACACTGGCTATTTCCTATAATCTCTATAATACAAGAATGGAAAGCTCTAGTCAACAGGGAGCTGCTCTACAAAAGCTTGATATACTGTAACTAATGCGGAATAATCTCCGTGATTAGCGCACAAGGCGTGCGCTGACACGGCGGAAATCCTCCACAAGCGTATGAAGGGGGGAACCCAGCTTTGGTGCAAGCACCAGTAGAGGGCAATTCCCACCGGCAAATGGCGCTGTGGAGTGCAGACGAGTACAACCACTGCACAGCCACAGATGCCAGATGGGGATTGTACAGATCAAGGCAATGTGGGGCTGAACAGCCCTTAAAGAGAAAGAGCACAGGTACAGGATAAATGTGTGTTCACCAAACTAGTTGCGACACGCAACGGTGAACACACATCAGCAGAAACAAAAGTAGGAACGCGATCGCGAGAAGTGACACAAGACAGATCAGAACATGATAGGAGCAAAAGCACAGCAAACGACAATGAGAAGTAACGAAAATAACAAACGCTAACTAAACGCAAACACCGCACTCATTCGCAACAGCGAACGCGTTTACAGCGCGGTCTCTGCGTGTTAAGCACAACAGAGACAAGCACGCCTAACTAACCACCGACAGACAAACACGAAACAGAGAACGCGAGCGCTTGCTTACCGGTTACCTCACCGAGCCTACAGCAAGTGTTCGTATCAGACAAACGGAAAACAGGAATAAGCTAGGAAGGATCCACAGCCGCTACCGCTAGGGGCTAGTGCGATCCAAGCAAGACAGGCAGATGAGATAGCTGGTAGCAACCGCTGCTTCAGCTATACTCCAGGAAAACAGATCAGAAGGATCCACAGCACTAGCGAAAGGCTAGTGCGATCCAGGCAAGACAGATCAGAAGGATCCACAGCACTACCGCTAGAGGCTAGTGCGTTCCAGGAAAACAGAACAGAAGGGTCCACAGCGCTAGCGCAAGACTAGTGCGATCCAGGCAAGACATCAGAAGGATCCACAGCACTACCGCTAGTGGCTAGTGCGATCCAGGAAAACAGAACAGAAGGATCCACAGCACTAGCGCAAGGCTAGTGCGATCCAAGCAAGACAGATCCGAAGGGGCTACCGGTAGCAACCGCTGCCCCAGTTAGCACCCAGACAAACAACGATTTCCTGTCGACCACCGCTGGGACAGGACAATCGCAACAGACAGACAAAACAGATAGGCAATCTAACTGTACTAGGAAACTGTAACAATGTGTGGTGTTTGGTGCACACTCAGAGTATTCAGATTATTGGTGATCTGCAGTATCACCAACAATGCTGATATATCTGATTAATGTGGCGATCTGCGGAATCACCAATAATGCGGATATTTATACGTAACTCTGGAGACTGGGTGAAAGACAGTGGAAAACCCACCACACTGATATCTTCATAAGAGGACTGGCTACCTCTAAAAGAGAAACGCAGTGTGTGAGATTCTGCGACTAGATGACGTAACGCTAGAATCGCGTTCCCCAGCAGCAATGGTATACTGGGGAACCACTGAGACCTCCGCAAGGAGGGATTCAGCAGAATTAACCTTTTAGTGGGAGAACCACCTTAGGGGGCAAAGTCAGACGGAAACAGTTCGGTAACAACGGGCTGCGAGGTACCGAATCGTGAAACAAAGAGCAGAGTCAAATCTAGCCAAGGTCAGTAACGGAAATCAGGTAGGTGGAGGTACAAAGTCAGAAAGCCGAACTCGTAGTGAAATAGACAAGCAGAGGTTCGGCAACGGGAGATCAGAAAATGGCACAGATAACAATAGTGCTTGCGAATATATTGGCACAAACCAATATATGTCGCAGATCAGGAAAATAACAAATCTGACTGTTGTAGGCTAGTTACGGCAAGCCGCACTTGGCCCACGATGGAACTGACTGTCAGATCGCTATCTGGCTGACTATTACATCAACTGACTGGCTGACTATAACAGAGATCAGGTCCCAAACAGATAATCAGGAAAACAACAAAGGCTGACTGATGAGAGACAGGAGCCTTGCTCCAGCTAGGACTGTCTCTCTCGAATCTAGCTAAGGTCTGAGGGCTATCACAAAGTAACGCTTACTGCAGACAACTTGCAACTGACAGAATGCCTGCTTTATACTGTGCTGGGCTCCAACAGCCCGCCCAGCCAATCACAGCACAGCTCAAGGACCTTGCAGCGGTCAGCTGACTCTCCTTCTAAGAGTATAAAAGGCTCTATTGCACACGCGCGCAGCCCCTACGGGGTCCAGACTGGATTGAGGATAGCTTTGGTGTGTGACAGGCCCTGAGGCCTGTGAGGGAAGAACCGGACCACAGCCTCGACATAAAGTACGCCGAGAGGCCTGTGACCGAACGTTGAATCACACCGCCGATGCGGACGTTTCTCCGCGTTCCGCATGCGACCCTGCGATGGATGGTGCTGCTGATGCGGACGCAGACAAACTTCCGCGTTCCGCTTGCTGAATGCGGTCAGGCTGTCGTCTTATGACAGTACCCCCCCTTTCAGGCGTGGCCTCCGGACATGCCTCACCAGATTTCCCGGGATGTGACTCATGAAACTTCTTATCTGCTTGGCATGCAGATCTCGAAGGGAAACCCATGATCTTTCCTCTGGTCCATACCCCTTCCAGTGTACCAGATACTGAACTCTATTGCGTACAATGCGAGAAGCCAGGATATCCTGAACCTCATATTCCAGTTCCCCATCGACCACCACAGGAGAAGGAGCCGAGTCTACCCTAACAGCAGGTTTCAATAGGGGGACATGGTATGTCCTGCCACATCTCAGACTGGCAAGTAGTTTCACCCTGTACGTCACGTCATTAATCTTTCTTTCCACAGGGAAAGGCCCAATAAATCGGGGACCCAGTTTTGCCGATGGCTGTTTGAGAGAGATATGTTTGGTGGATACCCAAACAAAATCCCCCGGAACAAAGTTCCATTCAATGGAACGTCTCGTGTCCGCATACTTTTTCTGGATCTTAAAGGCCTTATTCAGATTGTACCTGACATTCTCCCAAATTTTCTTGAAGGTCTCTTGCCACTCCTGGAGAGCCGGAAGAGGTGACTCCCTGACCGGAAGTGACGAGAATTTGGGTGATCTACCGTAAACGACCTGAAATGGAGAATATCCGGAAGATGTGTTCCTGAGATTATTGTGAGCGAATTCAGCAAATGGCAAGAATTTCACCCACAGATGTTGCGCCTCCGCCACATAACCTCTCAAGAACTGTTCAAGGGATTGGTTGATTCTCTCTGTCTGCCCATTGGTCTGAGGATGGTAGCCAGACGAAAAAGACAGAGAGATGCCCAAATCTTTGCAAAAGGACCTTCAGAACTTTGATACAAACTGTACCCCTCTGTCTGAAACCACATCCACAGGAATTCCATGAACCTTAAAGATGTTATGCACAAATAGTTCTGCCAAATCTTGAGCAGAAGGCAACCCGGGCAGAGCAACAAAATGTGCCATCTTACTGAACCTGTCAATTACGACCCAGATGACTGTCTTACCATCAGATTCAGGCAGTTCACCCACAAAGTCCATGGAGATGTGGGACCATGGAACCTGTGGAGAAGGCAGGGGTTGGAGAAACCCGGCTGGAGCCTTCCTGGAGGGTTTGCACCTGGCACAGACAGAACAGGACTTGACAAACTCCTCACAGTCGGACATGAAAGAAGGCCACCAGACAGCCCTACTCAACAGTTCCTGAGTACGGGCAATGCCCGGGTGTCCCACATTCTTGTGTTCATGAAACATACGTAGCACTCGCTCTCGGAAACGGGAACATACAGGAGACCCTCGGGTTTTCCCTTAGGAACATTAGCCTGACATGCCGAAAGCACCTTGGAAAGATCCTCCGAGATCTCAGTAGCTGCCAGAAAGTACTTTTCAGGTAGGATATTAGTGGGAGTAGCAGATGGGGCAGACTCAGGCTCAAAGCACCTAGACAAGGCATCCGCTTTAATGTTCTTGTCACCTGGCCTGTACGTGATCACAAAATTAAAACGAGAAAAGAAAAGCGCCCATCTGGCCTGTCTGGGCAATAACCTCTTGGCTTTCTCGATGTATTCGAGATTTTTGTGATCCGTATACACTGTAAAAGGGAACTCTGCCCCTTCCAACCAATGGCACCACTCCTCCAGTGCCAGCTTGATGGCCAACAGCTCTCGATTCCCCACATCATAATTTTTCTCTGCGGGCGCAAACCTCCTTGAAAAGTATGCACACGGATGGACCTTACCATCCGGGTCAAAAGCCTGCGATAAAACTGCGCCGACTCCAACATCGGACGCATCCACCTCCACAATGAAGGGGCGGGTGACGTCAGGATGACGCAAGATGGGAGCGGAACAGAAGGCTGCTTTCAACAACTCAAAGGCCTTAACTGCTTCAGATGGCCAGTTACTAGCATCAGCCCCCTTCTTTGTCAAATGAGTCATAGGAGCCACCACCGAAGAGTACCCCTTAATGAACCTCCTGTAATAGTTGGCAAATCCCAAAAACCTCTGCAGTGCCTTGAGGCCTGAAGGCTGTGGCCACTCCAGGACTGCTGCGACCTTACTAGGATCCATTGCCAACCCAGATGTGGAGATAATGTATCCCAGAAAGACTACCTCCCTAACTTCGAAAATACATTTCTCCAACTTGGCGTATAATTGGTTCTCACGTAGTTTTTGGAGGACGAACCTAACATGCTGCCTATGCTGCTGCAAGTCTTTCGAAAAAATTTAAATGTCGTCAAGATAAACCACTAAGAATCTGCCTGATACATCTCTAAAGATATCATTGACGAACTCCTGAAAAACCGCCGGAGCATTGCATAACCCGAAGGACATAACGAGGTACTTGTAATGACCGTCAGGTGTATTAAACGCGGTCTTCCACTCGTCGCCCTCTCGGATACGAATAAGGTTGTATGCGCCCCCCTCAGATCCAACTTGGAAAAAACACAGGCATCCGTAATCTGTGAGAATAGATCGTCGATGAGTGGGAGAGGGTAACGGTTTTTGATGGTGATCTTGTTAAGTTGTCTATAATATATACACGGGCGAAGACCACCATCTTTCTTCTTAACAAAGAAGAACCCCGCTCCCGCAGGGATAAACCCCTTCTCCAAGTTCTCCCTGATATAATCCTTCATCGTGATCTTCTCGGGACCAGAAAGATTGTACAACCGTCCCCGAGGGGGCATAGTACCTGGTCTCAGCTCAACAGGACAGTCATAGGGTCTATGGGGAGGCAACCTGTCTGCAGACTGGGCACAAAACACGTCACTGAATTCAGAATACTGAGGTGGAACCCCTTCAACGTGGACCTCAGAGGAACAGACTGATACGGACCCTAAACAATTCTCCTGACAATAGTGTGACCATGCAGACAGTTGTCCCTCCCTCCAATTTATCTGGGGAGAATGATTCCTCAACCAAGGGAGACCCAGGATGACTGACGAGGTGGCCATCTTTAAAACAAAGAACTGAATGTTTTCTGTGTGAAGGAGCCCAATCTGGAGGGTGAGAAATGGAATTTGACAAAGAGGTGACTTGTCTTGCAGTGGGGAGTCATCGATCGCGGTGACATAGATATGCTTCTGAATGGGGAGAATGGGGATATTACACTTCAAAGCTAGATCACGATCTATGAAATTGGCGGCAGAGCCCGAGTCGATGAATGCAGAAGTGTGACAAACTTGATTCTCCCATTGAAGGGAACAAGGCAGCAAGATCTTACTCTGATATGGAGGTAGGGTTTGTTCGCTTAGGGTGGTACCTCCAACCAGCCCTAAGCGGACAAGTTTCCCGCCCTCTTGCTGCACTTCTGCACTCGGTGACCCTTTTCCCCACAGTATAGGCATAGTGTAACGATCGGTGTAACACAGAGAGGGTTTGATTACCGGTGATCTGCAGTATCACCGAGAATGCAGAATATACCCGATTATAGATGATCTGCAGTATCACCGATAATCCGATATATCTACTAACCTCTGGACACCTGAGTAGTAAGAGTGTTTGGTGTAACAATATACTTCAAGAACGACACCTCAGGAGGAGGTGCAGGAGCAGTAAGCAGTACTGCCCAGAAGTAAGTTCCTTCCTATGGCCTAGACTCTCCCGGGGGAGGAGCTAGGCTAAGAGTAGGAAGGACAGAGCGTGAGTGACACCAATGAGGGGGTGTCACTAACAGATCTGGGAACTGCCTCTAACAGTAAGGCCAGTTCTCGAGGTCGGACAATCCAGGTCGTTAACACACAGACAGATAAGGTACAGATTCAGGAGACAGATTCGTAATCCAATAGACAGGCAGGGTTCGGCAACGGGTATCAGAGGTAGCGAGGTACAGAGTCAGAAGGCAAATACAGAGTTCAGGTACTAGCAGAGTTTGGCAACGGTATCACAAAATAGCAAGGTACAGAATCAGAATTCAGGAGGATAGTCAGACAGGCAAAAGGTCATAACAAATAATACAGTTCAAATTCCTAACGCTAAGGTGTGAGGTCCGTGATCGTCAACACCTTTGGAAACTATGCTAGAACACAGATACGAACAAGGCCTGAGTGCTACCACGTTGTGATCGCAACGCCAGACAACCAGAGAATGACCAGCACCCAGTATATATACACCAGTGCTCTCCAGCACCTCCCCTAAGTGCTGGACCAATGAAAAGAAGCAGAGTTGTCAGCTGACCGGCTTGGTCAGCTGACCCTTTTCTGGCTGCCATATAAGCTCTGCCTCTCCGCGTGCACGCGTGTCATTCTGAATCTAGGTGGACTACTGGTTCCAGCCACACCTGTCGAGTCATGCAATGTCCCTGCAGAGCCATGCGCGGGGTTGGCCGCACTGCTACCCGCATAGGCGGCGGCGGTCTCCCCGCGCTTGGACAAATTGTCAGTGCCAGGTCCATGCGTGCTAACCGCTGCGTCAGACGCTGTGGTTTTTCCGCGTTCCGCCATGCCATCCGCGGAAACAGCCGCCTTGCTCTGAGTAGAAGCAGCGGCTTTTCCGCGTTTCTTCACAGTACCCCCCACCCCCGAGGAGTGGACTCCGGAGACTCCGGACAGCTCTTTCCAGGCTTCTCAGGGTGTAGGGCGTGGAACTCCCTTCTCAAATTATCAGCATGCATGCGACCCTCAGGTACCCATGTTCTTTCCTCAATACCATACCCCTTCCAGTGCACCAGATACTGTACCGAGTTCTGTACTACTCGTGAATCTAAAATCTTTTCTACCTCGTACTCAGGTCGGTCATCTACCATCACAGGAGGAGGAGGAGGAGGAGTGGGACAGACATGGACTGCTGGCTTGAGTAGGGACACATGAAAGGATCTCACGCCACGCATGCTGACCAGAAGATCAATGGCTTAAAGAGGAACTGTAACGACAAAACGGCCCCTGGGGGGGTACTCACCTCGGGTGGGGGAAGCCTCAGGATCCTAATGAGGCTTCCCACGCCGTCCTGCGTCCCTCGGGGGTCTCGCTGTAGCCCTCCGTACAGCGGTGACGCAATATTTACCTTCCTGGCTCCTGCGCAGGCGCTCTGATGGCTGTCGGCGCCGAAGTAGGCGGAAATACCCGATCGCCGTCGGGTCTGCTCTACTGCGCAGGCGCAAGTTTCCGGCGCCTGCGCAGTAGAGCGGACCCGACGGAGATCGGGTATTTCCGTCTATTTCCGTGCCGAAAGTCGCCACAGCGCCCCCGCTGGAGCCAGCAAAGGTAAATATTGAACTGACAGTCGGCACAGTCGCCGGCTGTTCGGAGGGCTGCGGCGAGACCCCCGTGGGACAGAGGACGGCGTGGGAAGCCTCATTAGGATCCCGAGGCTTCCCCCACCCGAGGTGAGTACCCCCCAGGGGATGTTTTTCATGTTACAGAGTCTCTTTAAGTGACATTGTTGATTCTTTTAGCTACCGGAAATGGACCTACAAACCTGGGGCCCAACTTGTCTGAAGGCTGCTTCAGGGTCAAGTGACGTGTGGACACCCAAACCAAATCTCCTGGTTGGAACTAGTGTTGGGCGAACAGTGTTCGCCACTGTTCGGGTTCTGCAGAACATCACCCTGTTCGGGTGATGTTCGGGTTCGGCCGAACACCTGATGGTGTTCGGCCAAACTGTTCGGCCATATGGCCGAACTAAGAGCGCATGGCCGAACGTTCCCCGAACGTTCGGCTAGCGCTGTGATTGGCCGAACGGGTCACATGTAGTGTTGGGCGAACATCTAGATGTTCGGGTTCGGGCCGAACATGGCCGCGATGTTCGGGTGTTCGAGCCGAACTCCGAACATAATGGAAGTCAATGGGGACCCGAACTTTCGTGCTTTGTAAAGCCTCCTTATATGCTACATACCCCAAATTTACAGGGTATATGCACCTTGGGAGTGGGTACAAGAGGAAAAAAATTTTAGCAAAAAGAGCTTATAGTTTTTGAGAAAATCGATTTTAAAGTTTCAAAGGGAAAACTGTCTTTTAAATGTTTTCTTTGCACAGGTAACATGCTTTTTGTCGGCATGCAGTCATAAATGTAATACATATAAGAGGTTCCAGGAAAAGGGACCGGTAACGCTAACCCAGCAGCAGCACACGTGATGGAACAGGAGGAGGGTGGCGCAGGAGGAGAAGGCCACGCTTTGAGACACAACAACCCAGGCCAACAACCAAGAAGCGTGCGGATAGCAATTTGCATTTTGTCGCCATGCAGTCATAAATGTAATACAGATGAGAGGTTCAATAAACAGGGACCGGAAACGCTAACCCATCACAGATGTTCATTGTTCATGTTACTTGGTTGGGGTCCGGGAGTGTTGCGTAGTCGTTTCCAATCCAGGATTGATTCATTTTAATTTGAGTCAGACGGTCTGCATTTTCTGTGGAGAGGCGGATACGCCGATCTGTGACAATGCCTCCGGCAGCACTGAAACAGCGTTCCGACATAACGCTGGCTGCCGGGCAAGCCAGCACCTCTATTGCGTACATTGCCAGTTTGTGCCAGGTGTCTAGCTTCGATACCCAATAGTTGAAGGGTGCAGATGGATTGTTCAACACAGCTATGCCATCTGACATGTAGTCTTTGACCATCTTCTCCAGGCGATCGGTGTTGGAGGTGGATCTGCACGCTTGCTGTTCTGTGTGCTGCTGCATGGGTGTCAGAAAATTTTCCCACTCCAAGGACACTGCCGATACCATTCCCTTTTGGGCACTACCTGCGGCTTGTGTTGTTAGCTGCCCTCCTGGTCGTCCTGGGTTTGCGGAAGTCAGTCTGTCGGCGAACAACTGGCTAGAGGAGGGGGAGGATGTCAATCTCCTCTTTAAAGTCTCCACAAGGGCCTGCTGGTATTCTTCCATTTTGACCTGTCGGACTCTTTCTTCAAGCAGTTTTGGAACATTGTGTTTGTACCGTGGATCCAGAAGGGTATAAACCCAGTAATTGGTGTTGTCCAGAATGCGCACAATGCGTGGGTCGCGTTCAATGCAGTCCTAGGCTGAAGAGGTCATAGCCTAGGGTCACAAAAACCTGTTTATTTGGGCTATTTCAATGGTAGTGATGGTGACGTACATAAATCTCAGCTATGGCTGTTAGCAACGTCTGAATTTCACGAAATGTCTCATGCAGGTAGAAGACATATTGTTAGACTTGGATTCCAAAGATGGGGTCCCTACATCTCTGCAAACCAGAGTTACAGGGGTCCAAAATTGGTAAAATCCCCCATAGGCTTTCATTGCCTCCCTATTTCACTTTCCAAAATCTCACATCTTTTCAAAGGGCAATGGCTCAGCAGTACCAAATTTTCTAGCATTGTAGGGACCCTTAGGGGGAACATGACTGGTGAGTTTCGGGCCCCTAGGCCGAAGAGGTCATAGCCTAGGGTCACAGAAACCTGTTTATTTGGGTTATTTCAATGGTAGTGATGGTGACGTACATAAATCTCAGCCATGGCCGTTAGCAACGTCTGAATTTCACGAAATGTCTCATGCAGGTAGAAGACATATTGTTAGACTTGGATTCCAAAGATGGGGTCCCTACATCTCTGCAAACTAGAGTTAAAGGGGTCCAAAATTGGTAAAATCCCCCATAGACTTTCATTGCCTCCCTATTTCACTTTCCAAAATCTCACATCTTTTCAAAGGGCAATGGCTCAGCAGTACCAAATTTTCTAGCATTGTAGGGACCCTTAGGGGGAACATGACTAGTGAGTTTCGGGCCCCTAGGCCAAAGAGGTCATAGCCTAGGGTCACAAAAACCTGTTTATTTGGGCTATTTCAATGGTAGTGATGGTGACGTACATAAATCTCAGCTATGGCCGTTAGCAACGTCTGAATTTCACGAAATGTCTCATGCAGGTAGAAGACATATTGTTAGACTTGGATTCCAAAGATGGGGTCCCTACATCTCTGCAAACCAGAGTTACAGGGGTCCAAAATTGGTAAAATCCCCCATAGACTTTCATTGCCTCCCTATTTCACTTTCCAAAATCTCACATCTTTTCAAAGGGCAATGGCTCAGCAGTACCAAATTTTCTAGCATTGTAGGGACCCTTAGGGGGAACATGACTGGTGAGTTTCGGGCCCCTAGGCCAAAAAGGTCATAGCCTAGGGTCACAAAAACCTGTTTATTTGGGCTATTTCAATGGTAGTGATGGTGACGTACATAAATCTCAGCTATGGCCGTTAGCAACGTCTGAATTTCACGAAATGTCTCATGCAGATAGAAGACATATTGTTAGACTTGGATTCCAAAGATGGGGTCCCTACATCTCTGCAAACCAGAGTTACAGGGGTCCAAAATTGGTAAAATCCCCCATAGGCTTTCATTGGGCCTACTATTTACCGTTCCAAAATCTCACACCATTTCAAAGGGCAATGGCTCAGCAGTGGCAAAACTCACCAGTCATGATCCCCCTAAGGGTCCCTACAATGCTAGAAAATTTGGTACTGCTGAGCCATTGCCCTTTGAAAAGATGTGAGATTTTGGAAAGTGAAATAGGGAGGCAATGAAAGTCTATGGGGGATTTTACCAATTTTGGACCCCTGTAACTCTGGTTTGCAGAGATGTAGGGACCCCATCTTTGGAATCCAAGTCTAACAATATGTCTTCTACCTGCATGAGACATTTCGTGAAATTCAGACGTTGCTAACGGCCATAGCTGAGATTTATGTACGTCACCATCACTACCATTGAAATAGCCCAAATAAACAGGTTTTTGTGACCCTAGGCTATGACCTCTTTGGCCTAGGGGCCCGAAACTCACCAGTCATGTTCCCCCTAAGGGTCCCTACAATGCTAGAAAATTTGGTACTGCTGAGCCATTGCCCTTTGAAAAGATGTGAGATTTTGGAAAGTGAAATAGGGAGGCAATGAAAGTCTATGGGGGATTTTACCAATTTTGGACCCCTTTAACTCTAGTTTGCAGAGATGTAGGGACCCCATCTTTGGAATCCAAGTCTAACAATATGTCTTCTACCTGCATGAGACATTTCGTGAAATTCAGACGTTGCTAACGGCCATAGCTGAGATTTATGTACGTCACCATCACTACCATTGAAATAGCCCAAATAAACAGGTTTTTATGACCCTAGGCTATGACCTCTTTGGCCTAGGGGCCCGAAACTCACCAATCATGTTCCCCCTAAGGGTCCCTACAATGCTAGAAAATTTGGTACTGCTGAGCCATTGCCCTTTGAAAAGATGTGAGATTTTGGAAAGTGAAATAGGGAGGCAATGAAAGTCTATGGGGGATTTTACTAATTTTGGACCCCTGTAACTCTGGTTTGCAGAGATGTAGGGACCCCATCTTTGGAATCCAAGTCTAAAAATATGTCTTCTACCTGCATAAGACATTTCGTGAGATTCAGACGTTGCTAACGGCCATGGCTGAGATTTATGTACGTCACCATCACTACCATTGAAATAGCCCAAATAAACAGGTTTTTGTGACCCTAGGCTATGACCTCTTCGGCCTAGGGGCCCGAAACTCACCAGTCATGTTCCCCCTAAGGGTCCCTACAATGCTAGAAAATTTGGTACTGCTGACTAATTGCCCTTTGAAAAGATGTGAGATTTTGGAACTGTAAATAGGAGGCCCAATGAAAGCCTATAGGGGATTTTACCAAATTTGGAGCCCTGTAACTCTGGTTTGCAGAGATGTAGGGAACCCATTTTTGGAGCCCAAGTCTAACAATATGTCTTCTACCTGCATGAGACATTTCGTGAGATTCAGACGTTGCTAACGGCCATTGCTGCGATTTATGTACGTCAGACTCGCCACCATTAAAATTGCCCAAATAAACAGGTTTTGTGACCCTAGGCTATGACCTCTTCGGCCTAGGACTGCATTGAACGCGACCCACGCATTGTGCGCATTCTGGACAACACCAATTACTGGGTTTATACCCTTCTGGATCCACGGTACAAACACAATGTTCCAAAACTGCTTGAAGAAAGAGCCAGACAGGTCAAAATGGAAGAATACCAGCAGGCCCTTGTGGAGACTTTAGAGAGGAGATTGACATCCTCCCCCTCCTCTAGCCAGTTGTTCGCCGACAGACTGACTTCCGCAAACCCAGGACGACCAGGAGGGCAGCAAACAACACAAGCCGCAGCTAGTGCCCAAAAGGGAATGGTATCGGCAGTGTCCTTGGAGTGGGAAAATTTTCTGACACCCATGCAGCAGCACACAGAACAGCAAGCGTGCAGATCCACCTCCAACACCGATCGCCTGGAGAAGATGGTCAAGGACTACATGTCAGATGGCGTAGCTGTGTTGAACAATCCATCTGCACCCTTCAACTATTGGGTATCGAAGCTAGACACCTGGCACAAACTGGCAATGTACGCAATAGAGGTGCTGGCTTGCCCGGCAGCCAGCGTTATGTCGGAACGCTGTTTCAGTGCTGCCGGAGGCATCGTCACAGATCGGCGGCGTATCCGCCTCTCCACAGAAAATGCAGACCGTCTGACTCAAATTAAAATGAACCAATCCTGGATTGGAAACGACTACGCAACACTCCCGGACCCCAACCAAGTAACATGAACAATGAACATCTGTGATGGGTTAGCGTTTCCGGTCCCTGTTTATTGAACCTCTCATCTGTATTACATTTATGACTGCATGGCGACAAAATGCAAATTGCTATCCGCATGCTTCTTGTCCTCATGCAAGGCCTGGGTTGTTGTGTCTCAAAGCGTGGCCTTCTCCTCCTGCGCCACCCTCCTCCTGTTCCATCACGTGTGCTGCTGCTGGGTTAGCGGTACCGGTCCCTTTCCCTGGAACCTCTTATATGTATTACATTTATGACTGCATGCCGACAAAAAGCATGTTACCTGTGCAAAGAAAACAGACATTTCCCGTATTTAAAAGACAGTTTTCCCTTTGAAACTTTAAAATCGATTTTCTCAAAAACTATAAGCTCTTTTTGCTAAAAAAAATTTTCCTCTTGTACCCACTCCAAAGGTGCACATACCCTGTAAATTTGGGGTATGTAGCATGTAAGGAGGCTTTACAAAGCACAAAAGTTCGGGTCCCCATTGACTTCCATTATGTTCGGAGTTCGGCTCGAACACCCGAACATCGCGGCCATGATCGGCCTGTTCGGCCCGAACCCGAACATCTAGATGTTCGCCTAAGACTAGTTGGAACCTCCACTCTAAGGAACGTCTCTTGTCAGCTTGACCCTTTTGACTCTGAAA
The DNA here is from genome assembly GCF_040937935.1 of Hyperolius riggenbachi. Classification (NCBI taxonomy): domain Eukaryota; kingdom Metazoa; phylum Chordata; class Amphibia; order Anura; family Hyperoliidae; genus Hyperolius; species Hyperolius riggenbachi. Next base: position 194,634,505 of record NC_090653.1, on the reverse strand, counting down.
CGCCTTTTCCAAATTGTTTCTCACGGTCCACCAAATGTTCTTAAAAGACTTTTGCCAGGCCTCCAGAGCTGGAAACGGAGTGGAGGCCACTGGCAATGGGGAGAACTTGGGCAATCTCCCATTCACTACCTGAAATGGAGAGAATTCAGTGGAAGAACTCTTTAAATTATTTTGTGCAAATTCTGCAAAGGGCAGAAATTTGACCCAGTCATTCTGCGCCTCGGCAACGTAACACCTCAGAAATTGCTCCAATGACTGATTAACTCTTTCAGTCTGACCATTGGTCTGTGGTGGTAGCCTGACGAAAATGACAGCTTCATGCCCATTTGGTCACAAAATGACCTCCAGAATCTAGAAATGAATTGGACTCCCCGATCTGACACTATGTTTTCTGGAATGCCATGCAGCCGGAAAACGTGGATAATGAACAAGTCGGCCAATTCCTAGGCCGAGGGGAGTCCTTTCAAGGGCACAAAATGGGCCATTTTGCTGAAGCGGTCGACTACCACCCAAATGACCGACATGCCCTGAGACCTGAGAAGCTCACCCACAAAATCCATGGACAAGTGGGTCCACGGCTCACTCAGGGTGGGCAAAGGCTGCAACGTACCTACAGGTGCCAGCCGGGAGGGCTTACTTTTTGCACAAACCGCACACTCCCTAACGAACTCTTTGCAGTCCGCTGCCAGAGAAGGCCACCACGCACACCTGGCTACGAGATCTTGTGTTCTAGATGCCCCAGGGTGTCCCGCATTCTTGTGCGAATGGAACATCTCCAGAACCTGGAGACGAAATGGTAGCGGAATAAACATAACCCCATCGGGCTTCCCTTCCAGGATGTCCTGCTGGAAGGGACTTAAAGTCTCCTTCCAGTCTTCCCAAGTTTCAGTTGTAGCTAGCACCAATCTTTGTGGGACAATGGTCTCAGGAACAGAGGGCTGTGCTGTCTCCGGCTCAAAGCACCTGGAGAGGGCATCTGCCTTGGTATTCTTGCTACCCGGAGTGTACGTAATAATAAATCTGAATCTTGAGAAAAACAGGGACCATCGAGCCTGACGAGGGCTCAACCTTTTAGCCCCCTCAATGTATTCCAGATTTTTGTGATCAGTGTAAACCATGATCGTATGTTCTGCTCCTTCTAACCAATGACGCCACTCTTCAAAGGCCAGTTTAATGGCTAAGAGCTCCCTGTTGCCTATATCATAGTTTCTCTCTGCTGGGGAGAACCTATGAGAAAAATAGGCGCACGGATGCAATCTACCCTGCAAGCCTGACCGCTGAGACAGCACAGCCCCCACTCCGACCTCCGAGGCGTCTACCTCAACAACAAAAGGAAAGGAAGTATCCACGTGTCTTAGGATGGGGGCCGAGCAGAACAATTCCTTCAAGGTAGAAAACGCCTGAAAAGCCTCAGGGGACCAGTGAGTGGTATCCGCCCCTTTCTTTGTGAGACTGGTGAGGGGCGAAATGACTGTGGAGTACCCCCTTATGAACCTTCTATAGTAATTTGCAAAGCCTAAAAACCGCTGAAGAGATTTCAACCCAACCGGCTGAGGCCATTCTAGAACAGCTGAGACTTTGGCAGGGTCCATAGACAAGCCCGAGGTGGAAATTATGTACCCTAAGAAAGCGACAGATGTTACCTCGAATATACACTTTTCCAATTTAGCGTAGAGCAAGTTCTGTCTCAGTTTGTCTAACACAAATCTAACATGAATTCTATGCTCAGAGAGGTTGTTGGAAAAAAATAAGTATATCGTCAAGATAAACTAAAACGAATCTCCCCAACACCTCTCTGAAGACCTCATTGATGAGTTCTTGGAAAACGGCCGGGGCATTACACAACCCGAAGGGCATCACTAGGTACTCGTAATGCCCGTCGGGTGTGTTAAAGGCCGTTTTCCACTCATCGCCCTCTCTAATTCGTACCAGGTTGTATGCCCCTCGTAAATCTAACTTCGAAAAAATCTTAGCGTCGGTGACCTGCGTGAATAAATCGTCTATTAAGGGTAACGGATAGCAATTCTTCACTGTGATTTTATTCAGGCCCCGGTAATCAATGCACGGCCGCAGGCCCCCGTCTTTTTTCTTTACGAAAAAGAAGCCTGCCCCGGCCGGCGATCGGGATGGGCGGATAAAGCCCTTAGCCAAATTTTCACGGATATACTCCTGCATGGCCAATTTTTCAGGCCCAGACAAGTTGTACAGATGGCCCCGAGGAGGCATACAACCAGACCGGAGATTGATGGGGCAATCGAAAGAGCGATGTGGAGGTAACTTATCAGCAGCCTTGGGACAAAACACATCTGAATAGTCCGAATACTGCTCGGGTACCCCCTCCACATGCATCCTGGTTTGGCCCAAAGTCATCTTCCCTAAGCAGTGTTGAACACAGTGATCTGACCAACTCGTTAGCTGACCGGTGGCCCAATTGATCTGTGGGGAGTGAAGGTGCAACCAGGGCATCCCTAAGATGATAGTGGAGGATGTCATGTGTAATACAAAAAACTGCAGTTTCTCTGTATGTAGTACCCCTATAGTGATTCCCTCCTCCGGTGTCCGAGACAGCGGATGATCTTTCTGCAAAGGGGAATCATCTACTGCCGTAACCTGAATGGGTGGTTTTACCGGGGCGATCGGAATACCCAATTTCTTAGCAAATTCAAAATCCATAAAATTAGCCTCAGAGCCTGAATCAATAAAGGCTTCAGTGATCTCGGTTTTATCCTCCCATGTAACTGTACAAGGGAGGAGCAACCGTTTATCCTCTTGGGGTAAGAGACGTACGCCTAGGGTGTTACCCCCTACAACTCCTAGGCGGTAGCGTTTCCCGGCTTATTAGGACAAATCTGTACTCTATGTCCCCCTTCAGCGCAGTACAGACACAGTTGTTCAGTCATCCTCCGTCTTCGCTCCACCTGGGACAGCCTAGACCGACCAATCTGCATTGGCTCGGGTGGAGGCAAGACGGGAGGAGATGAGACAGCAGGAGGAGGGGTCCCTGGGGTTGCTGCGTAAGAGACCACTCTAACACGGTGACTACCCCTGGTCTGTTTTTGATAGCGCAGCCTGCGGTCGATTCGAATGGCCGCTGAGATGGCCTCATCGACTGTTCTGGGCTCAGGCTGACTTAGCATCAGATCAGAGACCTCATCGGACAGCCCTGACAAGAAACAATCTAATAAGGCATAAGTGTCCCACCTAGCAGTAACTGACCACCTCCTAAATTCCGCTGCATAATCTTCGACCGGACCTTTGCCTTGACGCAAGAGCTTGAGCTTCAGCTCAGAAGTCGAGGCAAGGTCCGGATCGTCGTAAATTACAGCCATGGCTTTAAAGAATTCCTCTACAGAGGAAAAGGCTAAATCTCCGGTGGGCAAACTGTATGCCCATGTCTGGGAGTCAGCAGATAACATTAAATTTAATAAATGTGACCTTTTGGGCCTCGGTTCCTGAAGATCGGGGTCTCAACACGAAATAGGATAACACACTACTCCTAAAATTACGAAAGTCAGATCTGTGGCCAGAAAATCTTTCAGGTACGGGCATACGTATGTCAACGCTAGGAGGGGATCGCACCTCATACACTGACGTCTGGAGGGTTTGTACAGACCCTGACAGGGCATCAATTAACGCTTGGGGAGTACCCAGCACTTGGTTGATGTTATCCACCGAGGTGGCAAGTGCGCCCAGACGGTCAGTGCGTGCGTCCATATTGTTTTTAGGTCTGGCGTTCTGTAACGATCGGTGTAACACAGAGAGGATCTGATTACCGGTGATCTGCAGTATCACCGAGAATGCAGAATATACCTGATTATAGATGATCTGCCGTATCACCGATAATCAGATATATCTACTAACCTCTGGACACCTGAGTAGTAAGAGTGTTTGGTGTAACAATATACTTCAAGAACGGCACCTCAGGAGGAGGTGCAGGAGTAGTAAGGAGTACTGTCCAGAAGTAAGTTCCTTCATATGGCCTAGACTCTCCCGGGGGAGGAGCTAGGCTAAGAGTAGGAAGGACAGAGCGTGAGTGACACCAATGAGGGGGTGTCACTAACAGATCTGGGAACTGCCTCTAACAGTAAGGCCAGTTCTCGAGGTCGGACAATCCAGGTCGTTAACACACAGACAGATAAGGTACAGATTCAGGAGACAGATTCGTAATCCAATAGACAGGCAGGGTTCGGCAACGGGTATCAGAGGTAGCGAGGTACAGAGTCAGAAGGCAAATACAGAGTTCAGATACTAGCAGAGTTTGGCAACAGGGTATCAGAAAATAGCAAGGTACAGAATCAGAATTCAGGAGGATAGTCAGGCAGGCAAAAGGTCATAACAAATAATACAGTTCAAATTCCTAACACTAAGGTGTGAGATCCGTGATCGTCAACACCTTTGGAAACTATGCTAGAACACAGATATGAACAAGGCCTGAGTGCTACCACGTTGTGATTGCAACGCCAGACAACCAGAGAATGACCAGCACCCAGTATATATACACCAGTGCTCTCCAGCACCTCCCCTAAGTGCTGGACCAATGAAAAGAAGCAGAGTTGTCAGCTGACCGGCTTGGTCAGCTGAACCTTTTCTGGCTGCCATATAAGCTCTGCCTCTCCGCGCACGCGTGTCATTCTGAATCTAGGTGGACTACTGGTCCCAGCCACACCTGTCGAGTCATGCAATGTCCCTGCAGAGCCATGCGCGGGGTTGGCCGCACCGCTACCCGCATAGGCGGCGGCGGTCTCCCCGCGCTGGGACAAATTGTCAGTGCCAGGTCCATGTGTGCTAACCGCCGCGTCAGACGCTGTGGTTTTTCCGGGTTCCGCCATGCCATCCGCAGAAACAGCCGCCTTTCTTTTCTTCACACATAGCCCCTCTTTCATCCTCCTAGCTCTCTCAGAACTTGTCAGATGGCTGTGCCCCAATTGCATCGGTTCCTCCTCCGGGACGTTAGGAGGACTAACCGCATGGGACACCCTGGCGAGTGCTGAAGATCTGCCCCTCTTATGATAACGAATACGTCTATCAATTTTAACGGACAGTGATATGGCCTCATCTAAATCTAAATGATGACATCAGAGATGGAATCAGATAACCCATTCATAAACGTGTCTAATAGTGTGAATTGATCCCACCTCACTGAGACTGCCCACTTCCTGAACTCTGCCGCATACTCCTCAACCATGCGACTACCTTGTTTAAGTTCCCTGAGCTTGCGTTCGGCTGTGCCAGCGATGTCGGGATCATCGTAGATAATGACCCGCGAGGCAGAAAATTTTTCCGGAAGGGGCATCTTGGGCTCGACTGTGTGAGGGGAAGGTTGAACCACTGGTGGAGAAAGGGCATTAATTCTTTCTGTAAGCTTGGAGATCTGAGCTTGCTGTACAGTCACAGTTTTGGACAGTTCACCAATAGTGACTGACAGCATATTCAACTGTTCCACCAGACCTTCCAAATTCATTAATTGGTCTGCAGTACTGTAACAATGTGTGGTGTTTGGTGCACACTCAGAGTATTCAGATTATTGGTTATCCGCAGTATCACCAACAATGCTGATATATCCGATTATGTGGCGATCTGCGGAATCACCAATAATGCGGATATTTATACGTAACTCTGGAGACTGGGTGAAAGACAGTGGAAAACCCACCACACTGATATCTTTAAGAGGACTGGCTACCTCTAAAAGAGAAACGCAGTGTGTGCGATTCTGCGACTAGATGACGTAACGCTAGAATCGCGTTCCCCAGCAGCAATGGTATACTAGGGAACCACTGAGACCTCCGCAAGGAGGGATTCAGCAGAATTAACCCTTTAGTGGGAGAACCACCTTAGGGGGCAAAGTCAGACGGAAACGGTTCGGTAACAACTGGCTGCGAGGTACCGAATCGTGAAACAAAGAGCAGAGTCAGAAATCTAGCCAAGGTCAGTAACGGAAATCAGATAGGTGGAGGTACAAAGTCAGAAAACCGAACTCGTAGTGAAATAGACAAGCAGAGGTCCGGCAACGGGAGATCAGAAAATGGCACAGATAACAATAGTGCTTGCGAATATATTGGCACAAACCAATATACAGTATGTCGCAGATCAGGAAAATAACAAATCTGACTGTTGTGGGCTAGTTACGGCAAGCTTTACTTGGCCCACGATGGAACTGACTGTCAGATCGCTATCTGGCTGACTATTAGATCAACTGACTGGCTGACTATAACAGAGATCAGGTCCCAAACAGATATACAATGATCAGGAAAACAACAAAGGCTGACTGATGAGAGACAGGAGCCTTGCTCCAGCTAGGACTGTCTCTCTCGGATCTAGCTAAGGTCTGACGGCTATCACAAAGTAACGCTTACTGCAGACAACTTGCAACTGACAGAATGCCTGCTTTATACTGTGCTGGGCTCCAACAGCCCGCCCAGCCAATCAGCCAATTACAGCACAGCTCAAGGACCTTGCAGCACAGCTCAAGGACCTTGCTGAGGTCAGCTGACCAGCCGGTCAGCTGACTCTCCTTCTAAGAGGAGGGAACAGAAGTGAACTAGCACAGAACTCTGGGCTGTTGTTCATCTGCTGATTTTCTACACCCTGCATAGAAGTACCTTCAATACCATATTGAACATACACCAGCTAAATTTAAGCACTGCACACCCGCTTACCAAACTACTGATGGTTTCACCGTGCCTCACCAACCACACCACTGCTGATCTTCACTGGCTGCTCCACTGCTGAACTCCCCACCAACTGATCCATCGCCGACCTCCAGACAAGTTACGTCATTACCAACCAGACACCCCATCTACCAATCACACACAGCTGGATTTTTTTTTTTTTGCCATCATTGATGTTCTGCCAACTTCACTGCTGATCTCCTGTGGACTACTCCTTACCAGATTGATTACTGATGCAACTTTGCTGAACCCCTTCAGCCACATCATTGGTGACATTTATCTCATCTTGGTCTAACTGCTGTCCCCATGTCTATGCTTCCACTCTCCACACCCCATCCTACCTTATCCCATCAGTACAAAATGTTCCCTCCTATTCACTCCCTTACCCCTCCACCATTTCCAAGCTATCTCCCTCCCCATCTCGCTCTCCCCCATCACCACATGCTCTATCTCCACCTCCTTCTACACCTTGTCCCCCTTCTGTTTCCCCGCACCCTCTCCCCTTTTGTCCTTAGACTCCCTTTTGGCTCTCAACCCCCATGCACCTCTCTTCCCTCCCCCCCAAACTCTACCCACACACCCCCTCGGCATAACCTTATTCCTATCCATCCTACCCCTAGGCATTCGCTCCGTGTTTCCTGTGGCCTCTGGAATGCCAGGTCCACCCGCAATAAGCTGCTCTCTGGAACTCGCTCCCTCCAGCCACCGGACTCGCCCCCACCTTTAATACCTTCACACAAGCTCTCAAGACTCACCCTTTCATGCTCGCATACCCCCCTACACCAGCACCATAATATGTTCTGTTAGACACCCTCTCAACAGATACACCTATTGTCTCCACCCCCACCCTTTAGATTGTAAGCCTCTGGCAGGGCCATCTCCCTTAGTGTTTCCAGCTTGATTATGCAATCTTACTGACAATCACCCCTCTTGTGGACTAGAACAGTCTCTATTTTGACCTATGACACTGTATTATCAAATCATTTGCATGATCTTGTTTTGTTGTGAGTTTCCTGTATGTCCTACCTTGTATGTTAACCCTTTTATCTATTGTGCAGCGCTGCGTAATATGTTGGCGCTATATAAATACAATAAATAATAATAATAATAAGAGTATAAAAGGATCTATTGCACACGCGCGCAGCCCCTACGGGGTCCAGACCAGACTGGATTGAGGATAGCTTTGGTGTGTGACAGGCCCTGAGGCCTGTGAGGGAAGAACCAGACCACAGCCTCGACATAAAGTACGCCGAGAGGCCTGTGACCGAACGGTGAATCGCACCGCCGATGCGGACGTTTCTCCGCGTTCCGCATGCGACCCTGCGGTGGATGGTGCCGCTGATGCAGATGCGGACAAACTTCCGCGTTCCGCTTGCTGAATGCGGTCAGGCTGTCGTCTTATGACAGAAACTGCCTAGTACAGTTCCAAGAATTACTCTAAGATAACTTTAACAAGAAATAGCATGGCTGACACTCTAGGAGTGTTTACAACAAACCCTGAAGGATTGACCAGCAAAAGATTGTGGGTGATCCCAACCTTTATACTGCCAGCAGCTAGATGATTTGCATAACAAATGTATGCAAATCCCTCAGCAGCAGAGCAGGTCTGGAATTTGCAAGACAAAGCCAGGTCTCTTATCCACAGACCTGCATCCCTCAGACACAAGGAATGGTCAAACAGCTGTCTGCCTGTGCAGCCAGCTGAGCGGATCCTTACATATACGCTCATAGGGGGAAGCCCTAGTTTTATTGACTGGAGATTGTTCCTCTTCTAATACCAAGGAAGTTAATACTGGGTTATAGGGAAACTGGGCATTCCATTTGATCATGGAGGATGTCAACCTCTCTTTTTCAAAAAATTGTGATGTATACCTGTAGCTTAGCAGTATGGAACCTGCATGAAATCTCTCAGGAATCGGCCTTCTGGTGCTGTCTTTGCAGCAGTGCCCCAAATGTTATGTGCGAGCTCCCACTTGTCCAGCTGCTGCTAATTTGCTCCCCTACAATACAAAAATCAAAATGTCTGGTCAACAGGCACTTGCGCTACAAATCGGCCTGCGGTGTGTAATATCCACCTTTTGCTCCGGCACCAGCAAACTCATCAGCAGGAGTTTGCAAACATGACTCCTCACACAGCAAGCAGGAGATAGACTTTTCTCAGGCTTCTTCAATGTTTACGGAGTTTATTCAGAAAACAGATATACAGATAGATACAGTTCATCTTATCTTAGCAAGCAAAGCAGATCTTCATGTTTCTTGGCGTTACCGCTCTTGCCTAATCCCCTGTGGTGGTTAGTCAGGTATTCTTATATCTACTCTATGTTACACTAGACTACCTATGTACAGCATACATCATATCAGATTACAGAAAGGAATGAACATACTTAGAGAAATAATTGGGTTCCAGCCAGTAGAAGTCAGAGATGGAGGGCATGAAAGTATGAAGCAGAGTGAGCTCTGAGCGCCCCCCTAGGTGTTTAATACCGACTAGGAAAGAGTTAAACGTGACATCATATTCGCCATCCCCTAGACCAGACTATTGGATGAGCCCTATCGTGGTGTCATAATACCCACCCACTCGATTAATATTTAATGTCACCTTTCCTTTACTTACTGGAATGTGGATATTTAGTAAATACGGCTGATGTTTACTGTTCCTGTGGTGTGCGTGTTGAGGTCAGAGTAGGCCGATGGCCTTCTTTTAGGAACATGTTCTCAGTATCTGCTTGAGACAAAATGAATAACAAGCAGACACTGAGATGCTTAGGCCTGCATCACAAGAAATTCTATTTTAAAGACATACACTGCGGACAAGCCTTTTACATAAACCTCAGGCCAAGTAACTGAGGCCTACTTAAATTCTAACAATCCCCCCTAAAATGGCTTGATCCGCAGATCCCCACTTCTGAACCCCACAGTACCTGGTTTGGTTTCTTTATGTTTCACTTTTCGATGTTCGTGCTCACACAACTTCTCTGCTCTAGGCGGTTATCCCTGGAAGAGAGAGAGCAAGACCTCTTGGTCTTCCTGTAACCAGGCTCTCTTGGGAGGCCCTACTTCTAAGTCCCTCTATACCACATGCTCAGCATTTGCGTCACTTGCGTATCACTCACAAACTTGCATGACCACAGAAAAGTGAAACTCGTTTGTTTGTTACTCAATGGAGCAGTGCCAAGTGCCTTCTAAAAGAGCGCCTTTATACAATCAGCTCCATCACCGGTACTACTAAACCTATACCCGTAACCCTGTATATCCCTTAATTTGAAAATATGGGTTCATGAGATTGTTTATGAGGCACCAATCTCTGGACCAGGTTAATTTGTTTTACGTAATTTTAACACGCAACCTCACCTGTATAATGATGCCTAAAGTTGTCATCCGCGACCAGTGGGTGTAGAAAGAACTTTGAAACTGCAGAGGCCCAGTCCGAGTGTCACTGGAACATCACCGGAAACCTTTTCCACCAGGTCAGACTGGAACTCACCTGCTCATTTTTGTGTTCTACCTCGTTAAGATCACCTGTATCCTGGTGAAATCTTACCTCTAACTTAGTGTACTGTTTGTTTAACCTTTGTAACAAAATGTGGTTGTCTTGGATCAAACCCTGTTCCCCTTTGTCCCATGTCGTGTTCTCTTTCAGGACGGGAACTACCCGTGAAACTTTGCACTTTAGAGTTCTCTTAACAATTTGAGAAACAACGTCATCCAACCTGGATGACTGGATCCATATGGAATCTCCGCTCACCCAATATGTTCCCCTTGGAAACTCCCCCTTATCAGAACAATTATGAGAATATACCTTGAATGTATCATTAGGCCTTATGTTAAAAAACCAAACCTTTCCTTCAGCCACCGGAATTATCGGTTGGGCTTCAGGGTGGATCTTTTGAATGGTAGCCTCGCATTCTGCATTATTGAGCCTGCAGGCTTCTTCACTAAATTTGACTTGCCCCGGCCAACGCTGGTACTTCTGCAAGAATTGCCCGCATGAGGACAACTCTACTTGTTTCACCTCCCCATCTAGCACCAAAAAAGGTTGACCTCTCAGGTCCTGGTGTAAGACACGGGTTGAGGTGGGAACTAAGGAAGTGGCGGTGCCTAAAGGAATGTTGCACCATTTCCATTTGTTCACCCAAACATCTCGAAGCTGCCATGCAAAAGATCCTTCTCCAGAAAAATGTATATACCTCCCCTTGTCCAATCTCAGTTGCACAGGATCCTTTAGCATCTCCCTGACAAAATATGCCCCCAACTGTCCTGATTGGACCTCTTCCTTCCTTATGTCCTGAGGCACAATGTGTACCTGAGGTCGGGAAGACTGTACTCTCTGCCATCTTTCAATTAAGAGTACCTCTTCACTTACCCAACTAGCCTGAGGATAAGCGGCTGCATATGGACTGTGTACTATAGTTCCCTGTGGTGACCCGTGTAGTGTGAATGGGGTTCCCTGTGTTGGCTTTCCCTCCCCCGGGACCGCTCTCCCCACCCTCTTTGTCACCTGGAAATGTGGCTTGATCTCGATTTTTACTTCTTGTTTCGAGAACCACCAACCCTCGGCTTTCCAGCCTTTACGTGTGTATAGTTGTTTCAGAGGCACTCTCTGTTGGTAGCTCCAGAGTGTGATGTTGTCCCCTGCGTCTCTCTGGTATGAGAATTGACGCCTCCTGCTCGTTCCTCCCCAATCTGGAACCATCTCACTCTGCATAACCAAGACAAGGTACCCCTGAATCACACACTCCACCTTTTGCATGTACCCATTGTACTGCAATGTACCTTTTAACAAACCTTTGGATCGGTGCATCGATTCTGGGAGTGTGGTATTCAATAGCAGATTTACACTGCCATTCAATTCCCACTGCCCGCACACCTGACCCTTCAGACCTTTCACCCACATTGTGCCATGAAATTTGATTTCTCCTGGCACAAGTGCTCTCCTCCTCCGTCCCTGCATGGTCCATCTGTGCCAAGCGGAGGGAGGTGTGAAAGGATTAGTACCTTTGTCACCAAACATTAACATGCTTGGGCCTTGCATTCTCATTATCCCCTTATTATACATGAGAATGTCCTCTCTTCGTTCTCCTGGGACGAAATGGCAACCTAGGATCACCATCAACCCGGTACTCTTCATTATAAAAGCACCACCTTAGGAAATAAAAACATTAGCAATTTGCACTATGCTTTGCTCAGTCAGTTTTTTTAGACGTTTTTCGATTTCAGGAATCTCGTGTTTTAGTCTCTTTCCAATTTCAGGAATCTCGCTGTTCTCCAAACTCAGATTGGCATCTGGAACCTTTCGCTTATCCGATTGACATCTCCATCTTTGCTGCCAGCACTGCAGCTGTCTCCCTATTGCCCAACTCCTGAAATCAAAATACAAACAAATCAATTCTTATTAATGATTTGGGATTCGCCCTGCGGCTTGTACTCTGTACACTTTAAATTGATCAATATATATCGTAATTGATCTCGTTGCTTTATGGTTCTCATCTCATGAACTCTGTTTACTCTTTTTGGTAGATTGGAGTTAAACCTTACCCCCCTACCTCAGTACTATCCTCAGTACTTACCTGTTTAAAATATGCTCCCGCGGACTTCACTTCTGGAAGCTCTCACCTCATTGCAGCTCCTTCCACATCCCCCCCTATCTGTCCATGCGCGGCCGTCGCATGCACAGATTACGGATGCCACACCTGTTGCTGCTTTGCAGGTGAGCCTGCAATGCTCTTACTCATTATCACATTTACTTATCTAGAACTTCATCGCGATACCAGCTCTGCTAAAAGTTCTGTGTATTGTACCCTCTGATCAATGTTTGCCGTGCCACTACCCCCAGACTTCACAAAAAAAATGGCTGCCTCCCTGTAGGAAGGAGCACTTTGCACTTAAACTACACAGGGTGCAGGGCTAAGCATACCAGCGTCACATGCCTGTATGCAGATCCCTGAATGCCCACGTGGTAGGTAGTCACATGGCAAACACTGTACTGATACACCATCACTCTGTAAATGGCAATTGCTGCATCCCTATAAGTGCCCCTTGACCTGCTTCCAGTTCTGTTCCGTGCTAAACTGAATCAGAGCTGGAGAAAGAAGAGAAAGAAAAAATATATATATATTTATGACCAATCGGTGGGCGAGGAAAAACACGCTAACAGCCCAGCAATGACATCTTTGTCAATCTCTGGTCATGTCCCTGACACAAAAAAAACCCCGAAACAAACACTCTGCAGTCGCCGCGAGTACACCTGGATTGGTCAACTCCTTTCTTTCTCTCTTTTCCTTTCCCCCTCTCCAACTATGCACTGTCCCCCTATCTTTATGTGGAACACATGCTGCACCGCACTTTAAGGTGCCTCACTTAAAGGAATAATCCCATAAGCAACTCAGTACAGATACTTTCCTGATCTGCGCAGCACTTGCAAATCACTCCCTGGGGACTATCTGACTTATACGTGTTTTCCTAGCTGGGAAACACTTCCTATCCGTGAGCCTGCAACTTGCTTGGCTCACGTATGCGGACACTCCCTGTGTCCAGACTTCTTCTGAGGAAATCATCTGGAAGCCAAGAAACTCAGTAGAATCTCTCTACTGTCCCCACTCTGGACCCCCCTCCCACCAGCTGCTTCCGTGCACGGCGCCTTGTGCACAGCTGTGACATGGGACGTGGGATCCCCCCCAGCACATCCTCCCCCCTGCCATCGGGGCGTGCCTATCAGTGGGCGCTTCCCGCCCCCTCCCCTCCTGATACATCATGCAGATGGGAGTGGCTTTCTCAGAAACCCAACGCCATGTTGAGTCATGGCATGCCAGCCAAGATGGCTGCTATCAATCTCCCGTAGCAACCTCTTAATCCTATACACATTAGGAGAAAAAAAACAGTTAGAATATACAATGCATAGTATGCACACTAAACATTTCAGCATATATATTTCTCGGATACCTGCAAAACAGACACAGCAGCGTGTGAAATTTCCTATCTACTTCCCAGAAAAAAAACCGCAAATCATCTTGGACATGTAGATGGAGGAAAAAAAACATGCACCCACTGAACCCTGATCTTATGACGGCTGAAAAAAACATCCTGAACAGAAGGAATTCTCCACAACTACACCGAAACTTTACTCATATCATAAACCTTTGCCTGGAATGCGGAGTGACAGAAACTGGACAACTCTTCCAGCTGTTAGCAGATATCCGCGGACACAAACCTTAACCGTGCTTCCCCCAATCTGTAGAGAGGGGGGTGGGAGGATGCACTGTATTGGCCCCCCTTCCCACTAAACCTACGCTCTGCGATCCGCAAGAAAAAAACAATAACACCCATGACACTGAATCATGCTGAGATTACAGAAACATTACATAGCACTAACTAACTAATGGCATTGACTGGAACCAGTATTCCCACTATTCTGGGCTCTTCGTACACCAACGTTTCCTCCCTATTTCTCCCCCTAACTGCTCTCCTCACTCTCCACCATCTGCTCTACAGAGCACGGGAGAAAAATAAACATCGCTGGCCTCCCTCCCCGCCCAGAACTGCACAGAGAGAAACCGAAACTATATACGCTGCTACCAGCATAACACAGAAAGATAACACACAGCTGTAGAAAAAAAACACTGTCAATATATAACAGACCCCAAACACTGCTACAAAATCAAATAAACAAATGAAACGCCATACTTGCCTGGCTCTACAGACTTGTACCGACTTCCAATCCGATCAGCTGACGGCAAGTTCTTTCCACGAGTCGATGGACCTCGGTGAGCGTTTACTGAGCATTCTCTCAGCGGATTCTCCGGTCCCGAAGGTAACTTGCTCAAAACCTCTGCCTGGGATACCTCACCACGGAATCCTTTGTTCGGCTAGATTGCGTGTACATCACAATCCAAATAAAACAGGTCCATGACTCGCCGCTGATCATCACTCGGATTGCAGTCCGTGTGTTGGCCTCTCTAGCGGCCTCCCACACATCCTCTTGATAAGCTTCCTTTCCAGTCCGCGTCAACTCTGCTTGTGTCGCTGGGGAATATCTTGAAACCTAGATAACAGACTGACATCTGGCCCGGTCCTTGCCTGCCTTTTCTGCTAGACAGCGCAGCTGGGTTCACGGCACCAATTGTAATATCCACCTTTTGCTCCGGCACCAGCAAACTCATCAGCAGGAGTTTGCAAACATGACTCCTCACACAGCAAGCAGGAGATAGACTTTTCTCAGGCTTCTTCAATGTTTACGGAGTTTATTCAGAAAACAGATATACAGATAGATACAGTGCATCTTATCCTAGCAAGCAAAGCAGATCTTCATGTTTCTTGGCGTTACCGCTCTTGCCTAACCCCCTGTGGTGGTTAGTCAGGTATTCTTATATCTACTCTATGTTACACTAGACTACCTATGTACAGCATACATCATATCAGATTACAGAAAGGAATGAACATACTTAGAGAAATAATTGGGTTCCAGCCAGTAGAAGTCAGAGATGGAGGGCATGAAAGTATGAAGCAGAGTGAGCTCTGAGCGCCCCTCTAGGTGTTTAATACCGACTAGGAAAGAGTTAAATGTGACATCATATTCACCATCCCCTAGACCAGACTATTGGATGAGCCCTATCGTGGTGTCATAATACCCACCCACTCGATTAATATTTAATGTCACCTTTCCTTTACTTACTGGAATGTGGATATTTAGTAAATACGGCTGATGTTTACTGTTCCTGTGGTGTACGTGTTGAGGTCAGAGTAGGCCGATGGCCTTCTTTCATGTTCTCAGTATCTGCTTGAGACAAAATGAATAACAAGCAGACACTGAGATGCTTAGGCCTGCATCACAAGAAATTCTATTTTAAAGACATACACTGCGGACAAGCCTTTTACATAAACCTCAGGCCAAGTAACTGAGGCCTACTTAAATTCTAACCCGGTGTATGGCCAGCCAACAGATATCTCTGATCAGATTGAATTAGAGAAAGATCTGTCTCTTGGTCAATCTGCCCATACATTGCTAGAATGTAACAATCTGAACTTCTGCATATCTCTCCACGGAACTTTAAACCTCTGTGTTTAACCCTTCCAATGCTGGTCTAGTAAAAAAAATGCTTTTTGCATATAATATGCTGTAAATAATGTTTTAGAGCAAAGTTGAAATGCAGGGTTATATTCCGCTTTAAGTTTAGCTACACACCAGGATGTTGCCTTTAGGGGACATTATAGGGCACATAACGTGCCCCTAACGCAATGCCTGGTGCTCTCTGGTGTGGACGTCTGAGTGACACTCTGGTGTCCGTGATGTCGCTATGCGTATTCTTGGACGCATGCGGCATCACGTGGTCCTGCCCGGCCAATCGCCGCACAGAGCGGCCGCACCAGGAAGTAAACACTGCACGTCACTGCGTGCAGTGAATATTAATTAGCCATGTGCCCGGCCGCTCTCCCCTCCTGCCCAACATGACTGAGCATGTGCAAACAGTCTAACACGGCTTAGCCGCATAGAACGCACAGCATGCAGCACTTTGCTGCCTTTCAATGTAACGCAACGTGGGCAGTGTGAACAGCCCACTTGTGTTACATTGCTGTGCGTTGGGGGAGCATTACAGGCTGCACTAACGTGCGCCTGTAACGTCCCTGTGTGCAAGAAGCCTAAAGGTTCATACACCCCTATCAACTATCTTCCAAACTTGTCTGTTAAGCCCCATTCACACGCTCAACAGCAGTCTTTTTTTGCAGCACAATTATCACAGCTTTTGTTGTAAAATAAGTTGAAACAACAAAAAAAAAGTCTCTTGCTATTGTTAAAAAAGCTGATAAGAAGTCAATCCAACAGCTGTTAAAACAATAGCAAAAGACTTTTTGGTTGATTCAACTTGCTTCACAACAAAAGTTGTATGGGGCTTAACAGATAAGTTTGGTGTAGATAGTTGGACAGATAGTTGGTAGGTGTGTATGAACCTTAAAGTAATATTTAAATTAAAAAACAAAAAATGAGTTTTACTCGCCTTCCAATGGCCCCCTGCAGTTGTCGGTGCCCTCGCCGTGTCCCTGTGATCCTCCTGTCCCCGCGGCAGCCACAATATCGCCCTCTATGCTGCTATAGCATGTAGCATGAAGCATATAGCAGCATAGAGGGCGCTATTGTGGCTGGGAATGCGAAGAATCACTTGCGTTCCCAGCCTGTCGGCGGCTGTCGCCGAAACCAGAAGTGGCTGCAGGTGGGGACAGGAGGATCGGAGGGACACGGCGAGGGCACTGGACAGCTGCAGGGGGCTATTGGAAGCCCCAGGTGAGTAAAACTCATTTTTTGTTTTTGACATAAGTTTCACTTTAAGAGTATTAGACTATTAGTATTAGTATTAGTATTATAAGAGTATCAGCAGGACAGCAAGGTAACTTGCATTGTTTAAAAGGAAATAAATATGCCAGCCCCCATATCCCTCTCAATTTAGGTGTGCATTAAACTGAAAGCAAGAATATGAGATTGGAGGGAAGTTTTATTTACCATTACTAAGTTAAATGCAATTCATTGGCTATCATTCATAAATCATTTCCGCATGCGGAAATGCTTAAAACAGCTGAATTTACAGCACACGTAGCAAAATCTGCATTCATAAAGGCTCCTTCCACATCAAAAGCTGACATTACCGAGCACAGCGATAAATCACCGCCTTGTGCGGTGATTATTGTAAAAAATGTAGCAAAATGTTAATTCATAAAGATCTCTGCAAGCGGTGTGAGGTTGGGAAGTACCACTCCCTCTGATGTGGCGATAACAATGTAAGTGAATGGACACAGACCTCCCAGGCAGCTGCAGCAGAGCGGAACAAGGAGAAATGTATCAACTCGGCAGCTTCCGTGTCTCCGCAGGCCTACCCCCTGCCTAGTTCGGGGAATCTCCGCACTGCTACTGCAGGTCTGCTTTAAAGGATACCCGAAGTGACATGTGACACGATGAGATAGACATGGGTATGTACAGTGCCTAGCACACAAATAACTATGCTGTGTTCCTTTTTTCTTTCTCTGCCTGAAAGAGTTAAATATCAGGTGTGTAAGTGGCTGACTCAGACAGGAAGTGACTACAGTGTGACCCTCACTGATAAGCCATTCCAACTATAAAACACTTTCCTAGCAGAAAATGGCTTCTGAGAGCAAGAAAGAGATAAAAATGGGAATTTCTTATCAGTGAGGGTCGCACTGTTGTCACTTTCTGTCTGAGTCAGGACTGAGTCAGCCACTGACATACCTGATATTTAACTCTTTCTGGCAGAGAAAGGAAAAAAAGGAACACGGCATAGTTATTTGTGTACTAGGCACTGTACATTCACATGTCTATCCCATCATGTCACTTCGGGTATCCTTTAACCCCCAGGCGACCGCTCCCCGCCGATCGGCGTGGACGCGGCGGCAGCCCCAGGACCGCTCAATGCCAATTGGTGTGAAGTCCTGGGGCAGGGTTTTGCTGGGGATCACGCACGCATCCCCGGCAGTCTGCACCCCCCCTGGCTGCCTCCTCCTCTGGTGATCTCTCTTATCACCGATCGACCTCCAGGCAGCCCCTGTGAGTACACTGCACTACACATTTAGGCACATTTAGCCACATCTGACCCCCTGATTGCCCTCAGACCCCCCCCCCCCTCTGATCACCCCCAGTGCCATTGTTTACACCTGTTCTCCCCCCTGTCACTCTCACCCATCAGATCAGGCCCTAATCGGCCTCCTGTGGGCTCCTTAACCCCCCTGCCCTCTGATCTCCCCCTCCCCTCTGTAAGGCTTATACACAGCCTATTATCACCCCCTGAATGCTCCTTTTCAGCCTGCTCTCACTGTCGGCCACTGATCAGGCCCTAATTAGACCCCTGTGGGCTCCTAGTAACACCCCCCCCCCCCCCGAATCACCCCACCTGTTACTATCCTAGTGATCTAAAAACAGTGGTCAGTGAAAACTGTCAGTGTTAGTTAGCTAGGCCCCTTTGTTAGGTAGTTAGCATCAGTTAGTGCCCAGATCACCTCACTGCAGTCGCTAATTAGTTGCTGATTAGCATCATCACTGTCGGAGCTGTTGGAACGTGCAGTAAGACCCCGGTTGCAGCCACCAGAAACATGGGCCAGTAGAACCCCTACACTCCCAGAGGTGCTGGCAAATCCCGATTGGCAACCCCGATTCCACCGCACCCATAGTGCCTCCTTTCACCGCCCAGTCAGGAGTCCAGGTGGAGACAGATAATCTAGGATTGGCCCTAGACTTTTTTCATCTGTTCTGCACCGAGGATCTCTATAACTTAGTCGTGCCAGAGACCAACCGTTACGCCACATAGTTCTTAACCGCCAATCCGGAATGCTACTATGCCCAGCCTTTCCGGTGGAAATAGGTCACAGTTTCCTAATTCAAAATTTTTGGGGGGCCTTCTCCTCAACATGGGTCTAACTAAAACAAAAATGTATTACGGTCCTATTGGTCTACGCACCCAATACATCACATGCCCATGTACTCTCCTGCAATGTCCAGGTCACGTTTTGAGATCTTCCTGCACTTTAACACAGCCTGTCATCCAAGAGGGCACCCTGCTTATGACCGGCTCCACAAAATTTGGCCCTCATAGACCACCTGTGATCAAAATTTGCATATTCCTATACCCTTGAATTGAACATCTGCATAGACGTGCCCGATACATTTTACCGTGCATAAGGCCTCCATAATTAACCAGTGCCATTGAACCAGTTTCAACTACCATGTTGGTGCTTGCCACTTCACCAGGGTATACGGCAGTACTGGTGCTAAGTCCAGGATGCTGCGCTGCTGGTGTAAGTGTCACCATGAAAACCTTGATCAGCGCTAGCACTACTCTGCTGCCCTTGAGGCTGATCCTGCGCCACCTGCAGTTCAATGACATGGGGTCGGGTACGCCTGGCACTAGCAGGGACCCCAACCTCGTCATCGCTATCGGTCAGAGAGCCTACAGGTTCGTATTCTGACACGGATGATATGTCTCTCTCATCCGACTAGGTCAGAATCCTGTAGGCCTCTTCAGAGGAATACCTCTTTCTTGCCATGTTGGACTGCTAAATTTAGGGGATATTCCTCTGAGACTACCCGGGAAAAAAAGCTGTCTAGCAAACGGGAGCACCCTGATGAATCACCCAATGTGGGCGTGAAACGTGTCGGTGGGCGGAGCTCTAGCCGACGAGCAGATACGTATCTGTTGACGCAACATCCTGGAGCTGCATGAACCCCGGGCAAAAGACCAGTGTGGTTAGCGTGTAGATGACAACATGCGGTGGCATCTATACCAGCAGCCTGGGTGGCGACCGGGCCGACACAGGCATGGTGACTACCGCATGCTGGGAATAGTAGTACACCGCTCGCTCAGCCACACTATATAGCATTCTGTTTACTGCCACTCTGTGTACCTCGCTCAGCCACACTATATAGCATTCTGTTTACTGCCACTCTGTGTCTGCTGGGAATAGTAGTACACCGCTCGCTCAGCCACACTATATAGCATTCTGTTTACTGCCACTCTGTGTACCTCGCTCAGCCACACTATATAGCATTCTGTTTACTGCCACTCTGTGTCTGCTGGGAATAGTAGTACACCGCTCACCCGCCACTGTATAGCATTGTGCTCTGTGTCGCTGCTGGGAATAGTGGTACACCGCTCACCCGCCACTGTATAGCATTGTGCTCTGTGTCGCTGCTGGGAATAGTGGTACACCGCTCAGCCACACTATATAGCATTCTGTTTACTGTTCTGTGTCTGCTGGGAATAGTAGTACACCGCTCGCTCAGCCACACTATATAGCATTCTGTTTACTGCCACTCTGTGTACCTTGCTCAGCCACACTATATAGCATTCTGTTTACTGCCACTCTGTGTCTGCTGGGAATAGTAGTACACCGCTCACCCGCCACTGTATAGCATTGTGCTCTGTGTCGCTGCTGGGAATAGTGGTACACCGCTCACCCGCCACTGTATAGCATTGTGCTCTGTGTCGCTGCTGGGAATAGTGGTACACCGCTCACCCGCCACTGTATAGCATTGTGCTCTGTGTCGCTGCTGGGAATAGTGGTACACCGCTCAGCCACACTATATAGCATTCTGTTTACTGTTCTGTGTCTGCTGGGAATAGTAGTACACCGCTCGCTCAGCCACACTATATAGCATTCTGTTTACTGCCACTCTGTGTACCTCGCTCAGCCACACTATATAGCATTCTGTTTACTGCCACTCTGTGTCTGCTGGGAATAGTAGTACACCGCTCACCCGCCACTGTATAGCATTGTGCTCTGTGTCGCTGCTGGGAATAGTGGTACACCGCTCACCCGCCACTGTATAGCATTGTGCTCTGTGTCGCTGCTGGGAATAGTGGTACACCGCTCACCCGCCACTGTATAGCATTGTGCTCTGTGTCGCTGCTGGGAATAGTGGTACACCGCTCAGCCACACTATATAGCATTCTGTTTACTGTTCTGTATCTGCTGGGAATAGTAGTACACCGCTCGCTCAGCCACACTATATAGCATTCTGTTTACTGCCACTCTGTGTACCTCGCTCAGCCACACTATATAGCATTCTGTTTACTGCCACTCTGTGTCTGCTGGGAATAGTAGTACACCGCTCACCCGCCACTGTATAGCATTGTGCTCTGTGTCGCTGCTGGGAATAGTGGTACACCGCTCAACCGCCACTGTATAGCATTGTGCTCTGTGTCGCTGCTGGGAATAGTGGTACACCGCTCAGCCACACTATATAGCATTCTGTTTACTGTTCTGTGTCTGCTGGGAATAGTAGTACACCGCTCGCTCAGCCACACTATATAGCATTCTGTTTACTGCCACTCTGTGTACCTCGCTCAGCCACACTATATAGCATTCTGTTTACTGCCACTCTGTGTCTGCTGGGAATAGTAGTACACCGCTCACCCGCCACTGTATAGCATTGTGCTCTGTGTCGCTGCTGGGAATAGTGGTACACCGCTCACCCGCCACTGTATAGCATTGTACTCTGTGTCGCTGCTGGGAATAGTGGTACACCGCTCACCCACCACTGTATAGCATTTCTGTACTGCCACTGTACTGCTGCCAGTCAGCGTGTACTTTAAGAATAAGTGAAATGAGGAAGAAATCGGGTGAAAGAGGGAGGGGCAAGGGAAGAGGTGTTTCCCCTGACGGTTCACGTACAGGCCACAGGGGAGCACCCAAGAAAACCCACTCAATACCGCCCATGTTGTCCAGGACAACAACCCTCACAAATCCAAAAGAACAGGACCAGATAATTACTTGGATGACCTCTCAAGCGTCCAGCAGTGGGTTAAGCAGCACCAGCACATCACGCACGAGGTCCGAGTCCTCAGCCAGTTACAAGGAGCCAGTGGGCACAAAGCTGACACAACCAGCAGCAACACCACGCACACAACTGCCAGATAACCTGTCCGATGAATTACCTCAGGACACAATGGGGTATTCGCAGAAGCTATTCCCAGCCCAACAAACTTCCACCTTTCAAAGGTCAATGGAGGAACAGCCAGAAATGTTGTGCCCGGATTCACAACCATTAACTGTGGGAAATGCACCGCGCACTGAAATACAAGGCGAGTCCGAGGAGGACTCGGAAACCCAAATCCCAGAGCAAGTTGGGCAGGAGGGGTTGCAATTGCAGGAGGTCGGCCGACAAGATCTGGAAGACGACGTTGGAGTGAGCTGCGCAGAGGTTATTCTGGGGAGCTCTACTGCACGGCGGCGGCCCCCCCACAATGACATATGACGAGTTTCAGGAGATGGAAGAGGAGGGTATGGACAATGTGGACAGAGACCCAGATTTTGTTTGTGAACGAGAACATCGCCGTCGTAGCAGCAGCACAGATGAGTCTGTTGAAGAACCCACTGCTGCACGAGTTCGCCTTGTGCCACAAGGTAGGCGGCGCGCAATTTCAGGCACCACAAGCGTGGAAGTTCAAGTGAGAGGCAAAAGAGGCGCAAACAGAAATCGCCAGCAAGGCAGGTGCTCCAAAGTCTGGGCTTTCTTTGAAGACTGCACTGAGGATGGTACTATGGCGATTTGCAAGGTGTGCAAGACCCGCCTGAGCAGGGGGAAAAGTATTAACAACCTCTCCACCACCAGCATGAGCCGCCACATGCTATCCAAACATCCCACTCTGTGGGCAAACGCGGCAGGACAGGGTACCAGCAACACTGCCTCCCTTGGGGTCACCAGACTCACCACCAGACCCGCCTCAGCAGCAGCAGTAGCCCAGCCATTGCGTGGTTCACAACATTCACAAACATCAGACGCTGACACTGTCACTTTCCGGAGTAGTGCTCTTGAGGTCTCCCAGTGTTCATCAAACACAACAACCAACAGCCCTTCAGTGTGCAGCCCTACGATTCAGTTGTCTGTCTCGGAGATGATTGATCGCAAGAGGAAATTGCCAGCAAATGGCCCCCGGGCCGTGGCAGTAACAGCCAGCATAGCCAAGCTTCTGGCCTGCGAAATGCTGCCATATCGAGTGGTGGAGACAAACAGCTTAAAGGGCATGATGTCAGTGGCCATCCCACGTTACGTGGTTCCCAGCCGCTACCACTTTGCGCGCTCTGCAGTGCCTGAGTTGCATGAGCACATGGTCAGCAAAATAACCCGAAGCTTGAAGAATGCCGTTGCCTGCAAGGTTCACCTCACCACTGACACCTGGACGAGTGCATTCGGCCAGGGTCGATACATCTCCCTTACCGCGCACTGGGTGAACCTTGTGGAGCCTGGCAGCGATTCCTCACCTGCTACGGCGCGGGTTTTGCCCACGCCGCAAACAGCTGCACCGCCGTCCCTCCCACTGGATAACAACAGCAGCACCTACCTCTCTGACTCCTTCTCCTCCAACGCATCTCAAAGCTGTACCTCATCCGGAAACGCTAACCCAGCAGCAGTAGGATCGTGGAAGCAGTGCAGCACAGCTGTTGGCATGCGTCAGCAAGCGTTGCTGAAGCTGATCTGCCTTGGGGATAAGCAGCACACAGGGGAGGAAATTTGGAGGGGAATAAAGAAACAGACGGATTTGTGGCTGGCACCGCTGGACCTGAAACCGGGTATGGTTGTGTGTGATAATGGGAGTAATCTCATTCGCGCTTTAAGGTTGGCTAAGCTGACACACATCCCTTGCCTGGCGCACATGATGAACCTAGTAGTTCAGCGGTTCCTGAGGACATACCCAGGCGTGGCCGATCTTCTGTTGAAGGTGCGACGAGTGGCCAAACATTGCAGAAATTCCAGTACTGCTTTGGGGGCACTCGCCAAGATGCAGGAGCGCTTCAATCTCCCCCACCATCGCTTGCTGTGTGATGTCCCTACGCGCTGGAATTCTACGCTGCACATGCTAGCCCGCTTTTGCGAGCAGAAGAGTGCAGTGGTCCAGTACATGACGGCGCAGTACCGAGGCGCATCCGGACAGCTGCCAAGCTTCTGTGGATCCGATTGGGCCAACATGTTGGACCTCTGCCAAGTCCTCCAAAATTTTGAGCAATCCACGTTGCTTGTGAGCAGTGACAACTCTTCAGTCAGCATTACCATACCACTGCTGTGTTTACTGAAGAGGTCAATGTTGAAAATCAAGGAAACAGCTGTCATGATGCAACTGGGGGAATCTGAAGGAGAAAACGATCAGCGTGATGGTACCAACATCAGGCCATCCGCATCAGGAAACGCTGGCCCCAGCAGATATGACGAAGAAGAGGAGGAGGAACAGCTGGAGTTGGAGCAGCAATTTCATGCCACCACTGACGAGGGCCAGAGTGGTGCACGTTGGACTTCCACAATTCTAGCGCGAATGGTCAGCAGGAGCAGACCAGGAAGAAGGTGACGACTATGATGCATCACAACAACTATCACAACGCTCACAAGAGGATGATGAGGATTCTGGCAGGACTCTGGCACACATGGCTCAATTCATGCTAGACTGCATTGAACGCGACCCACGCATTGTGCGCATTCTGGACAACACCAATTACTGGGTTTATACCCTTCTGGATCCACGGTACAAACACAATGTTCCAAAACTGCTTGAAGAAAGAGTCAGACAGGTCAAAATGGAAGAATACCAGCAGGCCCTTGTGGAGACTTTAGAGAGGAGATTGACATCCTCCCCCTCCTCTAGCCAGTTGTATGCCGACAGACTGACTTCCGCAAACCCAGGACGACCAGGAGGGCAGCAAACAACACAAGCCGCAGCTAGTGCCCAAAAGGGAATGGTATCGGCAGTGTCCTTGGAGTGGGAAAATTTTATGACACCCATGCAGCAGCAGCCCACAGAACAGCAAGCGTGCAGATCCACCTCCAACACCGATCGCCTGGAGAAGATGGTCAAGGACTACATGTCAGATGACGTAGCTGTGTCGAACAATCCATCTGCACCCTTCAACTATTGGGTATCGAAGCTAGACACCTGGCACGAACTGGCAATGTACGCAATAGAGGTGCTGGCTTGCCCGGCAGCCAGCGTTATGTCGGAACGCTGTTTCAGTGCTGCCGGAGGCATCGTCACAGATCGGCGTATCCGCCTCTCCACAGAAAATGCAGACCGTCTGACTCAAATTAAAATGAATCAATCCTGGATTGGAAACGACTACGCAACACTCCTGGACCCCAACCAAGTAACATGAACAATGACCATCTGTGATGGGTTAGCGTTTCCGGTCCCTGTTTATTGAACCTCTCATCTTTATTACATTTATGACTGCATGGCGGCAAAAAGCATTGCTATACCCGCACGCTATTTGTCCTCATGCAAGGCCTGGGATGCTGTGTCTCAAAAAGCGTGGCATTCTCCTCCTGCGCCTCCTCCTGTTCCATCACGTGTGCTGCTGCTGCTGCTGGGTTAGCGTTTCCGGTCCCTGTTTATTGAACCTCTCATCTTTATTACATTTATGACTGCATGGCGGCAAAAAGCATTGCTATATCCGCACGCTATTTGTCCTCATGCAAGGCCTGGGATGTTGTGTCTCAAAAAGCGTGGCCTTCTCCTCCTGCGCCTCCTCCTGTTCCATCACGTGTTCTGCTGCTTGCTGGGTTAGCGTTACCGGTCCCTTTTCCTGGAACCTCTTCTCTGTATTACATTTATGACTGCATGGCGACAAAAAGCATGTTACCTGTGCAAAGAAACATGACATTTTCCACATTTAAAAGACAGTTTTTCCTTTGAAACTTTACAATAAATTTTCTCAAAAGCTATAAGCTCTTTTTCAAATATTTTTTTTCCTCTTGTACCCACTCCCAAGGTGCACATACCCTGCAAATTTGGGGTATGTAGCATGTAAGGAAGCTTTACAAAGCACGAAAGTTCGGGTCCCCATTGACTTCCATTATGTTCGGAGTTCGGCGCGAACACCCGAACATCGTGGCGATGTTCGGCGAACGTTTGCGAACCCGAACATCTAGGTGTTCGCCCAACACTAGCTTTAATTAAGGCAAAACTTTCCTACAAGTTATATACAACCTCTCGTCCCCGGAAAAATTGGCCATGGATGAGTACATTCAGGAAAATTTGCAATTTTCATCCGCCCTTCGAGATCTCCTGCGGGGGCGGGATTCTTTTTTGTTCAGAAGAAAGACGGAGGTTTGCGCCCCTGTATCGACTACAGGGGTCTAAATAAAATCACGATTAAGAACCGGTATCCACTACCGCTAATCGATGATTTATTTACACAAGTTTCTGAGGCTTCTGTTTTCACTAAGTTAGATCTAAGGGGGGCCTACAATTTGATCCGTATCAGGGAAGAAGATGAATGGAAGACGGCATTCAACACTACCAAGGGGCATTACGAGTACTTGGTGATGCTCTTTGGGTTGTGTAACGCTCCTGCAGTTTTCCAGGAGTTCATTAATGAAATCTTCAGGGAGGTACTGGCAGGCGCGGAGCTAGGGGGGGGTCGGGGTAGGACAAGTGCCCCGGGGCGCCTGGTCCCCAAGGGCGCCCAGCTGAGCTTCGGGGATTTTTTTGGGGGTTTTTTTTTGCGGGGGGTGAGGGGAGCAGCGCAGAGAAGAGGGAGAGCTGTGCGGACGGTGGAGAAGGGGGGCAATCACCATCCTCCTTCCCTCACCTTAGGTGCTCTCCCTCCCTCGCTGTCCCCTCCAATGTCCGGGTGGCTGGCAGCGGCGGGCGGAACTCACCTCCGTCTCGCTCCAGCGCCGCCCGGAAGTTCGGGTGCGTAGCTGCTGCTCTGGTCTGGACCAGACCAGAGTAGTGGCAGATCCATCCGGCGCTGCGACGAGACGGAGGTAAGTTCCGCCCGCCGCTGCCAGCCACCCGGACATTGGAGGGGAGAGTGAGGAAGGGAGAGCAGCTCTTCCTCTTCTCTGCGCTGCTCCCCTCCTGCTGGGGAGGGGGACACCTGACCTGGCTACCTACTCTGGGCACATATACCCCTGCCTACATATATTGGGCACATATACCCCTAACTACATATACTGGGCATATACCCCTGGCTACCTACTCTGGGCACATATACCCCTGGCTACCTACTCTGGGCACATATACCCCTGGCTACCTACTCTGGGCACAAATAATCCCCCGGCTACCTACTCTGGGCACATATACCCCTGCCTACATATATTGGGCACATATACCCCTAACTACATATACTGGGCATATACCCCTGGCTACCTACTCTGGGCACATATACCCCTGGCTACCTACTCTGGGCACATATACCCCTGCCTACATATATTGGGCACATATACCCCTAACTACATATACTGGGCATATTCCCCTGGCTACCTACTCTGGGCACATATACCCCTGGCTACCTACTCTGGGCACATATACCCCTGGCTACCTACTCTGGGCACATATACCCCTGCCTACATATATTGGGCACATATACCCCTAACTACAAATACTGGGCATATACCCCTGGCTACCTACTCTGGGCACATATACTCCTGGCTACCTACTCTGGGCACATATACCCCTGGCTACCTACTCTGGGCACATATACCCCTGCCTACATATATTGGGCACATATACCCCTAACTACATATACTGGGCATATACCCCTGGCTACCTACTCTGGGCACATATACCCCTGGCTACCTACTATGGGCACATATACCCCTGCCTACATATATTGGGCACATATACCCCTAACTACATATACTGGGTACATATACCCCTGGCTACATATACTGGGCATATATACCCCTGGCTACATATACTGGGCACATATACCCCTGGCTACATATACTGGGCATATATACCCCTGGCTACATATACTGGGCACATATACCCCTGACTATATATACTGGGCACATATTATACCCCTGGCTACATATACTGGGCACATATAACCCTGACTACATATACTGGGCATATATACCCCTGGCTACATATACTGGGCACATATACCCCTGGCTATATATACTGGGCACATATACTCCTGACTATATATACTGGGCACATATACCCCTGGCTACATATACTGGACACATATACCTTTGGCTACATATACTCGGGACACATACCCCTGCCTACATATTCTGGGCACATATACCCCTGGCTACCTGTTCTGTGGACATCTCTACCCCTGACTACCTGTTCTGGGGACATCTATACTGCTGGCCACCTATTCTGGGGACACCTATAGACCTGGGGATACCTATTTTTGGGGAAGCACTGCTGTCAGATTGAGTGTATTTTGGGGAACTGCTGCCAGGTGAGAGGTGTCTACCATATTAAGGGGGCATTCTGCCTATTTATGTGAAATGCTGTCTATTTATGTGCCTCATGACTGCTGAATTTGTCTTGTTGGGGGCCTCATGGTTACTGAATTTGTCTTGTTGGGGGCCTCATAATTTGTTGGGGGCCTCAAGATCGCTGAATTTGTCTTGTTGGGGACCTCAGGATTGCTAAATTTGTCTTGTTGGGGGCCTCAGGATTGCTAAATTTGTCTTGTTGGGGGCCTCATGATTGCTGAGTTGGTCATGTTGGGGGCCTCATGTTTGCTCATGATTGCGGAATTTGTCTTGATGGGGGGGCTCATGATTGCTGAATTTGTCTTGGAACATGCTGGAAGGTACATACTGAGGGAGGGTGGGTGAGCCTGCTAACCTCCATGTACATTTGAAGGGGCGTGACCAAATGTGGAGCACCCATAACCACGCCCACATTTGGTCACGACCCTTCACCTTAGGGGGCGCATTAATAGTCTTTGTCCCCGGGCTCTGAAAACCCTAGCTACGCCTCTGGGACTGGTTCACTTTGTAATCATGTATTTGGATGACATCATAATATTTTCTAAAAATCTCACTGATCATCGCCAACATGTTAAGTATGTGCTGCAAAAACTTAGGGAGAATCAATTATTTGCCAAGTTAGAAAAATGTGTTTTTGAAGTAAAGGAGATTGCTTTTCTTGGATACGTTATCTCCACTACAGGGTTGTCCATGGATCCGAAGAAGTTCTCAGCTGTAAGGGAATGGCCACAACCATCTGGGCTTAAAGCACTACAGAGATTCTTGGGATTCGCAAACTACTACAGAAAGTTTATCAAGGGGTTCTCTTCTGTGGTGTCTCCTCTTACTAATTTGACCAAGGAAGGGGCTGATGCCTCTCATTGGTCAAAAGAAGCATGTGCAGCATTTTTCTCTCTAAAAGAGGCTTTCTGTTCTGCTCCTATATTACGTCATGTAGATGTTGCTTATGCATTCATAGTGGAGGTGAATGCCTCAGAGGTTGGAGTGGGAGCAGTGTTGTCTCAACGTTTAGGACTTCAAGACAAACTTCATCCCTGTGCTTTTTTTTTCTAGAAAATTCTCTCCTGCCCAGAGAAATTATGATGTTGGAAACAGGGAATTGTTGGCCATCAAGCTTGCTTTTGAGGAGTGGCGCCATTGGTTAGAGGGGGCAGAGCATGTAATAACTGTGTACACGGATCTTAAAAATCTACAGTACATTGAAAAAGCTAAAAGACTCACCCCCAGACAGGCTAGATGGGCTCTCTTTTTCTCCCGTTTTAACTTTATAATTACATTTACACCAGGGAGTAAGAACGTTAAAGCAGATGCCCTTTCTCGTTGTTTTGAACCTGAAACTGCTCCATCTCCTTTCCCAGAGAGGATTCTGTCAAAAGAAATCATCCTGGCAGCTACTGAAATTGTTGAAGATCTAGCTAGCCTCTTAAGCCCTTTTCAATTGGAAGTCCCAGAAGGGAAACCAAAAGGGGTTCTATATGTCTCTTGTCTCTTGCGTCCCAAAGTATTGCAGTTGTTTCACGGACACAAGAATGCTGGACATCCTGGCATTACCAAAACCCAAGAATTGTTGTGTAGATCTGTCTGGTGGCCATCATTACAACCAGATTGCAGGGAATTTGTTAAAACCTGTACCATCTGCGCCAGTAGCAAACCCTCCCGACTAGCTCCAGTCGGAACTTTACAGTCTCTGCCCTCCCCTCAGGAGCCATGGACGCACATTTCCATGGACTTTGTGGGAGAACTTCTGGTTTCCAATGGAAAGACTGTCTTTGGAACAGTTTCTGAGATGTTATGTGGCGGACGCCCAACACCAGTGGGCGGAGTTTCTACCATTTGCTGAGTTCGCACATAACAATCTCAGGAATGAGTCCTCTGGTTATGCGCCTTTTCAAATAATCAATGGGAAGTCTCCCAAATTTTCTCCCTTGCCTGTGACGGCCTCTCCATTCCCTGTTCTGGAAGAGTGGCAGGAATCTTTCAAGAAGATTTGGGCTAAGGTCGGAGAAAATTTAAAAAAGGCTTTTTGCATACAGAAGAGGCAGGCAGATAAGAGACGATCTGCGGAGTGGGAGTTTAAACCAGGAGACAAAGTTTGGGTATCAACTCGTCATATAGCTCTGAGACAGCCATCCGCGAAACTGGGGCCCAGGTATATTGGACCATATCCAATTTCCGAAAGGGTTAATCGCGTTACTTACAGAGTTAGGTTACCACATTCTCTAAAGGTGGGGAAAGCCTTTCATGTGTCGCTCTTGAAGCCGGCTGTTCAGGTGGATTCCCTTCCGCCTCACCCTGTCGTGGTTGATGGTGAGCCTGAATGGGGGGTTGAGGAGATTCTGGACTCCAGACGAATTCAGGGTTCAGTGCAGTATTTGGTGCATTGGAGAGGGTATGGTCTAGAGGAGAGATCCTGGGTCAAAGCAGGTGATTTACATGCAGATAATCTTAGGAGACGGTTCCATCAGCTCCATCCTGACAGGCCAGGTGGGACGTGTCCAGAGTCCACGCCTAGTTGGAGGGGTACTGTAACGAAAAATCCGCAACACCGGATGGATTGCGGAAAAATAATCACATCCAGTCCGGCAAGCGGACTTTCCAACGCGGGATGCGAAAATTTGTCCGCATCCGCCGCGCAAAACCTTCCGAGTGCTCTGCGCCAAACTCACCAGCATGCTGCTCACCAGGGCTCTGCCATCTTGACTCTAGGGGGTGCGCGCGCACGCCAGACACACCTTTATGCTCCTAGAAAGCGTGTCAGCTGACCTGGAGGTCAGCTGACGTTTTAGCCTGCTCTGATTGGTTGCTGCTTGGGGTGGAGACTTCTCTCCCAGGCAGTATATAAGGAAGTGCTTTTCAGTCACACTTCGTCTGTGTTTGCGATACCCTGTGTTAGCGCTCAGACCTAGTCAGCTCCCGTGTGATAATCCGGCAGGACCCCGGCTCTTGTCACATTTAGTCAGTCTTGTATTTGATATTGCGGCATATACTGGTTCATCGCCAGTATATACGCATATTGAACTGTTTGATTTTCTGTGTATGATTCTGTGCCTGTCTTGACCACTCTTCTGCCTTCTGATTCTGTACTTTGCCAGCCCGTACCATTATCGACTATTGGCTTGGTTTCTGACAATTCTCTCGTCTCACGTTTCTGTACTGTTGCCGCCTGTACTGTTGCCAAACCTCTATTTGTCTGACCTTTATCCCTTCAGTGGAACGTCTCCCACTGTAGGGTTATCTCTGAGGCTTGCCTCTCCGAGACGCCTGCCCTAGCAGACCGTTACTGCCAGAGGCCGAGACTCCTCCACTGCCCCATTGGAGGATCTCACACACGGGGTTCCCATTCAGAGGTAACCACACCTCTGATGAATCACCGTGTGGTGGACATTTCCACTACTTTGTGAATCTATACTGCATTATTTATTACCGCATTATTCGTATGTCTACTACCTTGTTTTGATCAGCCCGCATTTATTAGCAATTCCGCAGATTGCTATATAATCGGGTCAATCCTTGCATTATTGGTGATTCTGCGGATCCCCAATAATCAAGGCTCTGGGTGTGACACTGATCTTGTCTGATCGTTACAAGCACTAATATTGTTAGTGAGCCTTCCGCTGATTTACTATCAGGAAGATACTGATTACTTTGCTCAAATATATCTGCATTGGTGGTGATACTGCAGATCATCACGTAATCAGATATCTGTGCTCTTGCTGACATATTGTTACAGGAGTGCTATGCAATGGCAATATTGCTCCGCCTTTCTTTGTTTTTGGACATGGGAATATTATGCTGCATAGAGGGTTCTGTATTTTTTAGGGGGTTGTGTTTTGTAATTTTGATACTAATAAATTAGAATTTTGGTATAATTATGGAGGCCTTATGACCTGTTTATATATGTTTAATGGATCTATAATGTTGAGGTCGGCCCCACCCTTTATCTTTATAGGGTTATTAACCAATTAGTCTGCAAGGCACCATTGCACCCACACTATTTAGACATTTTACCGTGCACCTTGGCAACAAACAATACATCCCTAGCAAGTGCATCTGGTATGGGGTCAAGTTGTATACGCTCTGTGAAACGGCCATAGGCTATAGTTATCGTTTTAGGGTCTATGAGGGAAAAGACTCAAAACTGGAGCTGGTCGGATGCCCTGACTACCTGGGGAGCAGTGACAAGATTGTGTGGGACTTGGTGTCACCCTTATTCCAGAAGGGGTACCATCTCTACGTGGACAACTACTACACAAGTGTGGCCCTCTATCAGCATTTAAAGATAGTTGGAATTCCCTGCTGTGGCACCGTGTGATCTAGTCGTCGGGGCTTCCCCCAATGGCTCAGTTTCCCAAAGGACCAAACACTAGTATAAAAAGGTGTCTGTATATTTAATTCAATTGGCAATGTACAATAGTTTTGTTCTCTACAGTAAGGCTGTACGAACAGGATCCTTCCTTCAATTTCAGGAAGAGTTTCAGAACTCCTGTATCCAGGAGGGGCCGTTTCCCAACCCCCTGATGTAGTTAGCCGGTTACATAACATGTTTATGTCTTCCGAGTACCCCATCTCAACGCACACTAAGAAAAGCTTGTCGTATCTGCAAGAATAGATCTGGATAGGATGGCTATATGGGCACATAAATGGCAGATGAAATTCAATGTTGAAAAATGTAAAGTCATGCATTTTGGTCGTACCAATGGTCTAGCACCATATAAAATAAATGGGATACAGTTGGGGACATCAAACTTGGAGAAGGACTTAGGAGTACTCACTAGACAACAAGTTAAATAATCGTATTCAATGCCAAGCCGCTGCAGCTAAAGCTAATAAAATTTTGGGATGCATTAAAAGGGAAATAAAAACTTGAGATGCTGGCATAATATTGCCCCTGTTTAACTTTCTAGTAAGGCCACATCTGGAATATGGAATTCAGTTCCGGGCACCACATTACAGGAAAGATATTGCAGTTTTAGAGCAGGTACACAGACGAGCAACAAAATTGGTACGAGAGACTGAAGGTCTCACTTACCCAGAAAGGTTAGATAAACTGGGTTTATTTAGTCTAGAGAAAAGACGCCTTAGAGGGGATCTTATTAACATGTATAACTACATAAGGGGGCAATATAAAAGCTTGGCGGATGAGCTTTTTGTCCCTAGGCCTTCTCAAAGGACTAGAGGTCAGGATCTGCGCATGGAGGAAAAATGTTTTAGCCATTTATTTAGAAAAGGGTTCTTTACAGTAAGATGTGGATTGAATTGCCACAGGAAGTATTTATGGCAAATTCTATACCTGCATTTAAAGCGGGCTTAGATGCTTTCCTTGCGTTGAAAGACATCCATGGCTACAATTACTAGGTAATGCCCAGTGATGTTGATCCAGGGATTTTATTTGATTACCATCTTGAGTCGGGAGGGTATTTTTTCAATTTTGGGGCTAATGGACCATGCCTTGTAAGGGTTTTTTGCCTTCCTCTGGATCAACAGGGATATGTGAGGGAGCAGGCTGGTGTTGTACTTTGTTGTCTGGTTGAACTCGATGGACATATGTCTTTTTTCAACCCAAATAACTATGCAAGAAGGCTGGAATGAGGCGTGACACCACTGTTTACTGTCCCACCTGTCTTGACCAGCCTACCCTATGCATAGGGGAGTGTTTCGAGAATTACCATTCAGATACGCTATTAGAGTAGGGAACTCGAGACATAGTAGTAGGCACACAAGAGTCTCTCAGAGCTCTTTCACACTGGCGTGATGCATTGCGGCTAATTGTCTAGTGAAAGTCCCACTTTGTAGTATGGTACACCAGAAGTGCCTGATTTAACGCAAGTGCGTACCTACGTTATGCGCGGCTCCTGCGTCGATTTGCGTCGGCCCGGAAGTCATGTTGGTCTATGACGACACAGTTTTTTCATCTTTTACTAGGCTGAATGCAAGACAGGGAATACCATGTACTTACGCCGTATTCCCTGAAGGTTTGTTTTTGGAGGTGCGGCAGGCGCAAACCATCTGATATGCCAATATGGAGTGTGAAACCAGACATCAGGTTTCGAGAGACCCTAATACACAGGGCTGCCAGAAACCTCTCCTTTCACTTGGGACAAAGTGCATAGTGTACTTTGCCACATCTCTTTGCGCTTTGCACACTGCCCCATGCGTAAGGAGAGGTTTGTCTTATGAAGGTGAGTTAAAAAAAACAAAAAAACAGGTAGGCAAAAAAGTTAGTTTGGTTCCAAATGTTAATGTTTGGTTTAAAAGTGTTCAGTAAAGTTTATCAAAGTTAATGTTAATAAATGTATTGCATTGCTGCTTGCTTGTTTGTTTTTTGTTTTTCTTTCTTTTTCCATCCATTACCCCTTCCAGGTGGACCGACCGATCGACCAACCAGCTGCAGCACTGATGGTGCATCCTGACAGAAGCATTACGCGTCTGTTAGGTTGCACACAAGTCAGTGCATGCAGCGCTGCAGGACGAGATTTCTCCTCTGCAGTAAGGCCCCATTCACACTGCACGCGTTTCCAGCCGCGTTTTGGAAACGCGTGCAGGTGGCCGACACGCACGACATCAGACATTGCATAGAGTGCAATGTCTGATGTTCACACTGCATGCGTTCCGGACCTGTGCGGTCCGGGAACGCATGCTGCACGCATTTTTTGTAAAAACGCATGGCTGTCCCATTCACTTTTCAGTGATGGGATCAGCCACGCAACGCATACGAACGCGGATGGCGTGCATTCGTACGCGTTGCGGTCCGCATGCGTTGCGGTCCGCGTTCTGCAGTCTGAACGGGGCCTAAGATACGTTTGCCATGGCTTATAAGCTGAGGGGCGGTGTTGTTGCTTTGGCAAGCACTTTGTATCAAAACTGGCAACAGTTTTTTTCATCCACATCGATCGATGTGAATGAAGAAATCGGGTTTGCCAGGGCATACGAGCTGAGTGGGTTTGGGCATTTTGAGCAGAGCTCCTATGTCCTGGCAGACCCCTTTCCCCTCTTTACATAGTTACATAGTTATTTTGGTTGAAAAAAGACATACGTTCATCGAGTTCAACCAGTACAAAGTACAACTCCAGCCTGCTCCCTCACATATCCCTGTTGATCTAGAGGAAGGCGAAAAAACCCTTACAAGGCATGGTTCAATTAGCCCCAAAAGGGAAAAATTCCTTCCCGACTCCAGATGGCAATCAGATAAAATCCCTGGATCAACATCATTAGGCATTACCTAGTAATTGTAGCCATGGATGTCTTTCAACGCAAGGAAAGCATCTAAGCCCCCTTTAAATGCAGGTATAGAGTTTGCCATAACGACTTCCTGTGGCAATGCATTCCACATCTTAACCACTTTACCCCCGCCCGTACGGATTTCTCCGTCCCTTTTTCCATCCTTTAACCCCCAGGGACGGAGAAATCTGTACTTTGCGCACTCCCGCCGCTGCCCGCGCTCCCGCTCGTAAACACACCGCCCGCCGCTAGTAAACACGCCGCCGCCCGCTCGCCCGGAGATTAATGAACGGGAAAATCCATTCCCGTTCGTTGATCTAAGCCCCGCAATGATCCGCTGCTCTCCGATGGGCAGCGCGATCATTGTGAAAAGATACAGCCTCCAAGTACTTCCTCCAAGCTTCCGGAAGGACGCTTGGAGGTCGCATTAAAACAAAAAGTTACTGTGGCCATCTTGTGGCCAAATAGTAAAACTACACCCTACAAATTTTTCACATACAAATACATTACTTTTACACAAAAAATTAACTCATTACCTCCCACACTCCCAATTTTTTTTATTTTGTAATTAAAAAAAAATTAAAAAATGTACAATAAAAAAAAATACATAAATAGTTACCTTAGGGACTGAACTTTTTAAATATTTATGTCAGGAGGGTACAACACTGTTACTTTATAAACTATGGGCTTGTAATTAGGGATGGACGCAAAACTGAAAAAAATGCACCTTTATTTCCAAATAAAATATTGGCGCCAAACATTGTGATAGGGACATAATTTAAACATTTTTATAACCGGGACAAAAGGGCAAATACATTTCATGGGTTTTAATTACAGTAGCATGCATTATTTAAAAACTATAATGGCCGAAAACTGAAAAATAATTAATTTTTTTCCCACATTTTTCCTATTTTCCCATTAAAACACATTTAGAATAAAATAATTCTTGGCATAATATCCCACCTAAAGAAAGCCTAATTGGTGGCGGAAAAAACAAGATATAGTTCATTTCATTGCGATAAGTAATAATAAAGTTATAGACGAATGAGTGGAAGGAGCGCTGAAAGGTGAAAATTGCTCTGGTGGTCAGGGGGGTAAAACCCCTCAGTGGTGAAGTGGTTAATCACTCTTACTGTAAAGAACCCTTTCCTAAATAAATGGCTAAAACGTTTTTCCTCCATGCGCAGATCATGTCCTCTAGTCCTTTGAGAAGGCCTAGGGACAAAAAGCTCATCCGCCAAGCTATTATATTGCCCTCTGATGTATTTATACATGTTAATTAGATCTCCTCTAAGGCGTCTTTTCTCTAGACTAAATAAACCCAGTTTATCTAACCTTTCTTGGTAAGCGAGACCTTCCATCCCACGTATCAATTTTGTTGCTCGTCTCTGCACCTGCTCTAAAACTGCAATATCTTTTTTGTAATGTGGTGCCCAGAACTGAATTCCATATTCCAGATGTGGCCTTACTAGAGAGTTAGTAAAAACCACTGTGGGAGGCGCCCTTACGAATCAATATATACAGCACAACATAAAAGTATTTCAAAGGTAAGCGTAAACCGTCTTACCTGGTGCGAAGACTCAAACACATAAGATAGTAATTCGTATTTATTTATTGCACTAAGGACAACGCGTTTCGCGACCACAAGTCGCTTCTTCAGGTCAAATATGTGCTTAGGAAAAAACAAGAACAGGATGGCGCTCAGACTAAGACATCATACTTCATATAGATAAAAAATTAAAAATAAATAAATTTCAGACAAAGGTTAAAACAATATAATGACATTGAGCCTATTTCACTAATTGGGACATATGCGCATGTTAACCAGGTAAAAAAACCTTTATAACATTCCGGCAATTACTTACAGTATGAGTACAATTTACATCTCCTATGTACAACTCCTGGATATATCCTAGGTGCAACCCCAGTGTATCTCAGTGAGATCTGACTTCTACACAGTTAAATACCACATAGAACTAATAATGTATGAGATTACATTGCTTGCCCCCCTAGGGGTCTGATGCCCATTTTGTCAGAAAAACATTCCATAAAAATCATATGAATAAAAACATATATAAAATATACAAAAAAACACTGATAAGCATACCATGTATATGTATAAAAAACACACAGCATCTTGATTCATAAATTAACAGTTGAACACCATTGTGTTAATATAAACCTCCCTTACTCGATTAGAGTATACTGGGGTCAGTGTGGAAAAAATTAATGTATGCAGTTTAGGCGGGACGACAATCCCGGACAGCAGCACCAGTATTATAGGAGGCGACTAGTGTTCTGATGGAAGCAGGCAGGTATAACGTGCCCCA
Source organism: Hyperolius riggenbachi (assembly GCF_040937935.1). Classification (NCBI taxonomy): domain Eukaryota; kingdom Metazoa; phylum Chordata; class Amphibia; order Anura; family Hyperoliidae; genus Hyperolius; species Hyperolius riggenbachi. The sequence goes on along the minus strand of NC_090653.1, from coordinate 194,596,568 downwards.
GTTCAGGGTGCGACCTTAGGTTAGGGACCTGGGGTAGATAAGGCGGTCGACTGGCAATTCTAATTTGGGAAGAGGGGTCAGGGGCGGGGCGGGCTGTATATTGCCAGGTAGCGGCTTACCTGTATAGCAGGGATGCTGAGCGTGGGCGCCATGCGTGCGGATGGCTGTGAGGCAGTTTTAAGAGCTGTCTAACCGCTGCCAGCGCGCCCGTGCGGGCGGAAGTTCGGGACTCCCCTAACGTCACATCCGGTTGGATGGTGCGTCACCTCCTCCTGGAGTGTAGGGGCGGCGGCCATCTTACGTGTGGCTGTCGTGCCGCAGTGGCCATATTGGTAAAGGCAGGCGGCTATCAGCTCGGACGGGGTCGCAGCCAGGGTGTAAAAATATATGAGAAGAGTCTATTACGGACTGCTACATATAAAACCACGGGGTGGTGTGCATGTGACAGGGGGCCAGAGTGGCTCCAGCGGCCATGTTGAAGGGGGACTCAGGGGATCGACAATTTATAAGGACATGCTAGGTGGGGCACCAGCAGCCATATTAAAGGGGAACTCCACAGAACATCTGTTAATAGAAACATTAGGGTTTACAGAGGTTACATTGCCATGATTGGGCTATAGAGACAACAGTAAATAAGACTGATGGGTGTGTCAAGTCTGGTATCTCTCATCATCAAAATCACTGAATAAAACAATGAAGGTGGCTGATAGGCTACCCTCTGGACACATATTAAAGATCACACAGAGACCAAGTGAGCCCAATTAGGGTCCACAACAAAACCAGAAGAACACTCCTATATCCTGTGTGTACATCTATTTGTAAATATGTATATATCGTATATATCTCACAGGTACGTGCTGGACCCTGCATGCCGTAGGGTGTTGTGGTGTGGGATGAATGTGTACCCTATGACATGTTTCCATTGTGGGCCACAATAACAACGGTTAAACTGTGCGGGACGTATGAACATTACTAATTATAGCTGGAATTTTGTAACATGGGTCCATGCGTGGTAGAGACGGGGGGGGGGGGGTTTGGGTTAAGGGTAGAGGTTGGATGGGGAAAAGGGAAAGATGGGGAGGGGGGGGGGGGAGGAAGGGGGGGGGGAAAGGGGGGAGGAAAAAAGAGGGGGGTAGGGAGAACGTGTGTAGTTGGCCTGAAAGATGAAGGGGATTTCTGTACACGATTTGTGCTAGACCTGAAACTCTAGTTTGGTTCATTCTATAATGGCCCTGTATAATGTCCTGTAGTCGCTTTCACTTGCAGATGACAATCGGATTAGTGGTCCTTCCTTTACAGGTTGTGTTCCAGACAGATGTTCAGTCCTTCAGGGTGTAAGGTTCTTAGTTTGAACACCCAAAACATCTCCCTGGCCCTGAGTGTGCCGAATCTATCCGTGGCATCCTCAGGGATTTGTTCTATGGGGCAAATGCTCAGGGAGGTGGGGTCACGGTTGTGTACTTCTCTGCAGTGCCGAGAAAGGCCATGTTTTGTGTAGCCCTTGGTGATGTTACGCCTATGTTGGCCCCACCTTTCTCTGCACGATTGTGTAGTTCTATTTTTATTAGAGGTTTTGGGAAATGTTTCTGTTTGAATTTATTGGTCAGGATCTCCGCCTGATTATCATATGTCCTCAATTCTGAGCAATTCTTCCTGATTCTGAGAAATTGCCCAAATGGAATATTGTTCCTCCAGGGTTTATAGTGGCTACTTATATAGTCTTTAGAAGGGCAAAAACGCTAAAAAACCATCTGGCCCCAAGTAAGATTAAACCCTCCAGATCAACAGACAAAATAAGGAACATAGACGAGGAGAGAGGAACAAAAAGATGTGGACTGAAAAGGTGTCTCTGCTGCCAGAAAATGGTGGATGGCAAAAGAGAATTTAAACCCTCGGTTACGGGTGAAACCTTCCAGATAAAAGAACGCATAACCTGTGGCTCAACATACATAGTGTACCTGATTACCTGTACATGCAACCTTCAGTATGTGGGTAGAACTACACAATCGTGCAGAGAAAGGTGGGGCCAACATAGGCGTAACATCACCAAGGGCTACACAAAACATGGCCTTTCTCGGCACTGCAGAGAAGTACACAACCGTGACCCCACCTCCTTGAGCATTTGCCCCATAGAACAAATCCCTGAGGATGCCACGGATAGATTCGGCACACTCAGGGCCAGGGAGATGTTTTGGGTGTTCAAACTAAGAACCTTACACCCTGAAGGACTGAACATCTGTCTGGAACACAACCTGTAAAGGAAGGACCACTAATCCGATTGTCATCTGCAAGTGAAAGCGACTACAGGACATTATACAGGGCCATTATAGAATGAACCAAACTAGAGTTTCAGGTCTAGCACAAATCGTGTACAGAAATCCCCTTCATCTTTCAGGCCAACTACACACGTTCTCCCTACCCCCCTCTTTTTTCCTCCCCCCTTTCCCCCCCCCCCCCTTTCCCCCCCCTCCCCATCTTTCCCTTTTCCCCATCCAACCTCTACCCTTAACCCTAACCCCCCCCCCCTCCCCCCCCACGAACCCCCCCCCCCCCCCGTCCCTACCGCGCATGGACCCATGTTACAAAATTCCAGCTATAATTAGTAATGTTCATACGTCCCGCACAGTTTAACCGTTGTTATTGTGGCCCACAATGGAAACATGTCATAGGGTACACATTCATCCCACACCACAACACCCTACGGCATGCAGGGTCCAGCACGTACCTGTGAGATATATACGATATATATACATATTTACAAATAGATGTACACACAGGATATAGGAGTGTTCTTCTGGTTTTGTTGTGGACCCTAATTGGGCTCACTTGGTCTCTGTGTGATCTTTAATATGTGTCCAGAGGGTAGCCTATCAGCCACCTTCATTGTTTTATTCAGTGATTTTGATGATGAGAGATACCAGACTTGACACACCCATCAGTCTTATTTACTGTTGTCTCTATAGCCCAATCATGGCAATGTAACCTCTGTAAACCCTAATGTTTCTATTAACAGATGTTCTGTGGAGTTCCCCTTTAATATGGCTGCTTGTGCCCCACCTAGCATGTCCTTAAAAATTGTCGATCCCCTGAGTCCCCCTTCAACATGGCCGCTGGAGCCACTCTGGCCCCCTGTCACATGCACACCACCCCGTGGTTTTATATGTAGCAGTCCGTAATAGACTCTTCTCATATATTTTTACACCCTGGCTGCGACCCCGTCCGAGCTGATAGCCGCCTGCCTTTACCAATATGGCCACTGCGGCACGACAGCCACACGTAAGATGGCCGCCGCCCCTACACTCCAGGAGGAGGTGACGCACCATCCAACCGGATGTGACGTTAGGGGAGTCCCGAACTTCCGCCCGCACGGGCGCGCTGGCAGCGGTTAGACAGCTCTTAAAACTGCCTCACAGCCATCCGCACGCATGGCGCCCACGCTCAGCATCCCTGCTATACAGGTAAGCCGCTACCTGGCAATATACAGCCCGCCCCGCCCCTGACCCCTCTTCCCAAATTAGAATTGCCAGTCGACCGCCTTATCTACCCCAGGTCCCTAACCTAAGGTCGCACCCTGAACTGGGGCACGTTATACCTGCCTGCCTCCATCAGAACACTAGTCGCCTCCTATAATACTGGTGCTGCTGTCCGGGATTGTCGTCCCGCCTAAACTGCATACATTAATTTTTTCCACACTGACCCCAGTATACTCTAATCGAGTAAGGGAGGTTTATATTAACACAATGGTGTTCAACTGTTAATTTATGAATCAAGATGCTGTGTGTTTTTTATACATATACATGGTATGCTTATCAGTGTTTTTTTGTATATTTTATATATGTTTTTATTCATATGATTTTTATGGAATGTTTTTCTGACAAAATGGGCATCAGACCCCTAGGGGGGCAAGCAATGTAATCTCATACATTATTAGTTCTATGTGGTATTTAACTGTGTAGAAGTCAGATCTCACTGAGATACACTGGGGTTGCACCTAGGATATATCCAGGAGTTGTACATAGGAGATGTAAATTGTACTCATACTGTAAGTAATTGCCGGAATGTTATAAAGGTTTTTTTACCTGGTTAACATGCGCATATGTCCCAATTAGTGAAATAGGCTCAATGTCATTATATTGTTTTAACCTTTGTCTGAAATTTATTTATTTTTAATTTTTTATCTATATGAAGTATGATGTCTTAGTCTGAGCGCCATCCTGTTCTTGTTTTTTCCTAAGCACATATTTGACCTGAAGAAGCGACTTGTGGTCGCGAAACGCGTTGTCCTTAGTGCAATAAATAAATACGAATTACTATCTTATGTGTTTGAGTCTTCGCACCAGGTAAGACGGTTTACGCTTACCTTTGAAATACTTTTATGTTGTGCTGTATATATTGATTCGTAAGGGCGCCTCCCACAGTGGTTTTTACTAAATAATACCTCACAGTGTGGGGTTATATCATTATAGTTTTATAGTGATATATTTTTTCCGGGAACGGCGACCGACAAGGCCGAGTGGAGACGGTACTTCTCCACATGCTCTGATGGTGGTTGCCATAAAAGCAACCCAGAATTGTGAGTATAATTTCACTACAATAGACCAATTTACACGACGATAATACTCGATATCGGGCTCCCGGTGTCCTTGTGTTTTTCTGTCTCTACTAGTTCTACTTACTAGAGAGTTAAACAGGGGCAATATTATGCTAGCATCTCGAGTTTTTATTTCCCTTTTAATGCATCCCAAAATGTTGTTAGCTTTAGCTGCAGCGGCTTTGGCATTGAGTACGATTATTTAACTTGTTGTCGATGAGTACTCCTAAGTCCTTCTCCAAGTTTGATGTCCCCAACTGTATCCCATTTATTTTGTATGGTGCTAGACCATTGGTACGACCAAAATGCATGACTTTACATTTTTCAACATGGAATTTCATCTGCCATGTATGTGCCCATATAGCCATCCTATCTAGATCCTGTTGCAATATGACACTATCTTCCTGAGAGTTGATGATTCTGCACAATTTTGTATCATCTGCAAAAATAGCAACATTGCTCACTACTGCATCTACTAGGTCATTAATAAATAAATTGAAGAGCACTGGACCCAGTACAGACCCCTGTGGGACCCCACTGCTAACAGTCTCCCATTTTGAGTACGATCCATTGACCACAACTCTTTGTTTTCTGTCCATTAGCCAGTTCCCTATCCATGCACACAGACTCTTCCCCATTCCTTGCATCCTCAACTTTTGCACCAGACTTTTGTGGGGAACAGTGTCGAAGGCCTTTGCAAAGTCCAAGTATATCACATCTACAGCATTCCCAATATCCATATTAGCATTCACTACCTAATAAAAGCTGAGCATGTTAGTCAAACAGGACCTGTCTTTAGTAAACCCATGTTGATGCTGAGAAATAAGATTATTTTCTACTATGAAGTCATGTATAGTATCTCTTAGTAACCCCTCAAATAGTTTGCATACAACTGATGTTAAGCTTACAGGTCTATAATTTCCTGGATCTGATTTTTTGCCCTTCTTAAATAATGGGAAAACGTGGGCTGTACGCCATTCCACTGGGACTCTGCCAGTTGGAAGAGAGTCACAAAAGATCAGATAAATGGGTTTATCTATAACTGAACTTAATTCCCTTAGGACCCGAGGATGCATGCCATCCGGGCCAGGTGCCTTGTCTATTTTTAATTTATTTAGTCTTGCCTTCACTTCTTCCTGCGTTAAGTATTTAATATTACAGTTAGAAGACTGAGACTCTTCTGCCTCTGTAATTTGCAACAGTGCTGTTTCCTTTGTGAAGACAGAAGCAAAGAAAGCATTTAATAACTCTGCTTTACCTTGGCCATCCACCATTGAGTTCCCACCCTCATCCTTTAGGAGTCCTATACAGTCAACCTTTCTTTTTTTTAGAGTTGATGTACTTGTAAAACTTTTTGACGGTTAGATTTGATATCCTTAGCGATTTGATTTTCAGCTTCGATCTTTGCCAGCCTAATTTCTTTTTTACAATTTTTATTGCACTCCTTATAATTGCTTAGTGCAGCCTCGGTCCCCTCCTGTTTTAGGACCTTATAGACATTCCTTTTCCTCTTCATTTTATCCCCTAACCTTTCTATTCATCCATAGAGGCCTTTTTTATTCCTAGACATTTTGTTTCCATATGGGATATACATACTACAATATTGATTGAGAATAAGTTTAAAAGCTTGCCATTTCCCTTCAGTGTCCTCCCCTTGTAGTACATTATCCCAGTTCACCAAACTTAGTGCCTGCCTAATTTGATTGAACTTTGCTTTTCTAAAATTCATAGTTTTAGTGGTCCCACTGCCCGGTGGCCTATCAGTCACCAGATCAAACGTTATCATGTTGTGATCACTATTTCCCAAATGTTCTTGAACCTGTACATTTGATACATTATCTGGTCTATTAGAAATGATCAGATCCAGTAACGCATTCCCCCTAGTTGGTTCCGTTACCATTTGAGTCAAGTAATTGTCCTGTAGTGCTGCCAGAAATCTGCTGCTTTTACCAGAATGGGTAGCCTCAATACCCCAGTCAATGTCTGGAAAATTGAAATCGCCCATAACTATGACCTCCTTTTTACTTGCAGCTTTTTCAATCTGCTGTAGTAATCGCAGTTCTGCAGCTTCATTAATATGAGGTGGTCTGTAGCATACCCCAATAAGCAATTGGCAACTTTTATTTCCACCATGAATATTTACCCAAACGGACTCCACATCTTCGCAATCTTCTTCCATCTCATCGTTGAGGACAGCTGTAAAAGAATTCTTAACAAAGAGACAAACCCCTCCACCTTTTTTTCCCTGTTCTATCCCTCCTAAACACATTGTATCCTTTTAAATTAGCTATCCAGTCATGGCTTTCATCCATCCATGTCTCGGTTATTCTCACAATGTCATAGCCTTTGTCATTCAGAATGAACTCTAGTTCGTCTATTTTATTTGCAAGGCTCCGAGCATTGTGTACAAAGTAAAAAAAAAATGTTTTTTTTTTCTTCACATTTTTTGGCAGATATTTTTTCATCCACATTGATTGATCTGAATGAAGGAATCTTTGCCGTTTATTTTTCCTTTTAGCCCAGATGCTGAGTGGAAAAAAAGTGCATTACCTGTATGCCCAATATAAGGAGTATAGCAGAAACTCCTAATACTGGCCATACACGTAATGATTGCGAAGAACTTAAAATGCCAGAACAGACCCCACAAATGACCCCATTTTGGAAAGACGACACCCCAAGGTATTCGCTGAGGGGCATGGTGAGTTCATTTATTTATTTATTTATTATTTAGTATTTATATAGCGCCGACATATTACGCAGCGCTGTACAGTGTATATATATATATCTTGTCACTAACTGTCCCTCAAAGGAGCTCACAATCTAATCCCTACCGTTGCCATATGTCTATATTATGTAGTGTAAGTACTGTAGTCTAGGGCCAATTTTTTAGGGGGAGCCAATTAACTTATCCGTATGTTTTTGGAATGTGGGAGGAAACCGGAGTGCCCGGAGGAAACCCACGCAGACACGGAGAGAACATACAAACTCTTTGCAGTTCATAAAAGATTTTATTTTTTGTCACAAGTTGTGAGGAAAAAGAAAAAAAAATCAATTTCTGTTAACTTGTGACAAAAAAATAAAATCTTCTATGAACCCACCCTGCCCCTCATAGAATACCTTGGGGTACCATCTTTCCAAAAATGGGGTCATTTGTGGGGTGTGCTTACTGTCCTGGCATTTTTTTGTTGGGGGGGGGGGCTAAATTGTGCGCACATCTTTAAAGTCTAAAAAAGTGTTTATTGGACTTTGAGCCCCGTTGCAAAAAAGTGTCACATATGTGGTATCGCCGTAATGGACAATTTTGTGTACAAAGTAAAAAAAAATTGTCATTTACAGAGATATTTCTCCCACCCAGCATGGATATATGTGAAAAGACACCCCAAAACACATTATACTACTTCTCCTGAGTATGGCAATACTACGTGTGACACTTTTTTGCAGCCTAGCTGTGCAAAGGGGCCCAAAGTCTGAGTACCTTTAGGATTTCACAGGTCATTTTTACGCATTTGGTTTCCAGACTACGTCTCACGGTTTAGGGCCCCTAAAATGCCAGGGCAGTATAAGAGCCAAACAAGTGACCCCATTTTGAAAAGAAGACACCTGAAGGTATTCCATGAGGGGTATGATGAGTTCGTAGAAGATTTTTTTTTTTTTTTGTTACAAGTTAGTGGAAACTGACACTTTGTGAGGAAAAAAAATCAATTTCTAACTTGTGACAATAAATAATATCTTCTATGAACTCACCATGTACCTCACAGAATAGATTGGGGTGTCTTCTTTCCAAAATGGGGTTACTTGTGGGGTACTTTTACTGCCCTGGCATTTTAGGGGCCCTAAAGCGTGAGAAGTAGTCTGAAAACCAAATGCCTAAAAATGCCCTGTAAAATCCTAAAGGGTACTCATTGGACTTTGGGCCCCTTTGCACAGCTAGGCTGCAAAAAAGTGTCACATGTGGTATCGCTGTACTCAGGAGAAGTAGTATAATTTGGTTTGGGGTGTATTTTTACACATACCCATGCTGGGTGGGAGAAATACTCTGTAAATGGAAATGTAGTGTAACATTTTTTTAAAAAGTTGTACTTTACAGAGATATTTCTCCCATCCAGCATATTTATGAAAAGACATCCCAAAACACATTATACTACTTTAAAGAAAATCACATACAATTGTGTGCTTACTGAAAAAAGATACTGGAACCCAAATTGAAAAAGTATAAACAATTTATTATTCAATATATCTTATAAAAAGACTGTGCGGTGAACATCCCAAAAAGTGCAAAATACCCCCATAAAAAGACCCAGGACCCAAGCCCCACCACCACATGTTTCTTGAGGTGCTAGAATGCCAGGACAGTATACATACCCCCCAAACTACCCCATTTTGGAAATAAGACACCCCGAGGTATTGCTGAGGGGCATGGTGAGTTTATAGATTTTATTTTTATCAAAAGTTTGCAGAAAATGACACCAAAAAAAAAAAAAAGTTTCCATTTCTGCTAACTTGTGACAAAAAATAAAATAAAAAGTTAAATCCACCACAGATACACCATTCCCTTCAGAGAATACCTTGGGGTGTCTACTTTCCAAAATTGGGTCACTTGTGGGGTACTTCTACTGCTCTGGCATTTTGTCGGGGGGCTAAATTGCAAGCACCACCGTAAAGCCTAAAGGTGCTCATTGGACTTTTGGACCCTTTGCACAGGTAGGCAGCAAAAAAAGTGTCACACATGTGGTATCGCCGTACTCAGGAGAAGTAGTATACTGTAAAAAGATACTGGAACCCAAATTGAAAAAGTATAAACAATTTAATATTCAATATATCTTATAAAAAGACTGTGCGGTGCACGTCCCAAAAAGTGCAAAATAACCCCCATAAAAAGACCCAGGACCCAAGCCCCACCACTAGCACCATATACTGACCTCAGCACAGGAGAAGAACCACCCCAGGTAGATCTCCCTGCCCACTAACCCCAAGTGCACTTGTAAAGCACGCCTGCCATAAAGTTCTTGTAGTGAGGTCTAAGCAAAGCATGGTCATAAATCCGACTTGCCATACATCACTTCACCAAGTCTCTAGTATGAGCAACATATAGCATAAGCAGCACATGGACTATGCCAGTCTTTACAACATGCAGTGGTTAGCAGCTCAATGTAAAAGGCTCACAATTATGACAGTTCATGCTTTGAACTCTAATAATCCGACACTTCACAAGATCTCCTGTATGAAAAGTCAGCACTAAATAATGCAGGTCCTGTCAGCGTGCATTAGCTCATAGTTCATGCATGCAGGGTTATGGCAGATCAACTGTGGGTGTTAGAACTTGCTTACCCAGCACCCTCCTGGGTGCCTGTTGTGGTGGTGCGGAAAGGGTACAGGGCCAAGTGGCTGGGTCACCATCGAAAAGGTCTCCCCCTCTCCGGTTGCGGGGGAGCAAGCGCACCTGAGTGACGTTCTTCTTTCCTTCCTTGTCAGGGACGTCTCCCTCGCCCGGGGATAAGCAGGGTAGATGCTGCCAGGGGGACACGCTAAAGCCCCTCACCTCCTGGCGCCGCCTGATAGAACGCCGCGATCAGCGTGGATTGCGCAGGGAAACCCCTTCAATTCCCTGCTGACATCACTCCTCCTCAGGATGGTGGGCCAGCGTTACCATAAAGGATTAGCGCATTTCAGCTGCGAGCCAGCCTTCGTCAGAATCAAGAATACTTTGTGCTGCCATCTTGTGGATTTTTATAGTCGGTGCATTGCAGGATTTCCTTTTTCTTTCAGAAATTAACTCTTTCCCTGCCCAATTGCTTTCCTCTTAATCCATTTGATGCTTATCTATGCACATTTTTATCTCAAGTTAAATTAATTTAAAACTTTTATTAGGGGAGGGAGGATGATGGGGGAGAAAAGGGAAAACCAGTCCCCATATTCTTCCTACATTCAGACTGTATCCCAATATGAATTTTCAACAAGAGAGATGCTGGCTACAGCTACAGGAACATTTAAATCTGAATTTAGACCTTTTGGAACTAGGCTATTACATCTATAAATCCACATGCATTCCTTCTGATACAAAATTTTATCAAAATCGCCTCGCCTCCCACTTATTTGTAACCTATAAATCCCTCTGTATCTCAACCCTTCTGGATTTCCCTGATGAAATTCTTCAAAGTGTACTGCTAGGGGGCTAGATAGTTCTTTCTGCTTTATATCTTTAACATATCCCTTTATCCTGGAACCCACGTCTCTCTTCGTTTTGCCCACATAAATCTTGTTGCATGGGCATATGATTTGGTATATGACTCTTGTGGTCAAGCAATTAATAAAGCTATTCATCTTAAATGTTTCTGTTCAGTCACTATTGGTGAACGTATTTCCCTGCTGAACAAATCTACACACCTTACATCCCGCACATTTATACATGCCTTTTAAGTTACTAATACGTGGAGTCGTCACTTCACTCCTCACCAACATATTCAAATTTCTACACCTTCTGGCTATCATTTGTGGTGCTTTACCCACTATTTTGGCTATATCACTATCCAGTAACAAAACACCCCAATTTTTATTAAGTACCTCACACAGCTGTTGCCAGTGGCTTCCATACCTCGTTATTATTCGCGTGACTTCACTTTCACTATTGGTTACCGTTTCTTTTTTGGAGAGGGAGACGTCCCTGACTGGGAAGGAAAGAAGAACGTCACTCAGGTGCGCTTTAGAGATGTAGCGAACGGTTCGCCGGCGAACGGTTCCAGGCAAACTTTGGGGGTTTGCGTTCGCCTGGACCAAGCGAACTTTTGGGGAAGTTCGATTCGCCCCATAATGCACTATGAGGGTCAACTTTGACCCTCTGTATCACAGTCAGCAGGCACATTGTAGCCATTCAGGCTACACTAAGCCCTGGAGCCCCACCCCCCTTATATAAGACAGGTTTGCCGGCCATTACACTCACTCGTGTGCCTGCTAGAGACAGACTAGTGACAGCTGCTGCAGACTTGTTCTTCTAGGGAAAGATTAGTTAGGCTCTTGGCTTGCTCCTGGCTGATTGTTATTGCTAAAATAGCATCCCTCAACAGCTCTTTTGAGAGATAATGTCTTCCAGATGTGTTTTTTTTTGTGTGTGTGTTTCTCACTGACATTATACAGCCCTATCTGTTGCAGCTGGACCTTGGTAATTGTTATTACTGTGCCAGCCAGGCCCTGCCTAACAATCTATACTGGGACACCTACCTATGCTTACCTAACTACTGGGGCACCTACTTACCTATACGGGGACACCTACCTACTTACCTATACTAGGGGACCTACCTACCTATACTTGGACTCCTACCTATGTCTAGCTAACTACTGGGACTCCCACCTATGCCTACCTACCTATACTGGGTCTCCTACCTATGCCTAGCTAACTACTGGGTCTCCTACCTATGCCTACCTACCTATACTAGGGGACCTACCTATGCCTACCTACCTATACTGGGTCTCCTACCTATGCCTAGCTAACTACTGGGTCTCCTACCTATGTCTAGCTAACTACTAAGGCACCTACCTATGCCTACCTACCTATACTGCGACTCCTACCTATGAGTACCTACCTATACTGGGACTCCTACCTATGCCTAGCTAACTACTGGGACACCTACCTATGCCTACCTACATACAAGAAGATAATAAGGTCGTTGCTTCATTGTGGACAGACCAAATTTGATCAGCTGGACAGTCACTGTTGTTCTATCATTGAGCTACCACAGCCCGGCGACCATATGGGCTGGAAAACCGCCATGGCCTACACTCTCGCCACGGTGCGCACCAGTCCAGCACGGCCGTCACTACGCAAACAGCTGTTTGCGGTGCGTTACACAGTGAGTTTGGTGCGTCAGTGTGAAGCAGAACTCTAATTACACTCCCTGATTGATGTATACCCATGCAAGATGTTTGAATGCACTTTAGGCCTGCAATTTAGTATTCAATGTGATTTCTGCCCTTAAAACGCTGCTTTGCGTCAAATCCAGATTTTTCCCCGGGACTTTGGGCATGTATCCCACTCCGCCATGCCCTCCTCCAGGTGTTAGACCCCTTGAAACATCTTTTCCAATCCATCACTTTTGTGGCCAGCATAAATGTTTCTAGTTTTCAAAGTTCGCCTCCCCATTGAAGTCTATTGCGGTTTGCGAACTTTTCCGCGAACCGAAAATCGGAGGTTCGCGACATCTCTAGTGCGCTTGCTCCCCCGCAACCAGAGCGGGGTAGAGCTTTTCGATGGTGACCCAGCCACTTGGCCCTGTACCCTTTCTGCACCAACACAACAGGCACCCAGGATGGTGCTGGGTAAGCAAGTTCTAACACCCACAGTTGATCTGCCATAACCCTGCATGCATGAACTATGAGCTAATGCACGCTGACAGGACCTGCATTATTTAGTGCTGACTTTTCATACAGGAGATCTTGTGAAGTGTCGGATTATTAGAGTTCAAAGCATGAACTGTCATAATTGTGAGCCTTTTACATTGAGCTGCTAACCACTGCATGTTGTAAAGACTGGCATAGTCCATGTGCTGCTTATGCTATATGTGTTACTCATACTAGAGACTTGGTGAACTTATGTATGTCAAATCGGATTTATGACCGTGCTTTGCTTAGACCTTACTACAAGAACTTTACGACAGGCCTGCTTTACAAGTGCACTTGTGGTTAGTGGGTAGGGAGATCTACCTGGGGTGGTTCTTCTCCTGTGCTGAGGTCAGTATATGGTGCTAGTGGTGGGGCTTGGGTCCTGGGTCTTTTTATGGGGGTTATTTTGCACTTTTTGGGACGTGCACCGCACAGTCTTTTTATAAGATATATTGAATATTAAATTGTTTATACTTTTTCAATTTGGGTTCCAGTATCTTTTTACAGTATACTACTTCTCCTGAGTACGGCGATACCACATGTGTGACACTTTTTTTGCTGCCTACCTGTGCAAAGGGTCCAATGAGCACCTTTAGGCTTTACGGTGGTGCTTGCAATTTAGCCCCCCGACAAAATGCCAGAGCAGTAGAAGTACCCCACAAGTGACCCAATTTTGGAAAGTAGACACCCCAAGGTATTCTCTGAAGGGAATGGTGTATCTGTGGTGGATTTAACTTTTTATTTTATTTTTTGTCACAAGTTAGCAGAAATGGAAACTTTTTTTTTTTTTGGTGTCATTTTCTGCAAACTTTTGATAAAAATAAAATCTATAAACTCACCATGCCCCTCAGCAATACCTCGGGGTGTCTTATTTCCAAAATGGGGTAGTTTGGGGGGTATGTATACTGTCCTGGCATTCTAGCACCTCAAGAAACATGACAGGTGCTCAGAAGTCAGAGCTGCTTCAAACTGCGTAAATTCACTTTTTTTGTACCATAGTTTGGAAATGCTATAACTTTTACCCAAACTAATAAATATACACTGATTTTTATTTTATTTTTATTTTTTTTTATCAAAGACATGTAGTACAATAAATTTGGACAAAAGCTTGTATAGAAATGTTACTTTATTTGAAAAATGTTACCACAGAAAGTTAAAAATATAATTTGACAATTCCTGTCTTTTTTGATGAATATAATAAAAGCTAAAAGTCGCAGCAGCAATAAAATTGTGACAACAAAAGGAGGTACAATTTTTTTGAGTGCTAAATTGTATGACCGAGCAATAAATCGTTACAGCTGTGCGGTGCTGAATTGTAAAAAATGGCCTGGTCACTAGGGGAGTTTAAGCCAATAGTCCTTAAGAAGACTAAAACAACATTTTCAGCCATATTTATTCTATCCTATAAGTTCCTATACCTGTTCTAATGTGGTCTGGATTACTGCAGCCTTTTCTAGTTGCACTGTCTCTGTAATATATCTAGTCTCTTTTTCTTTGTCGAGCTTTTTCAACTCAGGGAGGAATGGGCTGCCTCTGTTGTAATGAATGCAAGTTATGCACACCCCCCTCCAGGCCCCTTCTAGGCTCACTCCTGTGTGCTTTGTTTGTGCTTTCTCACAGACGTCTCTGCTCTCAATTTCAGCTTGTCTGTTATGCAGATTGTGAGGCTCGGGGGGGGAGGGAGCTGCCTATCACATGCTGAGAAACTGTGAGAATCCCAGACTGGAGTGCAGATAATTCACTATGTAGTATACTGTAACATGATAGATAGGATAGATACACACACACTATATATATATATATCCAGGGGCGTCGCTAGCCCTATTTTGGGGGGGCACGTGCCCCCAATCTGTCCTGGGGTGCTACGGATCTCTTCCCCAGGGATGCCCGCAGGGCCGCGCCTGGGCGCGCCCCAGGGGTGCCCGGCCGCCGCTCACCCTCGGTCCGCGGCTCCCTCCAGCCGCCGCCACCGCGTCACTCAGACCTCGATCAGGCGGCGGCTAATCATGCAGGCGCTAGGACCCAAAGCCCGCACTGATATGCGGAAGTGACATCACTTCCGCACATAGAGCGGGTGCGTCCGGCGCCCGCTCGTATTGGTCGGGTCGCCGCTGATCCTGAGGTCTGCGAGTGCGACGTAAGGGGGAGCGGCGGCGGTGGGGGCTCCCTGGCACTCATTCACTACCTAAAGGGGCTCCCTGGCACTCACTCACTGCCTAAAGGGGCTCCCTGGCACTCACTCACTGTCTAAAGGGGCTCCCTGTCGCTCACTCACTACCTAAAGGGCCTCCCTGTCACTCACTCACTACCTAAAGGGCCTCCCTGGCACTCACTCACTACCTAAAGGGCCTCCCTGGCACTCACTCACTACCTAAAGGGGCTCCCTGGCACTCACTCACTACCTAAAGGGGCTCCCTGGCACTCACTCACTGCTTAAAGGGGCTCCCTGCACTCACTCACTACCTAAAGGGGCTCCCTGGCACTCACTCACTACCTAAAGGGGCTCCCTGGCACTCACTCATTACCTAAAGGGGCTCCCTGGCACTCACTCACTACCTAAAGGGGCTCCCTGGCACTCACTCACTACCTAAAGGGGCTCCCTGGCACTCACTCACTACCTAAAGGGCTCCCTGCACTCACTGCCTAAAGGGGCTCCCTGCACTCACTGCCTAAAGGGGCTCCCTGTCACTCACTCACTGCCTAAAGGGACTCCCTGTCACTCACTCACTACCTAAAGCGGCTCCCTGTCACTCACTCACTACCTTAAGGGGCTCCTGTCACTCACTATCGGGTCCCTGTCACTTACTACCTAACTGGAGGTGCCTGTCACTCACTAGCTAACCTGGGGGTCCCTGTCACTCACTACCTAACTTGGGGGGCTACCATATTAAGGGGGCATTCTGCCTATTTATGTGCCTCATGACTGCTGAATTTGTCTTGTTGGGAGCCTTATGATTTGTTGGGGGCCTCAAGATTGCTGAATTTGTCTTGTTGGGGGCCTCATGATTTGTTGGAGGCCTCATGATTGCTGAATTTGTCTTGTTGGGGGCCTCATGATTTGTTGGGGGCCTCATGATTGCTGAATTTGTCATGTTGGGGGCCTCACGATTGCTGAATTTGTCATGTTGGGGGCCTCACGATTGCTGAATTTATCATGTCGGGGCCTCACGATTGCTGAATTTGTCATGTCGGGGGCCTCACGTTTGCTGAATTTATCATGTCAGGGGCCTCACGATTGCTGAATTTGTCATGTCGGGGCCCACACGATTGCTGAATTTGTCTTGTCGGGGCCTGATGATTGCTGAATTTGTCTTGTTGGGGGCCTCATGATTGCTGAATTTGTCTTGTTGGGGGTCACATGATTGCTAACTGCGAGACTATGGGAAAAGCTGAATCCTTATCATATGAGACAATAGCATTAAACCTACTTTTTTAGCTTTTTAAAACAGAAAATAAAACTGGGAGGTTCTAAAAAATTGAATACATTTTTCAGGAGTAGGATGGATGAAATTGTTTATCTTCACAGTTTATTTTCAACTTGGATTTTCCATAATGTTCATGTATGAGCTAAAACGTTTGTACAGTATTTAGTTTAAATTGCTGTTGCCACTTTGCGATAGATAAGTGACTTTTGGGTTGCAGTTTGGGCACTCAGCCTCCAAAAGGTTCGCCACCACTGTCATAATCTAATGTCCCACCATTGCTAGGTTCATGTAAATTTGTCTCCACCCGTTACCACGCCTATATTCTGGTCCATGGCCCACCCATTTTTCAGTGTGGCGCGATAAGCACGCCGCACAACGTGATCCTCATATTTTTGCCACGCTAGCTGCAGTGTGCTGAATTCTGCCGCCTACAGTACAGTATACGCTGTTCTGTAGTGCCTGCACTGTGTGCTGATTTACCTCCAGTGTGTACAGCGTAAGGTGTTACTCTGTGCCTTTCCTGATTGCAAACCAGCTGTATTGTATGCTGATCCCTGCTACTTTCAGTATGTACAGTACTAGCTGTAAAGCCTGGTACACACATACAATTTTGATTAGCCAATTTTAGCTCTGTTCATAAAATTCATTGTCTGTTGGCCTACTTACTGCACAGGGGTGGTAAAATTGGGGGTCAGTGATTGACCAATCAAAATTGTATATGCGTATACATCTTTGATCTATGCCTATACTGATTGTAAATTATCTAAATAAAGGACAGGGGGCTCCATCCAATATTTCGATGGGCAGGCCCGTTATCTGTAGCTTACACCGCTGCTAAGTTCATGTACATTTGGCCCCACCCATGGCCACTCACCCGATGGCCATGCCTATTTTTTGCCGTGGCGCGCGCAATATACCTCCCCACCTGGTGCCCACATCTCCAAGGACCCTAGAAACGCCATATATATATCTATATATACATCTCTATCTCTCTCTCTCTCTCTCTCTATATATATATATATATATATATATAATATATATATATATATATATATATATATATATCTATATATCTATCTATCTATCTATCTATCTATCTATATATCTATATCTATCTATCTATATCTATATATATAGATATCTCTCTCTCTCTCTCTCTCTCTCTCTCTATATATATTTTTTTTATCTATATCTATATCTATATTTATATCTCTCTCTCTCTCTCTCATCTCTCTTCTCTCTCTCTCTCTCTCTCTCTCT